>NW_027397081.1:133078-217946 GCF_003265705.2 Callorhinus ursinus | reverse complement strand
GGCATCAGGGAAATCCAAATCAAAACCTCAATGAGATACCACCTCACACCCGTCAGAATGGCTAAAATTAACAAGTCAGGGAACAACAGATGTTGGCGGGGATGTGGAGAAAGGGGAACCCTCCTACACTGTTGGTGGGAATGCAAGCTGGTGCAACCACTCTGGAAAACAGTATGGAGGTTCCTCAAAAAGTTGAAAATAGAGCTACCCTACTCCCCAGCAATTTCACTACTGGGTATTTACCACAAAGATACAAATGTAGGGACTCGAAGGGGTACATGTACCCCAATGTTTATAGCAGCAATGTCCACAATAGCCAAACTGTGGAAAGAGCCAAGATGCCCATCGACAGATGAATGGATAAAGAAGAGGTGGTATATATACACAATGGAATATTATGCAGCCATCAAAAGGAATGACATCTTGCCATTTGCAATGACGTGGATGGAACTGGAGGGTGTTATGCTGAGTGAAATAAGTCAATCAGAGAAAGACATGTATCACATGACCTCACTGATATGAGGAATTCTTAATCTCAGGAAACAAACTGAGTGTTACTGGAGTGGTTGGGGGTGGGAGGGATGGGGTGGCTGGGTGATAGACATTGGGGAGGGTATGTGTTACGGTGAGCGCTGTGAATTGTGCAAGACTGTTGAATCACAGATCTGTACTTCTGAAACAAATAATGCAACATATTTTAAGAAAAAAGAAAAAGAAGAAGATAACAGGAGAGGAAGAAAAGGGGAGTATGTCAGAGGGGGAGACGAACCAGGAGAGATGATGGACTCTGAAAAACAAACTGAGGGTTCTAGAGGGGAGGAGAGTAGGGGGATGGGTTATCCTGGTGATGGGTATTGAGGAGGGCACGTTCTGCATGGAGCACTGGGTGTTATGAACAAACAATGAATCATGGAACACTGCACCAAAAACTAATGATGTAATATATGGTGATTAACGTAACAATAAAAAAATTAAAAGAAAAAAAGAAATACACTATCAATATAAAGACAGGTATGTAGAAAGCAAAAGAATGGAAAAAAATATACCATTCAAAAAGTAAGTCTATAAAAGCTGGTGTAGCTATCTAAATACCAACAAAACAGACTTTCAGACAAGGAATTTAAGAAAGTACATTTCATAATAATGAAAGGGAAAATCCATCAGGGAGACATAATCATGCATCTATATATACACATACATACAAACAGCTTCAAAATACATGAGGTGAAACTGACAGAACCAAAAGGAGATGTAGACAAATCTAAGATCATAGTGTGGGATTTTACCATCCCTCTCTCTTGAATTACTAGCAGAACTGGCTGATAAAACAGTAAGAATATACAATGTGTTTAACAACATAATCAATCATTGTGATCAACTGACATTTATGGACCAATCAACAGTTATAGAACAGAAGAATACACATCCTTCTCAAGCACACATAAAATGTACATCACTATCGATTATATGCTGGGCCATAAAAAATTCTCAATTAGTTAAAAAAAAAGATTGCATCTTACAGAGGGTGTTCTCTGACAAAAATCAAATTAAATTAAAGAACAATAAAAATTAAATATCTAGAAAAGCTCAAGTAAGGAGAAATTAAGCAACACATTTTTAAATACCCTGTGGATCAAAGAAAAAAATAGGAAAATTTGAAAATATTTACAATTTAAAGATAATGAAAACAATATGTAAAAGTTGCTGGATACAACTGAACTAGTGCTGAATAAAGTTTATGCCTTAAGTGCTTATATTATATTTTTAATTTTAAACCTGCTTTTTTAGCCTTCTAACTTAAAAAGCTTCAAAAAGATGTGTAATGAAAGCCAAATCAACAGGAAACAGACACACACAATACGTAAAATTAACAAAACCATAAGTCCATTTTAAAGAGATTAATAAAGTATATTTTTTAAAAATCTGGTCAGGTTAATTAAGAAAGGAAAACCCCCCACATATATCCTCTTTTAATTCCTGGTATTAGCAATTTAACTGCCAATATTAGAGACCTAACAAGGTAAAGAAGCAGCTAGCATGAATAACTATAACTTCGACAATGAACTGGACAACTTATTGAATTGCAAAAATTCCTTGAAAAATTCGTTTCAGAACAGACACAAGATGAATTTGAAAATATGAATAACCTTACATTTATCTGACACTGGATGTTTTTTAACCGAAATTCCAAACAAAGAGAAAAATGATAGACCTATATGTTTCAATTGTGTCAAACATGTACGGAAGAAATAATATTAATTTTATACAAACTATTTCAGACAATAGGATGAGACCACACCACTCAACTGTTTTTAGGAAGCCAGTTCAGCCCTGATAAAAAGAACCTGACAGACACATTACAATAAAAGAAAATTATAGAACAATATCTATCATTAGCAATGAATATAATGCAGAAATCCTTCCCAAGACCTTAGCAAACCAGACCATTAGTACAAAAAAAAAAAAAATCATGGCTAAATCTGGTTATTCCCTAGGAATGCAAATTTGGCTTAACAATGAAAATCAATGTTATGAACCACATTAAACAGAATAAAGGAAAAGTATACGATCTTGCTGAGAGATGTAAAAAAAAGCCTTGGACAAAATTCATCCTGCCCTCTCCGGGCTTCTAAGACTCTGCTGCAGGTCCTCCTCACAGCTGTGGTTCCTTGCTCTTTCTCTCCTTTAGAGACCACTCCTCTCTTATCTCTTGGTGTTACTCACGGGTCTCCATCCTCAGCCACCTCTCTTCCCTACTCCCTCCTTAGGTAACATCCTTGTTTCCACAGCTTTAGTTTCCACCTGCATTTACAGCTCTTGGCCAACCTCTCTTCATCTCACACCTGTGTTCAAAGCTGAATTCCTAAACCATAAATGAAACTCCTTCTCCCCCCACCTCTTTCTCCTCTAGTCTCTCCCTTCACAAGCGATGTCACTGCAATCTACCCAGTTGTCCTGCTTGATTCCTCCTCCTTACCACTCCCCCCATCCAGTTTACCAGAAGGCCATATACTTTCTAGCTCCACAATACCTCTCAACCTACTCATTTCTGCTTATCCTCACCGACCGCACCTGGCGTAAGAGGTACTATCTCCCACCCGTTCTGCCATGTTAGCATCTTCCTGACTCCCCGCTTGCTCTCCACGTGTGATTTTCATATAGCATCCAGTACGATCCTATTATTCCTCAGGATGAAGCCTCTAGTGTCTTCCTTGGCATTATAAATACAATCTAAACTTCTAATATTGATCTTTAATGCTTGCTTAACCTGGCCCTTGTTCACCTTTTCAACCTCACCTCATCGCATGTGCTTGTCACTCTTCCTACTATATCCACACTGGCTCCTTTGCTCCTCAAATATGCCAGTTGTTTCATCACCTAAGGAATCTAGGAGTAGATGCTAAGATAAAGTCAGACCAACTCTACCTGTACTCCAGGAGACATGGGGAATAATCTCATAAACACTTGGTGAAAGTTCTGGAATCTATGTGACATACCAGTGTGATGTATTTGTGTGTGATGCTCCTTCATTCATTTTCCTACATTGGGAGGCAATAGACTATCAATACAAATGAGACCTTGCTTGAAGAGAGAGCAAGGAAGCGAGGGACTGATCCACGTTGAGTCTTGGGGGAAAGGGAAGCCAGAGGGATGGAGAAGGTGTGAAGGGTAAATCCTTAGAGCTAGGAAGGAAGGAAAGAGAAAGGAATAGGAAGGCAGGAGGTTAGAATAAGGGTATCTTGCATGGATAGAGTTTGGATTTAAGCACAGGTAACTTCCCAGAAAGTCTGCGCTGTCTGGAGAACGTTGTTTCTGGAATGGAGAGCTGGTACGACGCAGTCAGCAGGCAGAAGAAGAGAAGCTGACGCAGTAGTCAGACCTGCATCGATGGCAATAGCCAATCCAACCGACTTGGCTGCTCCTTGGGAACAGATGCAGGGAGGGGACGAGAAGAAGTCCAGCCAGGCCAGAATAGCAGTTTCCATGGTAACACATAAGCAGCTGAAGTCTCGGCTGCTTCATGGTATAAGCCATAGAATCTCTGGGTGGCCTTCATCAGCGAGTCTATGAGCTGAATGCATGTAAATCCTGGCCACCCGGAGGGGGTATCAGATTGAATAGCAAACTTCAGCACATCCCTGCTGAGAGGGTAGGACCAAGACCCAAATCCAGTGAGACTAGTGAACAGCAGAGCCTGTCGAGTGTGGGAGAGCCTGTGGGACTAGGCACATGGGCCTGGGCTGAGAGTAGCAAGACTGTTTTAAATGTGCAGTTTAAAAAGGAAAGCAGCGACCGAACAGAAGAGCAGTACCAGAAACATCCCAGCACGAGGATGCCGATCACTCATCTATCACTCGAACAAGAACTAGCACGCCTTCACTGTTGTGGGCCAAACACCAGGTCTCAGCCTTAATAAAGCTCTCATGGTGACGATCACAAGTTCACTGATACCTACGAAAATAAAGTGGGTTCAGGCCTGCCAGGCAGTACAACTACAGCCTGACTAATGGGCTGGTGCCCCAGGATCCAGACTGCATCAAAATATGTCACGACAGCAAGATGCAAACATCATCACAAGAAAAAGAAAGCGCCTCCCCTGGAGGTCGCCGTCGCCTGATGCGTGAGGTTGGCCAGCTCTGAGTGCAGGCAGAAAGAGTGAGCGCGTCCACAGCTCATGGTCTGCTGATGTCGTGAGAGCTTGAAAACAGTCACCTGTCAAGTGACGATGGGCGTCACCTGCTCCTTCCCTTGCTCAGAGGTCTTGGTGCTTGAAAACAGTCACCTGTCAAGTGACGATGGGCGTCACCTGTTCCTTCCCTTGCTCAGAGGTCTTGGTGCAGAACTGAAGGGACTGGGGGCTTTCTGCCTGGTGTCTGTGCCCACACAATGTCGAAGGGACTTCGATTCCACCGTCAGACCGTTAGACTCTCCCTTACGGCTGAGCACCGTGCTCTTACCACTCCTGAAGAATTTAGTGTTCTGGAAGGCTTGAGAGAGGAAGCCAACAGCACTTTAGGGTGAACATGTTGACTCATAGGATTAGTTATCTGTAGATTGCAACAGAATATCCCCAAATATCCCCAAACTTAAGCTTCACACCGTGGATGTTTACTAGCTCACAGACTCTGTGGTCAGGAATGCCCGTTTGACCTGCTTGGGTGTCTCCCTCCTGAGTTCTCTGCTCAAGATATAGCTGAAATGCGGCCCAGGATTGCAGGCATTCCAAGACTTGACGGGAGCTGAGAGGTCCACCTCCAAATCACGTCTGTGGTTGTTGGCAGGCCTCAGTTCCTCACTGGACGTTGTCCAGCACCTTGCCACATGAACCTCTCCTTCGGCTGCCCAAGTGTCCCCATAAATGGCAGCTAGCTTCACCGCAGGGCAAGTATTCCAAGAGAAAACAAGAGAGTGTTCACAAAAGAGTTCGTAAGACGGACGTCACAGGCTTTTTATAACTGAATCTGGAACTGATACACCATCATGTCTGCTATATTCTATCCCTTAGAAGCTGGTGACTAAGTCCTACCAAACTCAAGGGGATGGGATCACACAGGGCGTGATCCCAGAGGTAGGGATCGTTGGAGGCCATTATAGAGGCTGCTCACCCTACTCATCATTTAACTCAGTAATGGGCCTGAAGCTCTGGGGGCAGTTAGCCCTGAGTACTGCGCGGTGAGTGAATGATGAGCACACTTTGTGTTGTAACGATGTCGGTAATGAGTCAGTGCTACCTCTGACATAAGTCCTATAAAATGCACCACTATCGAGTCATTACAGTTCAGAGCTTATTATAAATCTAGAAACACACTGAAATTGTGGGCATAATCAAATGTGAGCCAAAAACTTGTACAGTCTAAATAATTATACCAAAATAGATCTTCAAAGGTTTTGGAATGTAACAGAAATTATTTTAAAAAATTGCTATGACTATATGTTTATAAACAGAACCTGTAAAAATACCCTTCAGGATATAAACAGCTTAGAGTAGGGTATTTTGAATACATACATAGCACACATGCCTTATTCTAATATTAGCTATTAAGAAAGAAAATGCTAATTAAAATTTTTTTCTTAAAGAAATCAACTTTCCAAGCTAGTAATCAGCTTAACAGATACATTCTCAGGGTCACTATCTCAGGCCCCAAATAAAACCACTAAGATAAATACTCATGCCCTATGAATTTTATATTCAATATCTGGGGTCAGATTGCAGGAATGCTAAGACATGCTGGGCACTCACAGTTAGCTCCTAAAATTCGGAGCAAATAAGGGGAGGTAGGAAAGGCAGCAACAATTAGGAATGGAGCCTAAAAAGAGTCATCACAAATTTAGTTTCTTCCTAGGTGGGTCATAGACATCTAAGCCTGGGGAGATGGATGGGGCAAGGTATGTCATTGGAACCATGCGTCGGGGTCAGTGGTCATGCTGGGCCGCTCAGGGAGAAGTCAGTGAGAATACACAGGGTTGAGTCCTGATTTCCCACAGCTTCGGGAATATATCTTTTTCAGAATTACTTGCTGGCTCCTTCTCTTTGGCTTTAACATTTATTTTTTTTAATTTTTTAATTTGAATATAGTTGACACACGTTATGTTCATTTCAGTGTACAACATAGTGATTCAACATCTCTAGACGTTACGCTGTGCTCACAAGTGTAGCTGCCATCCATCACCGTATAACACTATTACAGTAGTGCATTTTGTCCCCCGAACTATTCATTCTATAACGAAGCCTGTATCTCCCACGGCCCGCACCCATTTTGCCCATCCCCCACTCCCTCCCTTCTGGCAACCACCAGCCTTCTCTGTATTTATAGGTCTGATTTGGCTTTTTGTTTGTTTGTTTGCATTTGTTTTGTTTTTACATATCACATCTGAGTGAAATCATATGGTTTCTCTGGTGACTTATTTCACTTAGCATAATACCCTCTAGGTCCATCCATGTGGTTGCAAATGGCAGGATTTCATTCTTTCTTATGGCAGAGTAATATTCCATTGTGTGTATACATCACATCTTCTTTCTCCATTCATCTATTGACGGACACTCAGGTTGCTTCCATGTCTTGGCTAGTGTAAATAATGCCACAATAAACAAGGGGTGCATGTATCTTTTTGAATTAGCATTTTTGTTCTGTTAGGGAAAATTCCCAGTAGTGGCATTATTGGATCATATGGTATTTCTATCTTTAATTTTTTGAGGGAACTTCAAAACATCTTCCACAGTGGCTACAACAATTTACATCCCCACCACAGTACAGGAATATTCCTTTTTCTCCACATCCTCACCAATACTTTTACTTCTTTTGTTTTTGATTTTAGCCATTCTGACAGGTGTGAGGCAGTATCTCATTGTGGTTTTGATTTACATTTCCCTGATGATCAGTGATGTTGAACATCTTTTCATGTGTCTATTGGCCATCTCTATGTCTTCTTTGGAAAAATGTCTCTTGAGATCTTCTGCCCACTTTTAATCATATTGTTTGTGTTTGGGGGGAGTTGGGTGTCGAGTTGTGTAAGTTCTTTATATTTTCAATATTAATACCTTATTGGATATATCATTGGCAAATATTCTCTCCCATTCGTTAGGTGGCCTCTTTGTTTTGTCAATGGTTTCCTTCACTGTGCAAAAGCTTTTTATTTTGATGTAGTCCTAATACTTTATTTTTCCCTGTGTTTCTCTTGCCTTAGGAGACATGCCTAGAAAAATGTTACTAATGTCTGATGTCAAAGAGGTTACCGCCTGTGTTCTCTTCTAGGATTTTTATGGTTTCAGGTCTCACATTGAGGTCTCTAATCCATTTTAAGTTTACTTTTGTGTATGGTGTAAGAAAGTAGTCCAGTTTCATTCTTTTGCATGTAGCTGTCCAGTTTTCCTAACGCTGTTTGTTGCTTTTCCCCATTGTCTATTTTTGCCTCCTTTGTTATAGATTAATTGACCATATAAGTGTGGGTTTATTTCTGAGCTCTCTATTCTGTTACATTGATCGGTGTGTCTGTTTTTGTGCCAGTACCATACTGTTTTGATGACTACAGCTTTGTAGTATCTTGAAACCTGGGATTATGATACCTCCAGATTTGTTCTTCTTTCTCAAGATTGCTTTGGCTATTTGGAGTCTTTTGTGGTTTCATACAAATTTTAGTATTATTTGTTCTAGTCCTGTGGAAAATGCTGTTGGTGTTTTAACAGGGATTGCACTGAATCTGTAGATTGCTTTGGGTAGTATGGAAATTTTAATAATATGAATTCTTCCAATCCATGAGCATGGAATATCTTTCCATTTGTTTGTATTGTCTTCAATTTCTTTCATCAGTATTTTATAGTTTTCAGAGTACAGGTCTTCCATCTCCTTGGTCAAGTTTCTTCCTAGGAATTTTATTCTTTTTGGTACAATTGTAAGTAGAATTGTTTCCTTAATTTCCTTTTCTGCTACTTGCTATAAGTGTATAGGAACACTACCAATTTCTGTGTATTAATTTTGTATACTACAATTTTACTGAATTCATTTATTACTTCTAATAGTTTTTTAGTGGAGTCTTCAGGGTTTTGTATGTATAATATCATGTTATCTGGAAACAGTGACAATTTAACATCTTTCTTTCCAGTATGGATGCCTCTTATTTCTTTCTCTTGTCTGGTTGTGGTGGCTAGGACTTCTACTACTATGTAGTATAAAAATGGTGGGAGTGGACATCTTTGTGTTATTCCTGACCTTAGAGGGAAAACTCAGTTTTTTACCATTGAGTGTGATGTTACCTGTGGGTTTTTCATATATGGTCTTCATTATGTTGAGGCATATTCTCTCTAAACCCACTTGGTTGAAAGTTTTTATCATAAACAATTGTTGAATTTTGTCAAATCCTTTTTCTGCATCTATTGAGATGATCATACAATTTTTATCCTTTGTCTTGTTGATATGGTGTATCACGTTGATTCATCATTTGTGAATAATGAACCATCCTCACATCCCTGGAATAAGTCCAATTGATCATGGTAAATGATCCTTTTAATGTATTGCTGAATGCAGTTTGCTAAGATTTAGTCGAGGATTTTGCATCTATCTTTATCAGGGATGTTGGCCTATAGTTTTCCTTTCTGTGGTGTTTATCTGATTTCAGGATAAAGGTAATGCTGACCTTGTACAATGTATTTGGAAGCTTTCTTTCCACTTCTATTGTTTGGAATAGTTTGAGGAGAATAGGTATTAACTCTTATTTAAATGTCTGATAGAGGGGTGCCTGGGTGGCTCAATCAGTTAAGTGTCTGCCTTCGGCTCAGGTCATGATCCTGGAGTCCCAGGATCGAGCTCCATGTCTGGCTCCCTGCTAGCAGGGAGTCTGCTTCTCCCTCTTCCTCTACCCTTCCCCCTGCTCCTTCTTTCTCTCAAGTAAATAAATAAAATATTTTAAATAATAAATAAATGTCTGTCTGTCTGTCTGTCTGTCTGATAGAGTTGACCTGTGAAGCCATCTGTTTGTTGGGAGTTTTTTGATGACTGATTCAGTTCTGTTACTACTAATTGGTCTGTTCAGATTTTCTATTTCTTCCTGATTTCAGTTTTGGAAGATCATATATTTTTATTTTTATTTTTTTTAAAGATTTTATTTATTTATTTGAGAGAGAGAGAGAGAGAAAGAAACAGCATGAGAGGGGAGAGGGTCAGAGGGAGAAGCAGACTCCCTGCTGAGCAGGGAGCCCAATGCGGGATTCAGTCCCGGGACTCCGGGATCATGACCTGAGCTGAAGGCAGTCGCTTAACCAACTGAGCCACCCAGGTGCCCTGGAAGATCATATATTTTTAGAAATTTATCTACTTCATCTAGGATGTCCAGTTTGTTGGCATGTAATTTTTTGACGTATCCTCTTACAATCCTTTGTATTTCATGGTGTTGATTATTGCTTCTCTTTCCTTCCTAATTTTATTTATTTGGGTCCTTTCTTTTTTTTCTTGATGAGTCTAGCTAAGGGTTTATCAATTTTGTTTGTCTTTTCAAAGAACCAGCTCTTGGTTTCATTGATTAGTTTCTATTTTTTAGTCTCTAAGTCCTTTATTTCTGCTCTGATCTTTATTATTTTCTTCCTTCTACTTATCTCGGGCTTCCTTTGTTCTTCTTTTTCTAGTTCTTTTAGGTGTAAACATAGATTGTTTATTTGAGCATTTTCTTGTTTCTTGTGGTAAGTCTGTATTGCTTTATATTTCCCCCTTAGAATTGCTTTTGCTGTGTCCTAGAGATTTTGGACTGTTGTGTTTTCATTTTCATTTGTCTCCATGTATTTTTTTGACTTCTTCATTGACCCATTGGTTGTTTAGTATTATGTTGTTTAGACCCTGTGTGCGTATTTTTTCTTATTGCTTTCTTTTATTTCTAGTTTTATACTGTTGTGGTCAGAAAAGACACATCATATGATTTCAATCTTCTTGAATGTATCGAGACTTGTTTTGTGGCCTAACATGATCTATTCTGGAGAATATTCCACGTGCACTTGAAAAGAATGTGTAGTCTATTGTTTTTGGGTGAAATGTTTTGTATATATCTGTTATGTCCATCTGGTCTAACGTGTTGTTCAAAGACACTGTTTCCTTACTGATATTGTGCTCTTTGACTTCAACATTTAATATTGTAATGCTTCAGGGCTGAGTCACAAGCCTTCTTTCCTTCTTTACTTACATCCTTTCCAGAATCAATCTTATTAAATTCCATTACTTTAAATATCATAATATTCTAATGATTTCCAAATTAAATTCCCACATAGGACAACTGTATTAAATTTTAGACTTGTGTCTAATAGCCTACTCAACATCCCTATTTCTGTATCTAGTAGGGATCTCAAGTTTAAATGATCAACATAACAAAATTAAGCTCTAACCAAGGTATTATTGATGTGTAAAATTATCTGATTTTTAAAATACACATTATGGTTACTTAATATACATATATAGTGTGAAAAGATTCCCCTCATCTGGGGAATCTTTTCCCCAGTTGATTAACACATCCATCACCTGACTTTTTTTGTAAGAACATTTAAGTTCCATTCTTTTAGCAAGTTTCAGTTATACAATAGTATTATCAACTATCGTCACCATGTTTTACATTAGATCTTCAAACATTTTTCAACAATGGCTAGAAAGTGTGTACCCTTTTACCAATTTCTCCCTATTTCCCCCACTCTCACAAAACTTTTAATTACTCATTCCCTAAAATCTGTTTCTCCTGGAGGCTTCCCATCTCAGTATATGATATTATTCACCCAATCAACCCAAAAAACTAGGAGTT
Organism: Callorhinus ursinus; assembly: GCF_003265705.2. Classification (NCBI taxonomy): domain Eukaryota; kingdom Metazoa; phylum Chordata; class Mammalia; order Carnivora; family Otariidae; genus Callorhinus; species Callorhinus ursinus. The sequence continues at coordinate 206,675 of NW_027397081.1, read as the reverse complement.
TTTCTCACTTTTCATATCCAATCTGTAAGCGATGTTAGTTTTATCTCCAGTGCCACCTTTAGACCTAGGCAAATGAGGCAACACCTTTCCCTAGGCTTTTGTCTTAGGAGACCCCACTAAAAGTATTTACCTCAGAAATTTTCTAAATCTCCCCAAATTGCCTGGAATAAGCCTGAGCGGGCAGTGCCATGCTGACAAGGGTACCCCAAAGCCAGATTGAGATGTATATAGTCCCCAAACCCATTTCTCTCCTTTGGGGTGCTCTCCACTCATTTAACCACCCAACACGTGTAGGCTCCAGCTGTTGCCCCCAGAAGCTCTGAAACTTGCACCTACGGAGTTATATCCCAGAGCCCTTATACCACCTCATACCTGTTAGAGCCCTTATTCCAGTAGGCCCCTCTGATTCCAATCTGCTGGGTGTATTTCTCCCACTGGCCTTGAGATTAGACGACCAGAATCAAGCTGACACACTGATTTGGAGCTATTCCCACTCATGTTGGACACAGGACAACATCAGACTTACGCATGGACTCTTACCATCTGTGTTCTGACCAAGATATCACCTCTGGTCTATACCACCTGGAAAAGCCAAGGGTGGCAGCAGGCATCCTTTATGCCATGTGTCTTCAGAACTGGAACCAGTGTGATCACCCTCCAAGCCTGCAGGCTCTGTGGTACATGTCAGATACGAGTCCTCCAGAGGTGGCTGTCTTATTATTTTCTAGGGCCTTAGGACTGTTGTCCTGTAATGCCAATAACTGATGTCCTCTCCTGCCTCTGATTAGTGTCCATCACAATAGGAGAATGGATAATGGTGTGAATATACTACAAACAACTGATACATGCAATAGCATGGGAGCATCTCAAAACATCATGATCAGCGAAAGAAGCCAAAAGCTTCTTTTAGATTCCTTTTAGATGAAGGTCAAGAGCAGACAAATGGATATGTTAGGATTTTTTTTTTTTTTGGATATGTTAGGATTTTTGATGAGGAAGGGGCATAGAGAGTGATGATGAAAATGTTCTATATAATTTTTCAAATTGAGGTGGTGGTTATATGAATGCACACATAAGAAAAATTCACTGAGCTACATCATTAAGATTTGTACATTTTCTTGCATGTATAATTCATTAACAATTAGACTAAATAAAAAAGGAAAATGTGTATTGAATGAAAGAATAAGAAAATTATTTAATACACACAAGAAAATGTTCAACAAAGTCTGCAATACATTTTTCCTTTAGAATTGCACTTATCTCAGTTGATTTCAAACACTTAATAATGCTGTATATTTTAAAACATAGTTATATATGCTAATAAAACAACATCAATTTCTATTCAGAATATAGAGCCAAAAGTTTAAACCTTTCTTAACTGAAGAAAGACGAAAGCCATAATGTCCACTTTACAAACAACAGAAAGTGCCCTAATGTCCACCTATTGCAAACAAACTGTATCATACTGTGAACAGCAGTTACGAACCTATAATAACAGCAAGATGACCTTCCCTTCTGGCTCCATGAGATAAACAGCTTAACATCCTAAATAAGTGACACAAATGCTTATCTTGGATAGCAGCAAAAATGGAACATATTTATAAACCATGCTTTGTATGTTTCATATTCTTCTATTTATGGTTTTCAAATTCTGTTATTCTCCTTCTCACCGTATATTTCATATTTAGCCACTACTTCTCAATTTCCAGGGTTGGACCATATTTAAGACTTGGCACACTTCTCATGGAGAGTGAAGAGCATAATAAACATGACGCCACTTACCCCAAGTTATCATTTGATTCTACTTTCAGTGATGGCATCTGCAGATGGAGGGGCCTTTGACTGACCCAACTAAGCATGTATTATGACCCATGACATTAAACCCCTTCCCCATTTTATTCCCTATCTTCTTCCCATGCACCTTTCTTCAAGCGCTCATAATACTGTTGCCCCAAATTTTTTCTCTATCATTTTTCTTAGGATTCCCTCAACCATTCTCTACAACTCAAGGTAATGACTTCCCATTGCATTTTCTGCTGCAGACTTTTCACTCAGCCTTCCTGGATCTGTCTAGTGGTCTGTCCTTCACATGTACCTACAGCCTCGATAGGTAGTATATATAGGATCACCTAATGTTTTGGATATTGCTGTTTGCTTCTGCAAACACACTGACGCCTTTAACTGTTTCACTCACACTTGTTCACTCTCTAGCTTCTGATTGGATTTTGCAGGTGACTCTTATTGACCAGATATTGGTAAGTGGGAGGGGAGAGAGAGAGAGAGAGAAACAGGAGTATTTATTTTGAGGGGATTGTAGTATCAGCATTCCGCAAAGGCCATCATTACTCCCACAACTATAAATTTTGCTGAGTTCCGCTAAAAACCACCTCCTCCCACCTCTTCAAGCCAAATGAGGGTAGACACTTCCTGCCATTTCTAGTCCCAGAATTCTTCACCACTCCATGTGGGTTCCTGGAACCTACCCAGAACCTCTCAAACCATCTCTTTGCAAAATTCCCTTTGCTTTATTCTTAGGGTGTGGTGTCTCCCAAGACCCTGACTGATATACCCATTTAATGTAAAACAAAACAAAACAAAACAAAACAAAACAAAACAAAAGCCTTGAATACTGTGACCATCTCAGAGGACATGATCATTGTCTCCTCTTTAGGATAATTTGTCTCTGTTGTGTTTCTACAGGCTGTGTGTACAGAGCTCAGTAGCAGCCCCGGGGAACTCAGCCTATGCCCAGCATTTTATTACACTGAGATCTACCTGGCCTGCTGCTTGGGGTTCCAGATTCACTGCAGACTTCAATCAGAGAACCATGGAATCCAAACCAGGAGGGACTTCCACTATCACCAAATATAATGCTGATTTTCAGCTGTATTCACTGGAGCCAGGTAGGGCCCTAGGCTGTGGAATGGATGGAAGAGGGGAGCAGGGAAGACCAGCAGCCCTGGCAAACCGCCCCCCCCCCCGGCCCCGCATGAGCATCTCCACTTTCATCTGTTCTGTTGTTTGAGCTTTTACAAACAGCTGGGTTTGAACTGTATTATTTAAGGTCAACCTCCGGAAACAGATGTTACTGAAATAGTAAGCAATAGCCGGCATTTATCAAATGCTTACTACATGTTGGGACAACTGCTTTACATTTGTTCTGTCATTTAATTATGACCCCCCACCCCCTCAAAAATAATAAAAGCTCACCCCAGACTCTGGGACTTTACCACATTTGAGCATGTAATTCTACACTGCAATGTTTGGCCCTTTCAGCAGACAGCTGTCAAGAGGACGGGAAAACGAGAAGACGACATACCAAGGCATCTTTAAAGCTTATTCACTGGAAATGTTTTATTTCTCTGATTAAATCCATCCCCTGAAAAGAAATACCTGAGTTAATTTTCCTCATGGTGAACTGACTTGTGATGAAGGATTGCTTCAATACCACTTACTGAAGATTCACTGAATATCCACTATGCATAAGCTACTGGTCTCTCAGGGATGGGCAAATGATCAAGGCAAAGCCTGTGCCTGCAAAGAGCTCTCACACACAAACATCAGAAGAGTGACCCTGCAAACATAGGTCCCCCGGCTGTAGCTCATGAAGGACCCTTGGAAACCATCTGATCCATCTGCTCATTTTATACACTAAACCCAGCTATAAATGGCACATCATTGGACTCATGGACTCTTCATCTTACTATTTACAGTGTAAATGGCTAGAGGTTGTCTTCCCTTGTGTTGGGGGAGGGGTGTGTCTTGCCCAAGGCATGCAATTTGTCAGGGATTTGAATTTTTACAGTCCTGTCCCACTCCAGTTTCATGGTTTTCAGACCCCTGGTCCTATTCAAGTTTTCCCTCCTGCAACCATTCTCTGAGATGGCCAAGACGCAGAATCCAGTCCCCACACCTGTGACGTCTCAGAAGCCTCCCCAGTGCAAGGCTGTCTGCAGTTTTGAGGGGAGGGTGATACACAGCAGCATACTGAATCAGGCAAAATTGAATAGTAAATGTCCTGGTTCATAAAGTCACAGCACATTCTCTACATAAGAAATTATGTGGGAGAAATAGTATCATCCACCGGGTCTTTAGAAACAATAGGATTTTACAGTTAGAGACTGGGGAAAGGAGTGTTCAGGGAGCAAACATCGGAAGCTAAGCTAAGATTGGGGATGGAGCATGAACATAGATCCTTTGTGAAAAAGCCTTTCCAGACAGTCCACCCTATTCTTATATTCACACTGTTCATATGGCACAGCAGTGGCCTGAACTGGCTTAGGGATTATGGTTTGGCTAAATGGAAGTTTCATAAGTAAGTATCATGGATAAAACTTAAAAATGTTGTTTTGGGTGAAATAATGGAGAATTAGCCAAATTTAGTTTTATTGAATTCGCTAGCCCCATGAAAGCCTGGGAAGGTTTCTGAGCAGTAATAGGATATTACGAAGCCTAGGCTGTTGGAAGGTTAGCCCGGGCACGTGTGTGGTGGATTCCAGTGGGAGATGGTGAAGGGAGGGAAGCTGCTTATGGTGAGCAGTGGGATGTGCTCCTCGGGTAGGGGGAGCCCTGGAGGGAATGTTGTTCAGAGACAGCCTACATTTATCATGCTTGCCATGGTTTGGCTCACCTGCAGAGAGCTGCCTTGACCACGGTCAGGCCCAGTGTAGAAGAACTCACACCCAAAGACTGCTCCGTACAGGACTGTAAAGGACTAGACACCTTGTCTCAGCTGGGACAGCTATGACAGTCACTCGTTCTCACTTGCGAGCTTCCCATGGGGTGGGCGGGGGACCTAGGCTGTTCTTCAATCTGACTACAGCCTGACTTCTGTCTCTTTCCTCTCCTCCCTTTCACGGGTACTGATCCCAAGGGCACTTCTTAATAACTATCCTGCATCCTAAGCTCCATTCAGCCTGTTTTCCAGGTAACCCGAACTGTGACTTAGTCAGAACACGGTAAGAGTAGTCTGGGCGATAGGCAACAAGGACCTAGATCAGAGTCATGTCATTTGGGAGAGAAAGGTCAGACATAAAGAAGGAGTCCTGGAATGGTTTTGCTGCCTTGTAGACATCACTGAGGATTCTGGAATTAGGATTTGCCAGGACCGGGTCACGTGTGTGCAAAAATGATGCTGTCCAGTCTATTTAGAGTGTGTGTTAAGACATGGATGAGTGAATAAGTTAATTAACAAATAACCAATGAACAGGAGAAACAGATGTGGTGGGTCCATGTGTAGGTCCATGGACAGAGAGGGCCTAGGAATGCAGATTCTGGTGTTTGTAGGGCTGTGGTAATAAGCCTTTGTCACCATATTGGATTCTGCTGTGCTTACAGATACACAGACGGGATGGGATGATTCACTGAAATACTGACAAATCCTCTGCATGCTAATCAGAGACTTGAGATCCTCTGAATGGGTGCGTCTTACCACAGTCGGTGCCAGCTGGGAAAACTGAAATGGCCCTTTGTTTCCCGATGAAGGCACCGGCACGAACAGGGCAGGCTGAAGCTTCACCTAACTATACCTGAATACTTGGAACTGGGGAGCAGCCAGGAACCCTTTTATAATCAATACTTTCATGACCTAGTAAGAATAAGACAAGATGATAAACAGAATTCACATTGTACTTTGTCTCTTTCTGTAAAGATAGAGAACAAATAAAACCTGGAGAGTTTTAAATATTGTTAATTGGGTACGGGCTCACTGGCTTTTAATCCTATTAAGACAGTTCAGGGAATGGCCTAATTTCTACACTGATTGAAGAGCTTTCTGTCTTGAGCATGCCTGTCGCTCAGACATAATAGTCCTTAGACACTAAGATGTACTTAATCCCCAAAGAAAACTCATCTTTGCTCAACATGCTGTCATCCTCAAGGGCACTGTATGAATTCCACAAATGTTTATTGAGCACTGAACACGGATCAAATGTCATGCTAAGCAGGAGCACTTGTGGTGATGTGAAAATCAGATCAAGCAAGGAGAAAGAGAGGAGGGGGGACGTGGGGGAGGGCGGGCAGGGGAGGGTCTGGAGGAGATTGCTGACAGTGTCACTGTCCCCGAGGGAACCAGACAGCATCCACTGGATTTAGTATCTGTCACGTTACACACAGATTTGAAAAGCGGTTTCTGCAGAGTGGAGGCCAGAGTGTGGGGGCTTCGTATTAAAGGAGGAGGAGAACACAGAAGGTTCTGGTAGCTTTCCGGGAGCTGGACGTAAAGCAAAGGGAAAACAGAGGGGGCGCCTTAGGAACAGAAAACAGAGGAAGAAGGTTTTGGGTTTATTTTTCCTTTTTCAGATGTGAGAGAATTGATCTTCTCTGCTAAGAGAAAAGAACACTTGAGAGGAATACACAAAAGGACAGGGGAGAAATGAGCTAACTGGAAGCCAGGCCCCTGAGGTGGCCTGGGACGGCCTGAGGATAGGTGCTGGGGCCAGGTTTGGACAACAGCCCAGTAAAGATGGTAGCGAATCAGTATTGACCCTCTGCACCACACCTGCCTAGGGATTCCATGCTATTTAATCTCCTCTGCAAAACATTACTAAATGCGTAGAATTATTACCCCGTTTTCATAGCCAAGGGGAATGGGGCACAAAGAGGAGTAGTGCAGATGGTGGACCAGGTTTTAGGTGGGGAAAGAAGCAGGTGTTTACTCCATGCGGACCTCAGTTTGGCCCGATAAGCAGGAGGTGGGGAAGTCTGCTGAGGAGGAGGAGGAAGCTGATCCATGAAGGCCTGGAGGTGGATTTTGAAGGTTGGGAGTAGTTGTGAAGGATTTGAGAGTGGGCTTTACCTAGAAATAACAACAGCTTTCCTGAGCACCACTGAGGAAACAGCTGAGGTTCAAGACCATGGATTTTCACTAATTCTGATCAACCCAGCTACGCAGCACTGGCTCCTGGGAGCAGAGGAGGGGACCCTGGGCACTGACACCATGATCACAATCTTTCTCCGTACTTCTACGAACTTCCAGCATCTGGAGGAACATCAGCGTCCACATGATGGCCCATAGAATACCCCACCATCAAAGTTCCTTGACCCCCTCTATCCACTGACCTTCCTTGGCCCTCTAGTCTGTCCACTCACTCCACGGACAGTTCACAAACCGTGTTACGACTCTGACTCACACAATACGTGCTCTGGGACCTCATTAAGATTTCCAGTAACTTAAATCTTCCATCCTCCCCCAGTGTATAAGATTCCTCCTATCCAGCCCTGATCCCAAGCTTAATCATTTCACACATTCACTGATCCCTTCCAAACTACTACCTCTCCATGTTCTTGGAGATGCTACTCCCTCTGTCTAGTATTTACTTTTCTACCTTTTTTGCCTGGCAAAGTGGTCCCGTACTTCAAAGTTGGCTCAACATCAACCCCTCATCTCTAAGCTTTTTTACTTATGTGTCTCCCATATGCTTCCTTCCATGGCTTTCTGCATGACTCCTCACATCATGCAAAGTGATTATTAGTTTTATTTTCTGGTCTCTCCGACACAGTTAAATCATGAGGCTCTTGAGAGCTGGGACTGTTTTTGTTTAATGTCTGTAGGCATGTAACCTTGTGTAGCAACTTATACAGAGTGATTTTTTAATAAATACTTGAAAGATAGAGTTGATTTCTTTTAATATTCATTTGAGACTGTATGAATGTACCTCTTCTCATTATTTCCTAAAGTTGAAAATAAAATTCTGGATGCAGATGCACATTCACTGTGTAAAGAATTAATGACAGCAGACCACCACACTAATTTTTAGTAAGCTACACAAACATTCAGGAGTCTTGATGCTGTACTTACCCCTTATTTATGATTTTTTTAGATGGTGATGTATCACATTCCATTCCTGAGAAATATCTCCATACTAACATGAGTGATGGTAGCACTGGATTGACATGAAAAAGTCACTACTCTTGTGCCAAGTTTTACAACCATAGAGAAGTTAACTGAGACCCAACAGGACCTAGCTTCACTCTTTGCATCCCTTCTGTCTTGGTATTGCTCATGTCTATCCTCAATGGACAGAGAACATTGTTTTTGCTATTGATGGAACATTTGGCTATTTCAAAATGGAGATAAACAATTGGTCTTCAAAAATTAAACTTTCATCGATTTAAGAGTTATATAACATTTCAAGACAAAAGTAATAGAATAAGAGTAACAATCTAGTAGAAAAGTTTTAAGAAGTTTATAATTGTAACATTTAAATCTGGAAGCTTATGATCTATCACTGCCTTCCTCATAATAGCTGATCTACACACAGAACACACAGAGCGGTGGCCCTTTTGACCCAAGAACAATCCAATTCTAATGTCACTGAGCTGCCTGCAGATGTCACTCAGAGGTAAGTCCAGAGGCTCTACATCTGTTTTCCTCTTTTCTTTCTGGGTCACTGTTTCCTCAGATAAACAAAGAGGAAGAGAACTAGAATTCTATTGTCTGCTATGTGTCAGGCCTTATTCTAAGTACTTTATTTTATGTTACCTCGTCCCACCCTCACACAGTACTGCAATGTAGGTATTCTTTAGTATTTACAGGGAAGGAAACTGGGGGCTAGCTACGTCAATTACAATCAGTGGGACCCACAGAAAGAAGCACAAACTTTGGATTCAAGCATTGACCTTAACCACTGGCCAAGATATTACCTTAAGCAAGCTAGGTACCCTCTCCAATCCCCAGTTTTTTAATGTATAAATGATGATGATAATAAATACCTCCCTTGGAGCATGGTTGTGAAGGTTAAAGGTACTGTATAAAGCACGTAGCACAGTGCAAGGGACATAGTACTAACAGATATGTATTATTAGACATCATTATCTGGAGTCAACATTCTAGTCAACAGCCAAGCTAGAAACCTCTCCATGTCCTTGTCTCTGAAACCCCTGTCTCTGCCCCTGCACAACTCTGCTGACCTCCATACACCATGAAAGCAGAACACATTTCCAGTTAATGGCTGTGACAGGGAGGGCCGGTTGCTGTAGTGGAAAGCAGAGGGAATTTAGAGTGTGAAGACACAGGAGTGTCCTCATGGGCACTTACCAGCCTGGTTTTGAGCCTGTGATTGAAGTTCTACAAGTTTCCTCATCCGGTAAAAGGGAGATGATCCCCCTGTTAGAAAGATACACTGAGATGATTTATGTGAAAGATTTTGTAGGAATACCATTTCAGTGTCTTCCCCCCGATTACAATAACCACTGTCACTTCTCTTATTATCTCGAGCTTGTCCTTCTAGGGCCATGCCAAGAGCTTTCTATACACTCTCTCATTTAAGCCTCACAAAACCCTTAATATAATGACCTTTATTATCCAGTATTTACAGATGAAGAAATTAAACTTAGGGAGTTTAAATCACTTTCTCAAAGTAACACAGCTAGTAAGTGGTAGAGTACCTTGTTACAGAAAGACACTCTGTGGAGTAGTTTGCTAACAGAGACAAGACATAAAGGCAGAAGTTAAAAGTATCATATAACAGAATGTTCGAGACTCTCAAAGAGGCATTTCGAAATTTTTTCAAGAATTCATACCTAAGCTACTTCCCTCTGAATTAATTGGAGCTGTGGGTACTGATGAGCTTTCCATCATTACTCAGGCAGTAGGAGGGAAGCTCACATGCCTGTCCAGAGCAATGAGGGCTTAGACCTGGGCATGGAGAGAGGTGATACCAGGCACCAGAAGGAGCCCCTGCTTTGCTTTACTCACAGGTGAACCAGAAACCAACTTTGGCCAATAAGTATTCTATACCCCATTTTCATTATCTATAAAATAGGAACGACTGTACATTAATGACTTAATTAACCTGATAATATAAACAGTGACTCATAAGCCAGAATATTTCAAAGAAAATAACTAGAAGGCTAGGGCAGGTCTGTAATCCCTCACCAGGAAGATGGCATTCAAATAATCCTTTTTTAAAAAAGATGTATTTATGTATTTATTTATTTGAGAGCGAGAGAGGGAGAAAGAGAGAGGGCACACAGTGGGGAGGGGCAGAGGGAGAGGGAGAGGGAGAGAATATCAAGCAGACTCTATGCTGAGTGCAGAGCCTGACACGGGGCTGGACCCTACAACCCTGAGCATGACCTGAGCCAAAACCAAGAGCTGGATGCTCAACCAACTGAGCCACCAGGCGCCCTAAGAGAATGCATTCTCAAAGGAAATCCATTTTGCACCCTAAGTAGGCTGTGGGTATGGTGTGTATACCTTCTATCATCCCTTTCTGTGACCTTGTTTCCATTTCCTGATTCCTCACAGGTGTGTGAACCAGCCCGAATCCCAGTGTTACAATGAAACTTTACAACATAGAATTCAAAATGCACCTGAATATTTTAGTCTGACATTTGTTTTCCAATTTAGAAGTGGGAGGACTCTGAATGCCCTCAGTGCATGCGTCCATAGCATAGCTCAGGATGGAGATGACCATCTGGATGAGTGAGCAATTCCTCTATTTATGCGGCATTCCATATCTTCAATATACTCATAGGATCTCAGACACATCTTCCTCTTAAAAGCCGTCCCTTCATTTTTCAGCTTTCTTCTATTAGCTTAAATTTATTTGAATTCAATTACATGGTTAGTTATATTCAATAACTGAAAAATAATTTAAAAATTGAGTGTGTGGTATATAACCATTTATCATCAATAGTGATTCTGGAAAAGGGAATATTAGAATAGTTGATGATCTATATTTTGGAAAGGTTTGGCTACAGTGGAGTGTGTTTCTTAGAAAGAAGACATCTAGTTAAGGTTAATCTATTTTGGCCCTAGAATCACACCTTACATGTGGTCATATAAATGATTTCCATGGGGTGGATGCTTTATTAGTCAGTATCTGACTGGGAAGAGAGAAATCACTTTAGCTCTTTCCAATAGAGTAAATTTAATGTAAGCAATTGGTTATATGTGTTAGAAATGATGAACAGCCAATGTGAGGTGTTGAGGCAACCTAGAGATTAGGAACAGCAGAAATATAACAGAAACATGCCAGACTCTAGAAACCAGGCTATGTGGAAGGTGCCAGAAGATGGGAGTGGCTAGTTGAAAGCTGACAACACAGCTTTTTAGGATCTTGAGCCATGGTGAAGATGTAACTGCTGCCAGACACCATAAGAAGCAGAGAGGAAAAGGGAGAGAAAAAAAATACCTTAACTCATCCGTTCCTCCTCCTCTCTCCTTCTATACCAATGACGAAAATTACTTAAAAGTTACTATGAAGCCAGAAGGAAGAGATCCTAGAAAGTGTATCTCCCTATTATGCAGGGCACAGGAAGGAAAGGGTAGGGAATGGATCAGAGAGAAAACAGACTGTTGAGCTCATAAATGCTATTTTAGTCATCTGTATTTGACCTAATAAGAGGCTATTAAGACATAAACTAGTGTAAAGCATTTAGAGGAACCTAGTCATGAACTTTTCCTATTGCCCTTTTCCACCCTACCAACTCCTTTTCATCACACTGATTCTTACTCTTTTGCTCATTTCTTCAAGAAAGGCCATCCTTGTTGAATACAAGTCTCATAAATCTACCTGTTCTCCAATGTTATCCTGTCGTAACTTTATCCCACCTACTAATCCATGTATTCTCCTCTAACCAACACCCTACCTCTCTTTTTCAGCCAAGATTGTAAATATTTTTGCACTCAACATCAGAACACCTAAATATATAAGGCAAACATTAGTAGGACCAAAAAAAAAAAAAAAGAAATAAGCAGCAATACAATAATAGTAGGGGACTTCAATGCTCCATTTTCAGCATTGGACTGATCATGCACATGGAAGATCAATAAGGAAACTAAGGACCAGAATAACAGTTTAGACAAAATGGACTTAAAACCATACACAGAACACTCCATCCAATACCATCAGAACACATTCTTCTCAAGTGCACCTGGAACATTCTCCAGGTTAGATCGATCGATAGATAGATCTTGGGCCACAAAGCAAGTCTCAACAAACCTAAGAAGACTGAAATCATATTAAGCAACTTTTCATAACCCCAAAGTTATGAAACTAGAAATCAGGAGGAAAACTGGAAAATTCACAAACATGTGGAAATTAAACAATATACTCCTGAACAACCAATGGATCAAAGTAGAAATCAAAAGAAGAAAATAAAAATTTATATCTTAAGATGAATAAAATGAAAATACAACATACCAAAACATATGGAGTGCAGCAAAAGCAGTTCCAAGAGGAAAATTTATAGTAATAGATATCTATATTAAGAAAAAAAGGTCTCAAATAAACAACTTAATTTTATACCTGAAAGAATTAGAAAAAGAAAACAAAGGCCACACCAGAAGGAAGAAAATAATAGACTAGAGAAGAAATCAGTGAAACAGAGAATAGTAAAAGACTAGAAAAGATAAATGAAACTAAGAGTTTCATTTTTGTGTGTTTTTTTTTTAAGATAAATGAAATTGAAAAAACCTTAACTAGATAAAGAAAATAGAAAAAAAGACAGATGGGGTGCCTGGCTGGCTCAGTCAGTGGAGCGTGGGACTCTTGATCTCAAGGTTGTGAGTTCAAGCCCCCCGTTTGGTGTAGAGATTACTTAAAAATAAAATCTTAAAAGAGAAGGGGAAAAAAAGACAGAGGACTCATATAAATAAATTATAAATGAAAGAGGAGACATTATAATTAATACCCCAAAATACAAAGGATCATAAAAGGCTACTATGAACAATTATATGCCAACAATTGGACAACCTAGAAGAAATGAGTAAATTCCTGAAAATATACAATGTAATAAATCTGAATCATGAATAAATAGAAATTCTGAACAGGTCACTAATGAGTAAGGAGATTGAATCAATAATCAAAACCTCCCAAAAAAGAAAAGCCCAGGATTAGATGATTTCACTGGTGAATTCTACCAAACATTTAAGGAAGAATTAATTCTAATTTTTCTCAAATTCTTCCAAAAAAATTGAAGAGGAATACTCTCAGACTTTTATGAAGCCAGATTATCCTAATACCAAAACCAGATAAGGACACTACCAAAAAAAAAGAAATCAGGTCAATATCTCTGATGAATATGGATCCAAAAATTCTCAAAAATACTAACAAACTGGTACCTCCCAGAAAGGAGCTTACATACTTGTCTGAAGCCCCAATTTTTCGAACTCTCACCGAGGAGACACCTCCAGATCTGGTCTGATTGTGGTTCCATAGGACTGTATATATTTGCATATGTTAAACACTGCTGCCTGGGCATCTGACTTCCAATCAGCCTGAGATTGTGCTGACTGAGGTCACTGCCTTTGAAGCATGGGCAGGTCTTGGTACACCGTCAGCAATGGGGCCTTTGAAGAATAAATCAGATGACCTAGATAATCACAGTTTCTTCAACAGATGGTGTTGGGAAAATACAACAGCCACATGCAAAAGAATAAAATTAGACGACTTACACCATGTATGAAAATTAACTCATAATGGATTGAAGACTTGAATGTAGTGCATACAAATACTGAATTATTATGTTGTACACCTGAAACTAATATAATGTTATCTGCCAATTTTACCTCTGTAAAATAAATAATTAAATACTCAGGAATAAATTTAACCAAAGAGGTGAAAGATCTGCATAATGAAAACTATAAAACTTTGATGAAAATTTGAAGTCACAAATAAATGGAAAGCTATTCTCTGCTCATGGAAGAATTAATATTGTTAAAATGTCTGTACTACCCAAAGCAATCTACATACAGGTAAATGTATCCCTATCAAAATTTCAATTACATTTTTCACAGACAGAGCAAAAACGATCCTCAAATTCATATGGAACCACAAAAGACCTCAAAGATCCAAAGCAATCCCAAGAGAGAAGAACAACACTGGGAGAACCACATTTTCTGATCCCTTGCTATATTACAAAACAGCATGGTACTGGCATAACAGACACTTCATCAATGGGAATGGAATAGAGAGCCCAGAAAGAAGCCCATGTGTGTGCATTTAGCGGAGGAAAGGGTGGTTTCTTTAGTAAGTGGGGTGGGAAAACTGGATATCCACCTGCAAGAGAATAAAATTGGGCCCCTATCTTACACCACTCACTAAAATTAACTCAACATGGATTAAAGATTTAAATGTAAGACGTGAAACTGTGAAACTCCTAGAGGAAAGCAGATGGAAGAAGTTCCTTGACATAGGTTTTAGCAGTGACATTTTGGACATGACTCCAAAAGCACAAGCAAGAAACCTAAAAAGCTTCTGCACAGCAAAGAAACAATAAAGTGAAAGGAAATCTATGGAACACAAGAAAATATCTACAAACCCTATGTCCAACAAGGGGTTCATACCTGAAATATATTAGGAACTCCTTAACTCAATAGCAAAAAAAAAAAGTATTTTGATGAAAAATGAACAAAAGACTTGAATAGAGTTTTTTTTCTCCCAAGTAAGACTTATAGATGGCCAACAGACACATGAAAAGATGCTCAACATCACTGATCATCAGGGAAATGCAAATAAAAACCATAGTGAGATACCACCTCACACATGCCAGGATGCATATTATTAAAAAGACAAGCGCTAAGAAGAATTGGTGAGTATACAGACAAAAGAAAACCCTTGTGCCCTGTTGGTGGGAATGTAAATTGCTACATTCATTATGGTAAATGGTATGGAGTTTCTTCAAAAAACTAAAAATAGAACTATCATATGACTCAGCAGTTCCATTCTGTGAATATGTCTAAAGGAAATAAAATCACTATTTCAGAGTTATCTTCCCCCCACCATGTTCACTGCAGCTTTCTTCATAATAGTCAAGACATGGAAACAACCTGCGTCCACTGAAGAATAAATAAATGAAGATGAGATATACCGCATTTTCTTCATTTTGTTGTTATACACACGCGCGTGCGCACACACACACGCACAAAGGAAAGAAGGAAAGAGAGAAAGAAGGAAATCTTGCCATTTGTGACAACTTGCACGGACCCTGAGTGAAATAAGTCAGATAGAGAAAGACAAATACTGTACGATCTCATTTTTATATAGAATCTAAAAAAAGCCAAATACAGGGAAGCCTGAGTGGCTCAGTTGGTTAAGCGTCTGCCTTCGGCTCAGGTCATGATCCCAGGGTCCTGGGATCGAGTCCCACATCCGGCTCCCTGCTCGGCGAGGAGTCTGCTTCTCCCTCTCCCACTCCCCCTGCTCGTGCTCGCTCGCTCTCTGTCTGACAAATAAGTACATGGAACTTTAAAAAAATAATAAAATTGAAAGAATTTTAAAAGCCAAATACACAGAAACAGAGCATAGAGTTGTGGTTGCCAGGGAGGGAGGGGTGGGGGAAATGGGGCTATGTTGATCAGACAGTACAAACTTTGGGTTATTAGATGAAAACGTCCTGGGATTGGAGTTACAAGCCTGGTGACTATAGTTAGCGATACTGTATTGTACACTTGGAAGCTGCTACAAGAGTAGAGCTTAAACGTTCTCAAGCTAACAATAACAACAAGTGGGGAAAGGATGTGCTAACAACCCTACTTTGGTAAACACTTTGCAACATGTATGTGTATCCAATCATCACATTGTACAATTTAAACTTACACGATGTTATATACCAGTTATATCTTAATAAGCCTGGAGAAAAATAATAACTTTACTGCTGAATTGTATTCTATTGAACATTCCCTTCTTCACATTCCTTCCTTGTCTCTGTGAGACCAGTTCCTCTAAGTTTTTCTTTCTTCTTAAGTAGAGAAAGAATACATTTATTATTCTGATGGGAAGGTACAAGAAGAGGCGAGCAAGGCCAAACACAGGAAATAATGCACAATCTTTCTCAAAAAGAAAGGAGCTGGAAGGCAGGTCAAAGCATCTCCAGTAACCTCCTGGGGCAAAGCTGTCTTGTTCAAACCCAATGGATGCTATAGCAGTATGAGAGTCCTGAGGAAATGCCACATTTTTCTTGAAAAGCAGAGGGAGTCTAATAGATCCTATAGTTTCCAGTAGAGAGGATGTTGTCTGCCCCCACCCACAGGCTGAGCCACAAAAGATGCAAGCTGTCCTTGTCCTCATAATGCTTTGGAGCTGAGCTGGGTTTGGCGTCATCCTCATCAGAGGTTGATAAAGAGCATGTATAGTTTCATACCAAAGGGTAAAATATTGGAAGGAATTGGATTCTCTGGTGTGAGCTTCCATGCCACTAACAACTGGCCGCTCCCATGGAGGGCCGTCGGCCCCAGGTTTGGGTCCCAGAGCTCCTCTCCCACGTAGGTCCTTGGACTCCGTCAGGCATTTGGTACTGTAGCTAAGCCAGCTGGCTGCGACTTACTCACATTCTTTTCCCATTCTTGCCCAGCTCTGTTTCTTTGTACTCGGTCCTGTTTTGAGTATTCTGTGGTTCATCTCAGAAAGAGATTATCCAGGGCACGTCTCTGATGTCTGGTTACCGTGCCTGTCTCCGCTCTGCCCTCCCAAAATAAATCCTTGGCTCTGTTTCTCAAACCTTGAGGCTTTGTCACTTGATGTGAAGCTTGGTGGTCACCCTCCTCTAGGAGCAAGCATTTCTACCCCTGTGGTGCCTCCTCACTCCTGCTGGCTCTCCCCCTCTCGTGAGTCTCCCATGCTGGACGGGATGAGAGACTGTGGATGGGAGTGTGCAGCTGAAAGACTCAAAGCATGCCATTAGAGGACAGGTCTCCTGGGGCTGAGTACTTGCTCCACAACCACCCAGTTCATCAGTATTAGTAAGCTTCTACCCCCACTGTTCCCAATGTGCCAGACCACAGAGGAGACAGACCCAGACTCTGAAGAGTTTATGAGCTCATTGAATAGATGGATAAACAGGAGAGTGAAAAGAAATTGACCTTAGTTCCAGGCTGGACTCTGACCCTAACTGTGTGACCTGAGGTGCTTTTCCTTCCTGTCGCACAAGCATGTAAAAACCTCTGTGGAATATTGTGAAGGCTGAATAAGAAGATGAAGAGAAATCATGTGGTGCCTGACAGACACAGTGTAAAACTCCCACTGTCAGGAAGGGTTCAGCTACGTAAAGAAACTATGTTGAGTTTTTCCACCAGGGAATGTGATGCTCACCACTAGCTCCCCGGGTGGGGGAACTGGAAGGGCCCCGGGGGGGCGGGCAGCCTGGAGATTAGCAGCAGGAGGAGGCCCCTATGGTCCTTACACTGGAGGCAAGATGGAAGAGTGTGTGTTGAAATCAGAGTCGCCCAGCGACTGATGGAACCACAGGGACACAGAGCAGAGCTAGAGCCACAGAGGGGATGCTCACTGCTGGACCAGGGGTCCTTGCTACAGAGAAAGGGGAGGAAACACGCTTTCTCCTCTCCTCCTGTACTCCCAGTCTTCAAGGAGCACTGAATCCGTTAGCTGAATCCCGCTGGAAGCTGGCTTACTTTGGAGCTTGGGAAATGCGTCAGGAAAGACTCACCCCTCGTTTCCCACCAGGCGCTGAGCTGCTCCGGGGCAGGACGTGGGACGGAGCAGGTGTCTGGTGCGGGGTGGGGGCCGAGTGTGTGTTTGCCAAATCACTGTCATTAAAGGACGTGCACAAGGGTCTTACCAATGGGGCCACGGGGGGATCCTGTTTCTGCTTCTCCTGCCAATCATCCACACGAGACTTGAAGCAGTTCGTCTGACGAACACCCTCGTGCCCTTCGTGTTCTCCGTCCTGTGATCAGAACTCTGCCGACCACCGTTTAGACACATGGAATTAGCTTCTCCGAACCTCAGCTTCCGCATTCTTAAAGTGAGCTGCCCATGATTACGGGCAGAGCCTTGTGAAGGTTGAAGGACGTCTCAGAGCTGGAAGTGAATAGCAATTATTAAGCATTTACTATGAGCTTGGCACTGTTCAGCTGAGCCCTTAATCTGCTAGAACCTCACCTATTCTCAGTGGGTCTACCCTTGGGACTGCTTCCCTTGTGGTGTGTGCAAGTCTCGCTGGATGTTAACTTCAAGGCAGTTGGCTAAGTGTCCTTCAGCTACTCAGCTAGCCACACCATCATGACAAGTCTTTAATAGTTCTTTTCTTTCAGGATGTCTGGGTGGCTCAGTTGGTTGAGTATCTGCCTTCAGCTCAGATCATGATCTCAGGGTCCTGGGGTCAAGTCCTGCATCAGGCTCCCTGCTCAGTGGGGAGCCTGCTTCACCCTCTCCCTCTGCTGCTCCCCCTGCTTGTGCTCTCTCTCTCTCTCCCTGTCAAAAAATAACATCTTCAAACAATTCTTTTCTTTCATTTATTTCCTGTGGCACAAAGTCCCGCTGGTCTTCCTCTGAAACATGCCTTGCACCCCATCCCTTCTTTCTAGTCTTGCCACCATGTGACTACAGGCTCTTATCCCCATGCTGGATTATGCAGTAATTTCTTCATCTCTTCAATGCCGATATTTCTGTTCTTCCATTTCTGCACATGCCTGCTGGATTAATCTTCCTGAATCATTCCCTCTCAATCTTACTTTGGTCAGAATTATGGTTACAAAATTTAGGATTTCCAAGAGTTTCCATGTAGCATCAAAAACAAAGTAAAAGCTAAAAAAGTATTTTTATTTTTTAAACATTTTTATGCAGTGATTTTGAAGATAGCAGGATAGACATCTTTTAGGATATAGGATATTACATCAATTTGATAGTTTTAGTTTTATGTAAAATTCATTATTTTTTCTCCTAACTGGGATCATCAAAAATTTTACCATAGATCAGTACTCAGAAACACTAACATATACAACTCCTTCAACAGGCGTTCAGAGCTAAGGGCAATCTCTGGGACACCTGGGTGTCTCAGTTGGCTGAGCATTTGCCTTTGGCTCAGCTCATGATCTCATGGTCCTGGGATCAAGTCCCGCATTCTTGCTCAGCGGGGAGCCTGATTCTCCCTGCCACTTCCCCTGCTTGTGCACACACACTCTCTGTCAAACACGTAAATAAAAATTAAAAGAAAAAAAGAACGAAGGGCAATCTCCAAAACCAGCCCCAGTGAGTAGCTGGGGAAGTGCAAGGATAAAGTCTGCTGAACTAATCTCTCTGCCCCCTCCTCCCTCTACAGCCCCTTAAACTAATGAAATGTCCCATTGCATCACTTCCTATCTCTGATCACATGCACCTGCCTGGCCCATCATTGGGATTGGGGTAAAGAAATATGGAAAGGCCACATAACCCAGATCATGGGCTCTGGGTTCACACAACTCTGACAGGAACCTCAGGTCTTAACTGTCCAACGGGCACACTTCTTAAAATATCAGAGTAAAAACGTCTCATATACATAGTTCCTGGTATATCACAACTGCTCAAGAACTGGGAGCTCCTATATTATAACTTTATTTTGGGACATGAGAACAGGAATGAGAAAGGTGAAAGTTGTTTATATGGGCGTGGTCATGAGCAAAAGAGAGTTAAATATTCTGAGCCCTGCCTCCTTCACTTCCTCCCTCTTGAGCCATTTTGTCGGGATCTACTTCGTTGACAATACAGAGCAGAAAGTATGTGTGCTCTCACCAGTATATAGAGAGCAAGTTCCTGATTTTTCCTAACATTTATGTTGGCTATCACTAGACCAATGACGTGTTTATGGCTTATGCCACATAATTTCAGAGACACAAAAATTAATCTAAAGTCTTCCCTTAAGTATTAATTCCATGTATATGAGAAAGAAAGTCAAGGTGGATGGGAGCAGGTAAATCCAGGCAATGAGGATGCTAGGATTAGTGAGGGAATGTCCAATAAATCCTCCAAGGGAGGCTCCAAGGACTAGGTTCTGCTTAAGCAAGATGGAAAGGTCACCCTTGCTTATTTTTGCTGCTTCAGGGAGAGAAGCAGCAGACTCACATATATTTAAGGACTTAAAGCAGAATGAAGTTGAGACTGTCTGGGTTATCTGGCTGCTGGGCTTTTTCAGCACCGCTGGATCCTAAACAGAGTCCATCTGTGTGAAGTGTTCAGAACCAACACTGAGAAAACAGAAGACCCAGAGCCATAAAGACTAGAAAACAAACCAAATTCAAGAGGGCTGATACACAAGGTTTGTGTAAATATCACCTGTAAATGTCATAAAACAAGGCACATCCTGAGCCCAGCAACTTAGGAACATTAAACTCTCTTCCTGAAACATCTGTGAATATGTGAACTTCGGACATACACTCTAAGAAAGTGAATTTCTATTTCAGTCCATATTTTACAATGATGCAGACTGATCTAAAATAATCGGTCAAGTACTGATTTGTCCAAGATCTAATTTGAGATATTCACATAGTAGCATCATTCTCAGTATGTGTGCGTGTGTCTGTGGATTATCAGCGTGCCCGCTGGGGAGGACTGATGGCGGGGGCTCATATCCTCCCCAGCAGGAAAGCTGCGAAGTGTGAAAAATGGTCTATAAGGAAAAGGAGCCGGAGGGAGCACAGCGGACAGCGATCATCACTCAGACGAGACCGTGAGCCGTGCTGAGATGGCTATCATGCCCCACGCTCTGCTGGAGCTCTCGGTCCTCTGGATGCGCAGGATCCTGGGTCAGACCAGGAAGCCTGGAGGGCAGGGACCATGACTAGTGTGGCAATGCGGAGCTGGGAATGGCTTTGAAATCCGCGCTGGAAGCCCCCAGAGCAGATGTCGGTGCTGCAAGAGTAGGAAAGCCTCGAGCTCAGAGCGGCCCTGGAGGACTTCCCCTGCTGACCGGCCGGGGGCAGGAAGGACCCACCAGACTCCCCCCTCACTGTGAGCCAGGGCGATCCACCCTCCAACCTGTTCCGTCTTGAATCAGAGCGTAGATTACCACGCTAAGACTTAGCTGTGAAGAGAACAGGTAAGCAAAACCTAAGCTAAAGATCCACAAAATAAAAACTCAAGAGTTTCTGAGAGGTTTCTACATTAGCAAAACAGACACTTGAAGCTGTTATCAAGGTAAGTTAGGCCATTCTCACCAGATCCATGTACTGCAAAATATGGCTTTTCAAAATATTTTCATTTGGCAGTCGGTTTAATTATCAATTTCATCTTTGCTCAAAGGGGTTTAGTGTGAAGGGTGGGAATGAGCTCTAGAAAACATTGTTAGCTTAGATCATGCCACTTCACAGTTCCCAGGGTCTTGGAAGTAAAATAATCCAACATGTTCATTTTGTAGTGGAGAGAGAGAGGGCCCAAAGACATGAAAGACAGTCAAACATATAACCCATTCATCTATTCCTAAATATTTGTATAGTCTTCAAGGTGCCAGGTATGTGTACCCAACAGTGACAAAGCCAGGACAAGAGCTCAGGTATCCCTCTGCCCTAACCCAGTGGCCTTACTGCCAAACTGTAAGTGCTGGGTGACCATGAAGGGCCCAAATCCTTCTGGTTCCACTGTCTCTCTCAGAAGAAAGATGGTACCAAGTAGTGTTATACAAAAAAAAAAAAAAAAGGAATTGAAATTCTCCCTGGCTACTGGACCAAGTCAAAGAAAATCTATACCACATTGCCATAGTCCAATACCAAATTCTCCGTCCCTATCAGATTTGTTCTTTGCTAAGAATAGATACTAGGAAACAGTAGCTGGGTCACTCACCCTCTGTTGCTCAGTTTGGAGAGTACAAGGCCCATAATGACTCTCTGACAGGTGAGTGAATTCCCTGAGCTACCTGCCTTCCTGTCTCCCTGCAATAAATCCAGTGCTCTGCACAGGGATGGAGGGCTATGAAAGACCTGCATAGTGGTGCTGGGTAGGAAAGGCTGCAGACCACAGGGAAGGTATACAACGTGAGGCAGAAGGACGAGAAAGAAGTCAGAAGAGGTAACATCTAGGGCTTTGAGCCACAGTAAGGATTTGGATTTTATTTCGCCAAAGAATAACAAGATTGATCCATGGCTTTAAAAGATCTCTCAGGGCGCCTGGGTGGCTCAGTTGGTTGAGCGTCTGACTCCTGATTCGGCTCAGATCATGATCTCAGGATCCTGCGATCGAACCTCGTGTCAGGCTCCACGCTTTTTAGGGAATCTGCTTGAGATTCTTTCTCTCTCCCTCTCCCTCCCCACACTCCATCTCTCTCTAAATAAATAAATCTTAAAAATAAATAAAAGCTCTCTCAATAAAACCTAGTGCAATATATAACTGAAAATTCAGCAGTGCATTTCTATAATAAATTAAGCAATTGTTATTGATCATGTGTAGAAAAGATGGAATTTCATTAACTGTGAAATTAAGATGAAAAAAACAAAAATGTATTTCAAGTGACCAAATACTAGAGAGGTAAAAAGAGAGATTGTGGTAGGTCTAATAACCTCCTCCCACCTAACAGAGTCCTTCGGGATCCAGCCTCAGGTTTTCTTAACAATATATACAAAGGCTCATCAGTGTAGCAGTGAGAACTTAGAAAAAAATTTTTCAGAGGAAAAGCAATAAAGTTATGGCTTAAGTTCAGGTATGATCAAATAAGCTGAATTTATGACAAGTGATGTAACTTCCATCTGCAGGAGTCAGTGGGGCTGCGCTTAGCAAGGGGAAGGTCGGAGAAGGTGGAGAACACAGGAGTTCATGCCATCTTTTGTATTAAGAACTTGGATGATTATCCTCTAAGGCTTCACGTAAATTCCCTCTGATCACAAATGCCTGTAGTCAGTAACTTTTGAGATTTCTTGACTTATTATAATGATGAGAAGGCAGACAGGTCTTCAGAGACCCAAACGTCTCACAGTATTTGGGCATTACTCAAGTTCTGCTTGAGACTTCAGGCAGACCTGACCTTCCAGGGAGAGTTTTCTCTTAGGAAAGGTTACGCTAAGGAACATGGGAGGAGACACTGGGAGAAAGGAAATTTATTATTCCTTAGATTTTAATATTCCTAGATACTCTATATTCTCTCTTTTTGGTGGGATTCCTGGTAGATCAGTGATCCCTTAGATTTCCATAGGCATCAGGACGGCACTGTGAGTGAGAGGAAAGACATGAGAAGGCATCAGTGCACCTGAAGGGTTTCTGGTTGATGATGTAATCATACTCAGAGAGCCTGGAACCAGTTGGTGCTGGCTTGGAAGACGGTATCTGGTGGTAGATGAAAAATCAGCATTTTTTCCAAATGACTTGAATGAGAACATGTGAGTCAGGACTCCTATCCATCTTCATGTTTTCAAGCTCTGTCTCCTTCTGGTCCATTTCCTGTATTCATAACAGAGTGCTATTTCTAGAACCTAATTCTGTCCCTTGCCTGCTTAAAACTTTCCAAAGACTCACCGTAGACTTGAGCATAATGACCCAGCCCCTGGGCATGACTCCATCCTACACCTTTCCTGTACTACCCTGTCTTTTGTATCTTAGAGATACTGAACGTGTTCCCTGATGATAACATTGTCTCTGATTTTGAGGGATTTAGACAGATGCTTTCTGTGCCTGAAACACCTCTTCCTTCCACTCTTCACCTAATTAACTAACTCCAAATCACTCTTTAAAATCTGACTCGGAAAAATCTTCATCCAGGTTCATCTCTGAACCTTCATCTCTGAACGTGAATGAAGCATTTCCTGAGTCAAATAGAATTAAGATTAAAGAGGGTTAAGATTTCTTACTACCGCATAACTTCTCATGAGAAACTTTATTAAACATATTAGTCTTTGTCCTCATTAGGGATGACATAGTACCTGGCACCTAGAGGGAACTTTTAAATGTTTATTGAATGAAAGGAGAAATATAAACAAAATTCAAATATTCAAACCCCTGAGACAGCCACTTTTCAAAAATTTGAAAAAGTTCTAGCTTACAGTAAACAGTACAAAATTATTAGAACCATAAGAATCATTCTTAACAATTACGATACAGCCATACAATGGAATACTATCCAGCCATCAAATATGCTATTATAAGAGAATATCTAAGTCACACGTGGGGATATTTATCACTTGTTAGGTGAAAAAAAGGATGCAATCACTATCTGCAGACTATGCCATTTTTGTAAAAGAAAAGTATAAATGGAAAGGTAAAATTTTGGAGGAATATATATCAAATGTCAACAATGGTTGTTTTGGGTAGCTAGGATTATGATTTTTATTTTTAGTGTTCTACCTGTTTATATTGTCTAACATAAATATTTAGTCTGTGATCTAAAAGAAATTGTAGGAAATAGAATGAACTCCCTGCAAAGTCCCTCATGAGGAAGGTTCTAAAGAGGGACTCACACTGATCCCTTGGCTTGTGAACCAGCGAGGATGTGAATGTATCAGGACTCTTACCATGGCTCCTCACATCTTCACGCGGGGTAAGACATCCAGCTCAACAAGGGAATTATGACGTGGTGTGTGTTTGGTGGGAAGAGGCCACGGGAGTTTTTAACTTGTACGTCTCAAAATCGTTATGGTCCATGAGAAAAACACACCAGAAGTGAAAGCCACCCAAGGATTCCCCTGTGGGCACTGTTTAGCCATGAGAATGTGTTCCTTTGTCCTGTGTCTCTCAGAGAGTAATTCTTCCTTGAGATTCCAGAGTGTGAATCCCACCCCCTCAGTCACAGCAGCTGCTGGGCTCTGGCATCGAGGGTCCACTCCCCAGGCTAAAACCTCGTTAAACAGTATGGGGGACACATAGCCGTACAGGGTTTGTCCTAGATTAAGGAAACTTTACATGGGCATATCAACAGAATAGTTTAAGAATCCAGGGTAGTTTCATCTCAGATCTGATCATCTTACAAGTCTCCTTGACCTACACAGATAAACACATGGAACTGTTTCCTCCTTTGCTTCTCGGCCAGGAAAATCTTGAGAATACACATCACTGTTTTGTGGAAAATGTATTTTACTAGTTTCTGAATGACTACTAACCCTTTATATATTTTTAAGATTTTTAAATTAAAAAGAGAGAGATGGAGAGAGAAAGAGAGAGAGCGAGACAGTGAACACCAGCAGAGGGAGCAGCAGAGGGAGAGGGAGAAGCTGACTCCCCTCCAGGTAAAGAAAATGGAATCAGACCTCATGTAGGAGGGTATGAGGTAGCAAGAGAGATTTTGAGTTTAGACAATATTCAAAGAAACAAGAATCTTCAGGAAGATACTTCTGAAAGGGACGTTAGATTTCCCTGGGAGTCAGGCAGCACCTTCATTCTCTT
This sequence comes from Callorhinus ursinus, assembly GCF_003265705.2. Taxonomy (NCBI): domain Eukaryota; kingdom Metazoa; phylum Chordata; class Mammalia; order Carnivora; family Otariidae; genus Callorhinus; species Callorhinus ursinus. The sequence goes on along the minus strand of NW_027397081.1, from coordinate 181,656 downwards.
CCTGCCTCAAATCCGTGCCCCAATCAGACCAAAGTCTCCACGGTCCCTGGACCTTCCATGCTGCCTGAAATAATCCAGTTACTCCCTCATCCTGGCTGGGAATTACCCCCACCATCTCCCCTAACTTCTGGCGGCCAGCCTCCTGATGTTCTGATGTCTCCTCCGACATTAGAAAAGACTCAGTCCCCACCCCAGACATCTCCCTACCCCTCTGTTTGCCTCATCATAGATTCTATCACAGTGCATTTGCTTTCCTTGCAAACCAAAAAACAGCCTGACCATGTTAGCGGTTCACCTTTGTGGTCTCAGATGGTTCCAGACACCAAGTGGAACTCAATTCATTTTCTAAAAATAGACTTTAATTTTTAGAGCAGTTTTAGGTACACAGCAAAACTGGAAGGAATTTACAGAGATTTCCCATATGCCCCTCACCTCCACATATGCATAGCCTCCCCATTGTCAACATCCCCAACCAGAGTGATAACATTTGTCTTAATCAAGAAGCCTAAGCTGACAGATTATTTTCACCCAGAGTCCAGAGTTTCCATCAAAGTTCACTCTTGGGGTGCATCCTATGGGTTTGGACAAATATATAATGACATGTATCCACCACCATAGTGTCATTCATAATAGTTTCGATGCCCTAAAAATCCTCTGTTCTGTCTATCCATCCCCCTTCCACCCTCACCCCCAGCAACCACTCATCTTTTTACCTTCTCCATAGTTTTGTCTTTCCAGAGGACCACAGAGTTCCAAATCACACAGTATGTGGCCTTTTCAGATTGGCCTCTTTCACTTAGTAATATACATTTAACTTTCCTCCATGTCTTTTCATGGCTCATTAACTCATTTTTTTAGCACTGAATGATATTCTATTGTATGAATATACCACAGTTTATTTATCCATTCACCTCCTGAAGGATATCTTGCTTGCTTCTATGTTTCCACAAGTATGAATAAAGCTACTATAAACGTGCAGGTGCAGATTTCTGTGTGGACGTAAGTTTCCAACGTCTTTGTGTGAATAGCAAGGAGCATGACTGCTGGATCATTTGGTAAGAGCATCTTTGGGTTTTGTAAAAAACCATAAAACTGTCTTCCAAAGCAATTACCATTTTGCTCTTTGACTTAGCAAAGAATTCCATTGGTATGTAGTGGTATTTCTTTGTGGCTTTTTTTAAAATTTGCATTTCCTTGATGATATGATGTGGAGTATCTTTTCATATGCTTATTTTCCATCTGTATATCTTCTAGGGCAAGGTGTCTGTTAAGATCTTGGCTCATTTTTTAATTGGGCTGTTTGTTTTCTTATCAATTTTTAAGAGTTCATTGTGTATTTTATCAAATATGTCTTTTACAAATATTTTCTCCAAGCCTGTGGCTTGTCTTCTTATTCTCTTGACAATGTCTTTTGCAGAGCTGAGAATTTTAATTTTCATGAAGTCCAGCTTATCAATTCTTTCTTTCATGGATTGTGACTTTGGTGTTGTATTTTTATTTTTTATTTGTATTTTTGAAGATTTTATTTATTTGAGAGAGAGAATGAGATAGAGAGAGAGAGCATGAGAGGGGCGAGGCTCCGAGGGAGAAGCAGACTCACTGCTGAGCAGGGAGCCCGATGCGGAACTCAATCCCAGGACTCCAGGATCATGACCCGAGCTGAAGGCAGTCGCTTAACCAACTGAACCACCCAGGCGCCCCTGGTGTATTTTTAGATCACCAACTCCAAGGCCCTAGGTTTTCTCCTATGTGATTGTATGTATGTTTTGTAACTTGCACTTTATATTTAGGTCTGTGATCCATTTTGAGTTAATTTTCATGAAGAGTGAAAGGTCTGTGTATAAATTCCTTGTTTGTTTGTGAGTGTCCAGTTGTTCCAGCACCATTAGTTGAGAAGATTCTCTTTTCTCTCCTGTATTTCTTTGCCCCTTTGTCAAAGATCAGTTAACTAGAACTGCACGGATCTATTTCTAGGTTCTCTGTTCTGTATTTTGCCACAATAAAAAATGGCATTAAGAAAAAAAAGAAGTATATTGTTTAATCTCCAAGTATTTGAGGATTTTCTAGCTATCTTTCTGTTATTGATTTCTAGTTTCATTAAACTACGGTCTGAGAACAGACATTATATGATTTGAATACTTTTTGAGTGGCTAGGGTGTGTTTTATAGCCCAGTATGTGGTCTCTCCCAGTGTGTGTTCTGTGGGAGTCTGAGAAGGATGTGTGTCCTGCTGTTGCCAGAGGAAGTTGTCTGTCGACATCCATTGTCCACAGTTGTTGCATTCAGCCATCACCTTGGTGATTATCTGCCTGGTGAATCTGCTCATTCTGAGAGAGGGCTACTGAGCACTCCAGCTGTGCTAGTGGGCTCATCTGTTCTTCCTTGCAGTTCTATCGAGTTTTTACCTCAAGTATTCTAATGCTCTTCTGTTAGACATAAGCATGTTGAAGACTGTTATGTCTTCTTGGAGAACTAGTCTCTTTATCATTATATAATGTCCTTCTTTGTTCCTGACAACTTTCCTTACTCTGAAATCTGCTCTGTCAGAAATCAACAGGTCCTGCTTTCTTTTGATTAGTGTTGGCATGGTACATCTTTCTCTAACCTTTTACTGTTAATCTATATGTGTCCTTATATTTAAGGCAGGTTTCTTATAGAGGACATCTTTCCATCTTGTTTCTTGATCCACTCTGACAATCTCTTTTAACTCGTGCATTTAGACCACTGATGTTTAAAGTGATTTTTTATATAGTTTGGATTAATATCAACCATATTTATTGTTTTTGTCTGTTGTTCATGCTCTTTTGTCCTGTTTATCTTCCATTGTTTTTCTGTCTTTTGTGGTTTTCATTGAGGAATTTATATGATTCTATTTTCCCTCCTCTCTTAGCATATCAATTATATTTCTTCTATTTTTAATTTTAATTTATTTTGGAAGAACACTTGATATGTGATCTATCCTCTTAACAAATTGTTAATTGTACACTATATTATTGATGAGTTATAGTTATTGTTTTTCCTTTTTTTAGTGGTTGCCCTAGAGCTTATGCTATACACTTACAACTAATACTAGTCCACCTTTTTTTTTTTAAGATTTTATTTATTTGAGAGAGGGAGAGCGAGCAAGAGCATGAGCAGGGGGAGGGGCAGAGGGAGAGGGAGAAGCAGGCTCCCCATTGAGCCAGGAGCCCGATGCAGGGCTCAATCCCATGACCCTGAGATCATGACCTGAGCTGAAGGCAGACACTTAACCAACTGAGCCACCCAGGCGCCCCAATACTAGTCTACTTTCAAGTTACACAATACCACTTCATGGGTGGTTGTGAGTACTTTATAATAACAAAGGAATCCTAATTTCTCTCTCTTGTCCCTTGTATCATTGTGGTCACTCATTTTGCTCATCCATAAGCATGTATATACACATAAGCATACATAATCAAATACAATGTTGCTATTATTATTTTAAACAAATTGCTATCTGTTAGATCAATTAGGAAAAAGAAAAATAAAAGTTTTTATTTTACCTTCACTTATTCTTTCTCAAATGATTTTCCTTTCTCTATATAGACCTGAATTTCTGACCTATATCATTTTCTATCTTCCTAAACTTCTTCTAACATTTCTTGTAAGGCAAGTCTACTGGTAACAAATTCACTTACTTCTCAGTTTCTCTCTGAGAAATTCTTTATTTTTCTTCACTTTTGAAGGATAATTTCATAGGGTACAAAATTCTAGGTTGGTCGTTTTCTTCTTTCAACACCGAAGATTTCACTCCACTGTCCTTGCTTGCATGTTTTCTGAGAGTCTAGATATTATTCTTATCTTTGCTCCTCTCCCAGCAAGGTGGTTCTTCTGCCTTCTTTCAGTATTTTTTATCTTTAATTTTCTGTAATTTGAAAATTAGATGTTTAGGTAGTTTTGGAGGCATTTGTCCTATTTGGTGGTGCCTGAGATTCCTGAATCTGTGGTTTGGTGTCTGACATTAATGTGGGGAAATTCTCAGTCCTTAATGTTTAAATATGTCTTCTTTCCCTTTCTTTCTTCTCCTTCTGGTATTCCTGTTACGCAGAAGTTAAACCTTTTGAAGATTTCCTACAGTTCTTAGATATTCTCTTCTGATTTTTTCAGTTTGATTTTTGGTTTTGGAGGTTCCTATTGAGATATTCTTGAGCAGAGATTCCTTTTCCAGCTGCTTCCAGTTTGAAAATAAGCCAATCGAAGCCATTTTCTGTTAGTGATTTTGATTTCTAGCATTTTTTTATTCTTTCTTAGAATTTTCATCTCTATTTTTATACTGCCACACGTTTTTGTATTCTGTCTACTTTATCCATTGGGGCCCTTAGCATATTAATCATAGTTGTTTCAAGTTCCTGGTCTGAGAATTCCAACATCCCTGCCGTGTCTGGGTCTGGTTCTGATGCTTGCTCTGTCTCCTCAAATTTTTGTTTTGGTTTGTTTTTACCTTTTAGTGTGTCTTGCAGCTTTTTTTTTTATTGATAGTTGGACATCCACTAGGTGAGTAAACTGTTCTAAACAGGCTTTCAGTAATGCAGTGGTTCTACAGTCCTGTGACTAGGTCTCAGTCTTACACAGACCTTTGCCTTAGGCTGTGAACCACACACAGGCTTCTCCGTCTCCCCCTGCTCCCCTTAGCTGAGATAGGCAGCTAGACAGGCTGGAGCTGGGTATTTTCCTTCTGCCACAGACTTACAGTCTGATAAAACACTGGCAGGTGAAGCTCTGCTTAACTAGTTTCTCCTGAGGGTGACCTTATTATGAAGAACAGAGTGCTCTGGCATATTTTAAAATGGTTGCTTTTCCCCTCCCCCTGCAGAAAGCACTGGGGGATTTTTCTGATACTCACTGTGAGAGTTTCGGGAGGTAAAATTCACAAAGTAAGGGCCCTCTCCCCCCCACTATCTGAGGCCCCTGGAGTTTTTATTTCCCAGACTTAGCTCCACTGTGCCTCCTGCAATTTGTTAATTACAGTTCCTTTTTTCCTCTCTCAGCACTGGATCCCATAGAGGTTTCTGCTCTGGCGAGTTGTGATTCTCTGGAGGTTTGCCCTGCGACCTCACTTCTTTTATGAATCTAAGAATTGTTGGTTTTTCCATTTTCTCAGTTTTTACTTGTTAGGCCGAAGTGGTAACTTCCAAGATCCTTATGTGTTAGACCAGAAACTGGGAGTTTCAATAAATTTTAAAAAATGAGAACCATCTGGGTTTGGATTTGAGGGGATGATCAGAAATATACAGACAAAATTAAAAAGATTTTTTTCCCATGCTGAAAAAAAACATTTTTTTTTCTAACTTACAACAGCTAATTAACTCCTAGAGTTGACATCCTTATCTATTTCCAGTGCCTACAGCAAAAGACGCTGGTCACCTTGGAGAGGGACCACTGGAGGAAATGTGTTATAAAAATAAACTTTCCACCTTTTTATTTTCTCTGTGACAGAAACTAAGTTGTCTTTGGAATGTAAAACCTATTCAAATGTATTTCAGGAATATCTTGGTATCATTCAACTGGGAAAAAAAAACAAATTTTCTCTTTCCATATTTCCCTCCAATTCCCAGGGGCCTTCTAGGGCAGAATCACAGACTAAAAATAGCATAGACTAATTTGGGCTCACTTAGGCAAGCTATTTATCCTGTTGTACATAGTTTTTTTTCCTTTCCAAACATCTAGTCATTCCATTAATGCTATGAAAAAATCTATGTGGTATGAACAAGACTGCTGTACCTACTGAGTCACTTCCTTGAAAGTAGTTCTCAGAATTCAGCTTTTGTTGAGCATCTATTACTTGTCTCTCCAATTATATTTCAATACACACTGTTACTGTGTCATAACCATGAATGCTTTATCATCTGCCTAATTACTAAACAAGTCCAATTATGCAAACATATTCTTAACATCTAAATATTTTGGTTCTAACTAAAGAAAATTAGGTAATTTTATACATTTTCCTTTCTTTAATTTCTGGATTTCATAGATCTCTCTATATCATGCCTTTGAGTCCAAATGTTTCCCTGGTGTTTATTTCACACATATACATTTTATTGAAGTGAAGATGCTTCCTTCATTTTCTTCCTTGCACACTGGGATGATCATTCATTAATCTTTCATCCATGCTTAGATTTTTTTTTACTCATTATGTTTTCTGAGTTGTTCCTTCAAATCTTCAAATTCTCCAGGGGTGCCTGGGTGTCTCAGTTGGTAAGTGTCTGCCTTTGATTCAGGTCATGATCTCAGGGTCCTAGGATCGAGTCCTGCATCAGGTGCCCTGCTCAGTGGAGAGTCTGCTTCTCCCTCTGCCCCCACCCCCTGCTTGGGCTTTCTCTCTCTCAAATAAATAAATATATTTTTAAAAAAGAAAGAAAAAATTCTCCAGAAAATATCTATTCTATTGCCTCTTACAGCTTTTTATGAAATCCAGTTTGCGATGCGAGTGGGATGGCTGGAAAGACTAATGACAAGCATGTACTTGCCATGGTTAAGTACTTTCTGGTTAAATACTCTTTTAATCACATTTTATGTGACTGTTCTATCTTCTAGCAACTTCATGGGGTTTTGAATATAGGTGAGTTTCAGTGGGGTGGAGTCTGGAGCTGACAACCAGGAAAGGATTGAGTCTTTGAATTCTTTGGTGCAAAATGGTGGTTTTATGAAAGCACGGGGACAAGACCATGGGCAGAAAAAGGTGCTGCCCCGGGGTGGTGAGGGGTGGCTGATTATATGCTATGGAGTTGGGGGAGGTAAGGAAAAGTAAGGTTTTCAAAAGAACTTTCATATGTTAAAGAAGACTCACAGGATACCTGAGGCCCTGCCATTGTCAAATTAAGGTTGCTTTTCCCTCTAGCAAGGCATTAACATGAAGACAGTGGGAAGCTTCCTGGAGGAATGTCACACAGATCCCACCCAGGACTGTGGGGGGGATGCCTTTTGCTCCCTCATCATCCTGACTCCCATCTTACTTCATCACCCTCATCTCAACACATATCAGCTTTAGTGCATTATGTCTTCCTAAGTTAATAAAGGTGAAAGTGGTTGAATCAGTAAGATTCAAGACATACTTTTAAGGTGACAAATAACCCTTGAATACCAATTCTGTTCTAGGCACTAAAGATTCAGTGGTAAGACAGAAAAAGTCTCTGTATTCTTGGATCTCATGATCCAGTCAGGGAGATAACCAAGGAACCAATTAGCATTAGGTGCTATGAAGAAACTGGGAAAACAGGTTAGAGAATGACGTCTTGAATTTTTCCTTCATAGATACACTATCTATTCAGGGAAGACTTCTCTGATGAGATAACAAGTAAGCAGAGATGTAAATGAAGGTGAGAAGTGGGCTGTGCAGATATCTCCATGGAGGATCTTTCCAGAGGGAGGGAGCAAGAGGGAGGGATTAGGAGGGATGGAGGCTGAAGCACTCTCCGTCTGTTTGAGGAACACAAGAGAGTAAATAGAAAGCAGAACCACACTTGCAAGTCTCTGGAGGAATCACATCTGCTGATCCCCTTGGCCAAAGGAAGTCTCTCAGGCAACCTCTGAATCTAAAGGTAAGGAAACCAACTCCGCCTCTTTACTGGGAGGACCTGCAGACGCAGGGCAGAAGGTGCAGACAGAGAAGCAGGCGAAACCCTGGGACTCTCTTAGAAAGTTTTTACCCACATCCCTAAATATTCACTTAGAATAAAAACCCCAAACTGGAACAAATGACAAATGATCTTTTGAGTTTTCTCCCTTAAAGTATTAATGCAAATAACTTGTTTGGTTTTTAAATATTAAATCTCCATTCTATTCCTAGGATAAAGTCAATGTGTTCACCATGCACGTGATTTTTAGGAATTTATGTATTTGGCTTGTTCGTATGTGTTAGGGCTTCGGGTGGACTTCTGGAGATCCATGAGCGCACAGTAATGAATGAGACTGGCCTGTAGTCTTCAGTCTTACACTGTCCCATTTGTTCTAATATTAAGACTATGTTGCTCCTGGGGCACCTGGTTCCCTCAGATGGTGAAGCATCTATCTGACTCTTGGTTTGGTTCAGGTCATGATCTCAGGGTGCTGAGATCAAACCCCACTTGGGCTCCACACTCAGCATGGGGGTCTGCTTGTCTCTCTCCCTCCCCTTCTGCTCCTCCCCATGCTTGCTTGCGAGCAGGCTCTCTTTCTCAAATAAATAAAAAAGACTATATTGCTCCTATAACAGTGATTGGAAAACATACCCTCTCTTACTGTTCTGTGGATAAGTTGGTTTAAGATTGGATTCATTGCTTCTCAAAATGTTTGGTACAATTTTCCAGTGAAGTCATTTGCACTGTTTTCTTTATGGGACAGTTTTAAATGTTGATTCATGATCTGGGTGTACTTATGAAGAGTGTATTTTGTAGTCTGTCTAGTGCAGACTTTCTCTGTGAATAGCCAAACAACACATATTTGAGGCTTTGTGGGCCACATGGGGTCTTTGTAGCACATTTGTCCTTATTTTTATTTTTTTCACAACCGCTTTAAAGTGTAAAAGCCATTCTTAGATCACATTTCATTCAGAAACAGTGCACAGGCACAATCTGGCCCAGTTTGCTGGTCCCGGCTATAACGTGCTGTTGTATATACGACTACTAGGTCAAGTTTGCCAATTCTGTTCAAATCTTTTATATCTTTTAATAAAGAAAGATGTCCCATATCAAATATGAAAAGAGACCTGTTAATATCTCTGAGATGTGGATTTCTGTTCGTAGATCTTTTACTTCTTGCTTTATGCATTCTGAGGTCTTATTATTGAGAACTGTTATACAAGCAATTTCTGCTTAACATCAGTGTTACGTCCATGGGAAAATGACATTTTATGCAAAATGTCACTTGCTAGTGAGTAAGGAGCCTATTTTAAATGGAAAAAAGAAATTATAATGCATTCATATTAATGCCAAACCCTCAATCAATTTCCTAAAAATGTCACTAAAACACAGTACTTACTCATAACTATCTGTACTGTTTATAAACTATATTTATATGTAACTATAACTATGGTATAAACTATATTTATACCATAACTAACATGTATGGTATAAAATGTTCGAAACATAACTTCCTAATCACCACTTAATTTGTTAACCAATATCTGCTTTGTAAAAAGTAACATAATTTCTTTCAGCACCAAAACTATCTCACATAAACATCCCCTTTGTTGACACTGAATGTTTTTCAAAACATCTACTTTTATAGCACAAAATAAGATTGTCACAGATCAGTATCTCTTGTGAACATTGGTGCAAAAATCCTAAATAAAATATTAGTGAACAAAATCATGCATCATATTTAGAAAGTAATATATAATGATCAATTGGGATCTATTCTGGTACTGCAAAAATGGTTCAGTAGTAAGATATCCATTAAGATATTACTAAATCTAAGAAGAAAAATCATATGATTATCTACATAGTTGCTTGAAAACCCTTTTTAAAAAAAATTGAGAAACCTCCAGGAAACAGGAATTGATGGATATTTTCTTATGCACACACACACGCATGCACACACAAACACACACACTTGTATGTAGGTACATATGTGTATATATTTAATCTACTATTTTACAGTGCGCTGGTGGCGTTAACCAATGAGATTAGACAATAGGAAACAACTGCAGTCATAGGAATTTGAAAAAATATAGAACAGTTATCTCTAGTTCAAATGATATGATGGTATTCCTAGAAAACCCTAAATCATGTGTAATAAACTAAAACAAGAATTCAGTAAGGTATCCAGACATAAAAAGAACATAGAAATTAATGGACTTCTTGTAAGCAAAATAACTATTTAGATAATACAATGGAACATTAACCATATTTAAAATAAGAGGATAAAAATGTTTAAACTTAGGAATGTGCTTAGCAATGAAAAAACTAAAACAGTTCTGCCAGACACAAAAATAGATATGACTAAATAAAAAACAGACAACCCTTGTATTTAGATATGAAAACTCAGAGTTGCAAATATGTCAGGTTTGCTTAAATTAATCTATAAATTTAATGTGATCTCAATAAAAATACCAGCAAGCATTGTTTTTATGGAATTAGAAAAGTTGATATCAAAGTTTATATGGAAAAATAAGCATACAAGAATAGCTAGGAAAATACAGAAAAGCTAAGAAAAGGGACTAGCTGGACAATATATTAAAATATATCATAAATCCTCTATAATTAAAACAGTTTGGAACTCATATATGAATAAGCAAATGTATTATTGGAATAGAATAGCAAGTCTGGACAGAGGCCCAAATACACATGGAAAGTGAATCTGTGATGAATGTGGTAGCAAGCCTGGGAAAGAGTGGAGTTTTTAATAGATGTTGCTGGGGTGAGTGGATAGACAGAAGGTAGAAGGGAATCCATCTCTCACACCGTACACAACCAGATACATAGACATAAAATCATACAAGTACTAAGAAGGGTTAACTCTCCCTACACATAACTATGACTCAGAATCCTGATTTGGTAAGATTCAGATGCACCACTGTTCTCTGGCTCCCCCATGGGAAGAATCCTCCTTTCACTGAATAGCCATTTCCCTACGAATAATGCGCCATTTTCCACTGGCTTCTTTCAAGCTCATCTGCTTGTCTTTGGTTTTTCCCAGTTCAACTATGAAATGCCTCCTTCTACATCACAGATTAAATTCTGTACGCTTCACACTTGCCATGTGTAACAATGATTAACTCTGGCACAATACAAAACATACACAGAGGCACTGAGAGTGAATGAACACTTTAGTCGGGATTTCTTGAGAGAAAACTTGGAAGAAGAGTTTTCCCTTTAATAGCTCTTATTTGCGGAGAGGCCACAGTAGCTAGCAAGTAGGATGGGTAAGCCCCCGGTGGTTTACAGCATTTATGGCCTGTGGAGTCGAGGACTGAAGTCAGGGCAATTTCAGGGAAGTCACAGGAGATTCCTGGAAAGAGAGCCAGAGGAGGGAGATTCTCAACTTATGTGAGTAAATGGTGGCCAAGACTTTGGCTGGCCGTTGAACGGTGCATAAAGGGACAGACGCAATGACAACTAAATATACAGGAACTGACCTGAAATTTGAGCTGCAAACAGGAGAGAAGGAGTCTACAATTTAATTTCAGTCAAATAAATTGCTTTCAAAACTTTTCCAGAGTCTCCAAAACTTAATATTCCAAAGTCTTCCCAGGATACAATCCAAAATTAATCAGGAAGTAAAGAACCAAGAAAATGTGACCCATCTCTAAGGGAAAGATAATACTCAGGAATGATGCAGCCGGGGATGAGCAGACAAAGGTTTCAAAGCGGCTGCTACAGTTATGGAAGCTGAAGGGAAGTGTTGATAGAGACATGGTAGGATGACACAGCATCTGAAATAGTAAAGTCATTGCGTGGTTTTAATAGCAGAATTCAGATGCCAGAGGAAGAGAACAGAGAATGTAAATATAGACCAACAGAGAACATCTCATCTGAAGAAAAAGAAACAAGATTGAAAGAATATAAGCAGAGCTTTAAGCATCTGTGGGACGATACTGTATAGAATAACACACACACATCTGAAGTCTGGGAAGGAGAAGAGCAGACGGGTCAGAAAAAAGTATTTGAACACATAATCTCCTAAGTTTTATCCAAGTATAAAACATACACAAAGATTCAAGAAACTCAGAAACTCTGGATTTGCTTTTGATCTATCAGTTTTCCTTCTAGGAATTTACCCTGAAGATGAGCCTCCAACAGTATGAAAATACATATGTAGAAGGTTATTCATTGTATACTGAACATATGATGTATACAATACATTGTATATTGTTTGAACAAATTATGATTCATTTTCACCAAGGGACAGCCAATTTTTGTTAAAGGGCCAGACTGTAGTTTGGGGTCCATACTGTCTCTGTTGCTCTGTGCTTAACTCTGTGGTTGCAGGAGTCATAAACAGTGTGTAAACAAATGTACATACACTGTGTGCCAATAAAACCTCATTTACAAAAATAGATGGTGGGTCAGATTTTGCCAATCTCTGATTTGTACAGTGCAGTCCTGCACATCTATCCAGGAAAAAAAAAGACTGAAGAGAATATTTATAAACTGATATGGAGTAATGATTTGATTTTTTTTAAAGATTTTATTTATTTATTTGTCAGAGAGAGAGAGCTCGAGCAGGAGGAGTGGCATGTAGAGGGAGAGGGAGAAGCAGACCCCCCACTGAGCAGGGAGCCCGATGCCAGACTCGATCCCAGGACCCTGAGCTCATGACCTGAGCCGAAGGCAGATGCTCAACTGACTGAGCCACCCAGGTGTCCTGGAGTAATGATTTTAAAGAGACCACACAAAAGGGCTAAATCTAGGACCATTTGAACGTCAAAATAAATAATGACAATAATGGATAATAACACTTTGAATAAAATACCAGAGTTCATGAAAAATGAATGAGCAGAAGGAAGGGAAAGAAGAGGTCCTTCTTATAATAGAATGCCAACATATGAACATAGAAGGAATGATGACATTAGAAATACCACTGTTTTGCAACCACTATAGTAATAATTGCTTCAAGCAAGAGTCATCCGTGGATGCTAAAACTCGTGGGTGTAAGTTGGGCTAGGGACAAGGTATTTATTTACACAGACTCCAAGTATCACTCTGTGAATTACTTACTAATCACAAAGGTAAGCAATATCTTGACAGCAGAAACCAGGAGCATAGCCCCTTAACCAGGTGAGCAGGGTTAGCACCCACCGTCACAGAAGCGATCCCATCACAGGCCTCCGGACACCATCCACGGAGGAGGGCATGCCATCTGTTTGTGGTTCTCCGAGCCGGCATGTAGAACTTCTACCTAGTGATGAAGACATGTCAGACAAACCCAGACTGAGGGCCGATCCACAGAAATACCTGACCTGTGCCATCAAAATGCCAATGCCCCAGTGAAGACTGTTCCAGATCAAGGGGACGAGACAGACTTGCCATGTGAATGCAGTGCGAGCCGGAACTAGGTCCTGGACCAAACAAAACTGCCAAATGGGACATTCTTGGAATAATGTGCAAAATCAGATTAAAAACAGGAGATTGATAAGAGAATTGTATAATGTTAAAATTTCTGGTTATGATAGCTGTATCTGATTATCCTTGTTCTTAGGAAATTCACATTGAGATATTTTGGGGTAAAAGGTATGAAATCTTCAACTTCCTATCAATGGACTAGAAAAAAACGTAATGGTATCTGTATAGAGAGATGATGATGTACCAACTATGAGACATAAGTAAAAATATAACAATTGGTGAATTTGGGTGAAAGGTAGGTGTGCGTTCTTTCCACTTTCTAGACATTTTAAGTTTTTATTTGAAATTGTTTCAAAAAAAATTTTAAAAGACATAAAACCACACATCTGTCACAGCAAAACCAAATCCTGTCACAATAAACTTTCCTGCTTCTCAACAAAAGCAATCGACTTGTGATTTTTGACAATGTCCCACCAATTGTATTTGAAATTGTATCGATATACATAACATACAATTGTGTTTAAAATGTTGTTTTGAGTTTGAGTATGTAAATATTAATTTACCCCTTAGAAATATTATCCAAAAAATGTTGTAATGAGAACGAGGTACCTGCTATGCAGTTTGGGTGTTGAAGGAAACTGGGAAATCATTAATGCAGCACACACGTTGTTTGCTGATTGTATTTTCTAACAAATTACAGATTCTGTCACCATGAAGCTGTTGGCTGGAAAGTTCAGGAGCTTCCCAGGTGAAATCTGGACACGAGGGCCGCAGACAGACTGCGGGGGGAAACCAGAAGGACACTCACCTGCAGGCTCCTGGGCGCCCAGCACGTGTCCGCACCTGCACCTGCCGCGGGGGCCGGAAGGTTCACCGCCAGGCCTCAGCTGGGCTCAGTCCTCAGCGCGCATGCGGACCGACACCTCCAGGTGGGGCCGGGGCGTGCGGGGTGAGGGGCCTCGGGGTACCCGGAGGGAGCTCGGGGTCGTCCGGAGGTCACGAGCTCTCCGTGCCCTTCCGCGCGGACCCTCCTCGTGGCTGTCACAGAAATCAGTAACTGGCGGAGGCGCGGCTCTGGACACACACAAACAGGAGTAAATGTTTTCCAGGCGCCGGGTGGGGAGTGACGAGGAGCGCGCCCACCCCGTCCGGGAGCACGGACCGCACACCTGAGGAGCTTCTCGCTGTAAAGAGCCGTGAAAAGTAGGAACACTCGCAGCAGGGGCTGTGGGGCTGCAGGTGGCAGCTCAGCGCGAGAAAAAGATGCGCTCTGAACCCTGCGGGCCAGTCTGCGAGCACCCTGGCCGAGGGCGGGGGTCGTCAGTGCAGGGTGGCGCGGGGCGCACGGGCTCTCGCCGCGGCACAGAGACGCACCGCCTCGTGACCGTCCCGGCGCCTCAGGGGTCCAGGAACGTGGCCTCGGCCGTCCGCGTGCGGTCCACGGTGCGGCTGCGCTGCTCGCGGGCGGACTCCAGCAGTCGGGGCTCCGGCTGCGCCCCTCCAGTGGGAGGCGCCCCGAGGGCGAGGGGCTGCACCTGGGAGAGGGGGGAGGCGCCCCGAGGGCGAGGGGCTCCTCTGCAGCCTAGGGGAGCGCAGGGGCTGCACCTGGGAGACGGGAGGGAGGGAGAGTGGTGTCAGAATGTAACCGAGCACAGCAATAAGAAACGCAGCCCCCCCATGTGTGTAATTATTGGCACGTGAAGCTGACTGGAATCAAATGGAAAGACATTTTCTAAATTTTGGGAGAGGCGTTCTGCCAAAGGAGCCATGAGCCCATAGGAAAGCTGAAACTTTCAACTCATCTTCTGTGAACACCTCCAGGCATAAAGTGGTTTGGGTGGGTGGCATTAACTCAACTCTCAAAGATTTTGTGTGTGTATTATATATATATATATATATGTAATACACACACTTGTAAGTTTTTGCTTTTATTAGTCAATCCTGCAAGTCTTTTTCTTTATTGTTTCAGCTTTTGGTGAATGCTTAGAATGGCATTATCCACCTGAAGATTACACATTAAAAAAATAAAGTTCACCTGAATCTTTCTCTAGAGGTTTTATGGTTTTTAAGATTACATTCAGTTGGGGTGCCTGGGTGACTCAGTTGGTTGGGCTACTGCCTTTGGCTCGGGTCCTGATCCTGGAGTGATCCCGGAGTTCCAGGATCGAGTCCCAGAGCCCCGCGTCGGGCTCCCTGCTCAGTGGGGAGCCTGCTTCTCCCTCTGGCCCTCCCCCACTCTCATGCTCCCATTCTGTCTCTCTCTCTCAAATAAATGGACAAAATCTTAAAAAAAAAAGATTATTCAGTTTCCTAATGCATCACATTTATTTTATGGCAAAGGTGGAGACAGAAATCTCTTACCTTCTTCCCTTTATTCAGTATGGCTTCATTTCCCCCAATGAGTTAAGATACGTCCTTTATCCTACCATAAAATCTTTTATATCCTTAAGCCTCTGACTGAACTTTCTATTATAGTTTTTTAATGTTTCTATTTTGTGAATATCCATCTATTTATTGTGGTTTTACTAAATCATTTAATGTTTTATAGAGCAAGTTCCTTTCATTGCTTTCTAAAAATGAATTTACTTTTGTCACATTTATTCTTAGAAAAAGTAAATAATAGAGAAAACCATTCTAGGGATGCCTGGGTGGCTCAGTCTGTTAAGCATCTGCCCAGGGTCCTGGGATCAAGCCCCGCATCGGGCTCCCTGCTCAGCGGGGAGTCTGCTTCTCCCTCTCCCTCTGCTGCTCCCCCTGCTTATGCTCTCTTGCTCTGACAAATAAAGTCTTTTAAAAAAGAAAATACATTATACCCAAATTAATCTATAAATTTAACACCAGTCTCATCAAACTATCAAACTATAATTTGTGTAGACTTTGACTAATTTTAAGTTTATAATTTTCTTTATATGGGTTTTACAGTTCTTGGTTAAATTTATTTCAATTTATTTTAAATTTTGTAGACTTTACTATATTTTGACTGGCTATTGCTAGCATACAGGAAAACTACTGAATTTTCTGTTTACCTTTATACTCTAACATTGTTCCAAACACATTTCTTACTCTTTGGTTTAGTAATTTCAGTTAAAAATCTAATTTTTTTACAGTAAAGAATTATGTCATCTATCAACTAACAGATTTAGATTCTTTTTCAAACTTTTCCTCTTATCACATTTTATTTAGCTTATTGCAGAAGTTCTTAGTTCATGAGTAATAGTAATGTATAGTGACATCTTTATCTTATTCCTTATATCAACGGAATCAACTTTGGTATTTCTCCATGTTGGTATTATTTGAAATAGGTATTCTTCACCATAGTAATGATATGCCTGCTATTCTTAGTTTACTAAGTTTTTTAAAAAACATACATTAGGAATAGATATTGATTTCTATCAACTGCATTTTGGATCCCTGGAGATGGTTAATTTTTGAATTTTGTACTTTTTCTTAAAGGATCTTGGTGTTCATCGAATTCACCACAGTTAATATTCATTCACTTTACAGCATATGTAGAAAATTGAGGTCCAGGCTATATTTGAATACCTCCAGTGATAGGAAAATATGTAAAATGGCAGCTTTGTCCATTCTTTGTATGTCTGGATTTACTGAGCCTGGGTGACAGCACCCCGTAACTCAGTAGTATTCTCAACCGACCTCCGACTCCTCTATTACCCCGTCCATACTGTTAATCTTGCTGTCAAATATATTACACAATGCCCTTGGTCAGTAGTTTACTGAAAGCATTCTAATCACTCTACCGAAAGAGAAGTTAGTTTAGTCCAACATGACCTGTCCTAAATGAAGCCATGTAATCCCAGGGCTTACACAAAATACCCATATAGTAATGTTAGGATGCTGGATGTCTATTAAGCTCACGTTACAGCAAAAATTAAAATAGGTGGCTAATGTTTCACATAATGTTTCTAATGTTTAACATAATAAGGTTTTAGCTGCAACAGAGATAGTAAATGTACTTATTACAACCTCACTACTTTAAAAATTCCAATATGGAGGCTCAGAGATATAGCGCCTGCCAACTGTCTGCCTCAAACCCTAACCTACACAGCCCTTCACTGGGAGACGCTCAGGCCTTCCAATGCTTGTGGGATGTCCTTGTTTTTCCCCTGTGGATTCTACGTGAGTTAGGAGTCAGGACTCAGGAGCTCCATGCTTCAAACTATGCAGATGGCTTCCTGACTCTGTATCTGTAGCTGCCGGCCAACTAACCCCAACTGCGTTTCCCAGAAAAGCTCATGTCTGTGGCTTCGCATCAGCAACAGCAGCCACCCCTGTCTTCCACGCGGCACCTTCTCAGTGTCTTCCTGAGTCAGTAAGTGTCTCACAAGGTTTTCCCAAGCTCTGTCCCTGAGGCTGGTGGTCACTTTGTTTCCTTGGCCTTTGGCTTCTGGCCTGAGATCTTCTAGAGGGCAACCCTTTTCCTGTTCACTTTGCCTCACTTGACTTTTCAAAATACTGTTATAATAATTATACCAGTTTTTGTAAAATTAACCAATAATCCATCAAACCGTGCAGATGTGTGTAGTGAGGTGTCCCTCCCACCCCGCAGAGAACAAAGCCCACCTTCATGCCTGAGTCTTGGAGTTAAAACGGAGTCTTCTGTTTCATCTCAATACCTTAAACAGACGACAGGAGCGCACGGAACGTGAGATTTTGTGACACTCCACCTCTGTGAGAACCAGGATTTCCGTCTTCTTTGGTCCACTCAACACTGCTGGACTTGATTAAGACATGTTACTAGTTTGAGAAGTTGTCTTCTGTTCTTCTGTGTTTTTAAACGTAACTGAGGAGATGAAACTTTGTAGATAAGCATACAATGCAGAAAGAGACGGAGGGGTCCTCAGTAATTATCTCTCACTTACCAATGAATAAATGAAGCAGGAGATTAAACGTGCTGTCTGAAATCACAAACTTTCTGTTAGGGGAATGGCTAAAGCAAGAACCCAGGCTTTCAGACTCCAACCTGATCCTCTTTGTGCTTCTTCATAAACTCCTGCCTCCGGGGAGAGATGGGGTTTACTCGTCCGGTACCAACTGTATGTCAGATAATAGAGAAAAGCATGTCTTCTGATGTCACATCGTCAGTTTACTGTAATAACTCTTTCAGTGTGAAGGTTGCTACCTGAGTATGAAAAACCGTGTGATGAGAAAAGGCACAAACAGCTCAACAAACTAGAACAACAAAGTAATTCAGTCTCAATTTTTGTTTTTTAAGTTAAAGACTAACACTTCAACTAACACCATCAGTCTTTTCCAACTTTGCTTTGACTCAGAATTTGAGTCAAGTCAAAAACATTTGGATATTTCTTCCCCCACTAAATTTCCTGCACTTCATGTTTCTAAACAGATTACCTTTGTGCTGTTTAAATTAAACATTAATTCATTCAAGCATCAAAGCTGTTGTGTTCTCACAGATAGCATTTGCCATGAACAAACACATTTTAAGCAGAGTATCTTATTGTTATGCATAATTACCAGAGAATAATAAAAAAATTTAATTCATGGCTCCAGATGTTGAGAAATCAAAAAAAGGAGATTCTTGTATCAGGAACAACACACTTCAGAATGACAGGTTTTTCAGGGTAAACGTACTTTTGGTGTTCAAGAGTGTTTTCGTATTTTTTTGGTCTATACTTCATCCATCCATCCATCCATCCCACATACCCGCGCCACATACAGAACTAGGTCCCCAGGGTGCAGTGGTTCCCACCCTCTTGAGCTTTAGCTCCTACTGTGCCGGCAAACTCAAAATCTACATTTGTGATCTCTTTTCACCCTCTATCAAGTTGATTGCTTGTGCTTACACTTCCAACATCCATTTCATTGCTCACCTGTTCCTGGGAAGCGAAGGTATCTTTACTTCAGAATTTCAGACCATCTGGCTCTCTTCACTCCAACTGTCATGGGCTTCTGATCTTTTCATGTCT
This sequence comes from Callorhinus ursinus, assembly GCF_003265705.2. Taxonomy (NCBI): domain Eukaryota; kingdom Metazoa; phylum Chordata; class Mammalia; order Carnivora; family Otariidae; genus Callorhinus; species Callorhinus ursinus. Next base: position 162,711 of record NW_027397081.1, on the reverse strand, counting down.
GGCTCCTCACCCTCTCGCTTCACTTCACCAGCACCTCCTTGGAGAGGCCTCTTTAACCACCTAAACCCAAAATAGTCCCGTTACTATCACATCACTGGTATTTTCCCTGTGGACTTTGTGTGTGATACTTGTCATTTGCTTGTTTAATCTCTGTCTCCCTTTCTTCCATGAAAGCCCTCTGAAGGCAGACAGGGCCCTTATCAGGCTAATTTGCCTCTGAATCCTAAAATGGTGCTTGGTAGACAGTTGGCATTGATTAAATATTTGTTGAATAAATGAATCAATGGATTCCTAATTAACTACTTCTTGAACTACTATAGATACTGATTCATCCTTGCTGAGAAGTTTTAAGTTCTCACATCTGTGAAGATTAAATCAGAATTTAAAACTAAATCTTAAAAACAGTTTAGAAATGTAGGAAACATCTGGCAGAGACATAATTTCATCATTTGCAGTGATGGAAGGAAAGGTTTTCTCTGAAGTAAGCAGGTTGCTGGCCTCTTTGTCGCATCATCAGAAAATGCCTGCCTGTTTTTGTTGGTTTACTCAGGAACTGGGAACATCTGGTGTTGGGAACATAGAACGTTGCTCATTTTAAAGTAAAGAGTTAGCAATAACTTAAGGGGTTGGGAGTGGGAGGGAAAATGCCCTAAGAAAATGAAGACAGTCTGGAGAGCCTCTTGTCCTTTAAAACAAACAAAACCAAAACAGGTTTCTTTGGTTCTTCAAGAACCTTAAAGGAACCTTCCTAGAAAGTTCTCAATTTGTGATTTCCAAATGAGCAGACTTGGGGGGGGGGGGGGGAAAGAAAGAGAAGGGAGGGAAGGAAGGAAGGGGGAGGGGAAGGAAGGACCAAAGAATCAAAGAAAAGAAGAAAGGAAGGAAAGAAGAGAAGAGAAGAGAAAAACAAGGGAAAAGCAAAGAAAGGAAAGAAGGAACGCGCGCGTGTAGCTCCGCCTAGTTCAGGGTTATCGCGGCCCCGAAAGTGGTGGCGGCCAGACCGGCTGACTTCTGGGGGCCGGTTCAGATCCCTTTAAGGGTGGGGACCCCCGGAGGACGCGGGGGAGGCCGGCGGGAGCGAGGCCGGAGCCTCGGTGGACGCGGCAAGTCCTCAGCCGGGAGCCCCGCTCTGCGCTCGCCCGCGCCGAGGCGCCCGCCGCCCCGCCCGCGCACGCTCCGCCCCGCAGCCCCGGCCCCCTCCCCGCGGGGTCCCCTCGCCGGACGCGCTCGGGCCAGGTCCCCTAGTGACCCCCTGAGTGGTGACTTCTCCCTCGGCCGGCCTGGGAGCCGCTCGCAGAGCTCGGAACCGCGGACGTCCGCAACCCCCTCCTCAACTCGGTGCCCCGAGCGCCGGTCGGACGGGGGTGGCGGGCCCCTGCGCGCGGGGTCTCTGCGCACCGGCCTGCCTGGCCCGCCGACGTGCCTTCCCCGAGAGCCGGCCCTCCGCCGGCGGGGCGCTCGCGCCATGAACGAGAGCCCGGGGTTCGCGACCCGCAAGGGCGGCTCTCCCCGGGGGATGGTCGGGGCCGGCGCGCGGCGCAACGAGAGCCAGGACTACCTGCTCTTGGACTCGGAGCCCGGAGACGACTGCTGCCCTCAGCCCCCGCGGCCGGCCTACGGCTACTACCCCTGCCTGTGAGTGCGGGCGCCGCGGGCGGGGGGTGCGGGCGGGAGGGGGGGGGCCGGGGCCGCGCGCGTCTGGACACGCGTGTCCCTTCCCGGGCCGTGCGAGCCTGGGCTGGGTCCCGAGCGAGCGGAGGGGCGCGCGCGTCTAGGTTTTGTCCCTGGTGAGCACACACGGTTATGTTGGCCCCGGAGAGCGTGACCTCGGGGTACCGACTCCGCGAAGGATGGGCAGGTGTGGGTCTCGAGTCCCAGCGGCTCCCCGTCCGCTCAGACCCCTTGGCACGGGCTGGGCCGCGAGACTCGGGGTCTGACGGAGAGAGGGCTACCCGGCTCAGGGTCCCCGGAGCGCCCCGCGTCCGCGCGCGCTGCTGCCCCTGCCCTCAGCCGGGCGCGCTCGGGCCCTCCCGCTGCCAGACCCCGCACAAGTTCGCAGGTGTCAGTGGAGGGGCGAGCTTACCCGGCACGCCCGGCCCCCAGGTCGCCGGGTTAGGTCGGGGACAGGGAAGCGCGGGAGGCTTTCCCACCCTGAGCGCCAGACGTTCCCCCGGGGGCGCCCAGGGGGTGCGGGGCGCGAGACTCGTCCGCTGTGGAGGCGAGGGGGTCGAGGGCGTTTGCGGGGAACCCAGAGCGACTACCGGATTTTAAGAATCTGGAGGGGTTTTTCTGCGAGGGGGGTTGGGGGTTAGCGGGGGCGGGCAGGGGTGGAATAAAGAAGCCTTCCCTCCTGCACACGCCCGGGAGCTCAGGGGCGGCTGGCGGACGGCCTGTCTGCTTCTTTGTCACTTCCCTCGATTGGGTAGTGTGGGTTCCTGACGTTCTTTCCGCACGCGGTTTCCCAAGGAAAGCAGCTCTCAGCTGCAGTTCGGTAAGCAGCTCTAGAGTACGTGGTGGGGGTGCTGGGGACGCTCAGCTCCCCACTCCATCCCCCCTACCAGCTCCTGCAAAACCTTGGTCAGGTCTGCCCAGCGTCAAGGACTGGTGTGTTCCCTTTCTCAGGAAGAGGTGAGCCCCAGGAAATGGTGCATCTAATTTTTTCCCAAGATAGAAAAAAGTTGGAACTGGTTCCATTCATCTGTGTGCTGTACAATTTGAAAGTATTTACTATTATCTTTTCTTTCTTTCTCAAAAATTAAGATATATTTCACATACCATAGAGTTCACCTATTTACTTTGTACATATCAGTGGTTAATATATCCACAGAGGTGTGAAAAAATCACTATCTAATTCCATGACATTTTCATCATCCACAAAAGAATCTCATACTTGACATTGAATTGGAAAATATTTCTACGTCTTATAGCACCGTGCTTCTCAAACCTTAATGGGCAGACGAATTACCCGGGAATCTTGTTAAAATGCAGATTCTGATGCAGTAGGGCCCAGGTGCAGCCCAAGATTCTGTGTATCTAATGATCTCTGAGATGATGCTAGTCCATGGACCACACTCTGAGGAGCAAGGAGATACATGCCAAGAACAACAGACAGGAAGAAAAACAAATCAATCCTGGATATTCTGAATACAGCTATTTTCAAATGTGCTTTGAGGGTATATGTTTAAAACATAAGTGAATTTTTTTATTGGCTTAGACTTGAGACCCACTAAGCCTGAGGGTTAGATATTTGATAATGTCACCTGTGGCTAATTAAGCAACTTTAAAAAGCTATACTGCTTTTTAACAATCAGGCTGTCCTGTAGAGAAAATTTAAAGTTTTTTTCACCTGATCGTCCTATAATCATTTGTTACTGTGTCTGTGAGAAAAATAATTTGATTTTAAAAATTTGTGGTTGTAAATTAGGAGTGAGAGAGACTAAGTGAAGTAATAATTCCAAATTGTCCTGTAAACTTTCCCCAGTGCTTTCTTTGAATGTGACCCATCGCCTTATTGATTTATCCACTTCTTAACATTACGTACTCTCTAAAGAATAAGCATTCTCCTCTCTTCAGGAATCTCAGACCATTCTAAATGTGTAGACCAGGACAGCAGAGAGATGACAGAAATATTTTAATGTGCTTCAGTTCATAATGAACACCCCCGTATCATGTCAAAGATACTATAATTAATTACAGGATGAACCATATTCCAGAATAATAGTTTGTTTTGTCTAAATCTACTATTTTCATAAGATTCTATAGTTAGTTTTCATCACTGCCTACTCTGGTGAGGTTTTTTATCTTTTCCAGTTGAATAATTAAGTACAGTCTTTAGACCAGTCAACAACAGTACTTCACACCTATGATGTACAAGATGGAACTAAAGAAAATCACTTCATTCTGGTAGAGAGTACAAAAAAGCCCTTCCTTATGCTTTTGACTTGTGATGTAAACAATGTCATCTATTTTCCTAGAGTGGGAGGTGAATAACTTGTGAAAGTGGCAGTCATTAGCACACTGGAGATATGGACATCACCATTTTCTCAAATCATTGAGATTTTTCCCTTAGAAGATCACAAATTATTGCAAGTTGTCACTTCTGTGGGATAAATTCTGTAACTTTTGCTAAAAATTTCTGTTTCATAGTTTACATAGGTGGAAAGATTTTTATGTTTATATCATGGGGCTTTTACTACTGAAAATTGTGGCAAATCATCTTGAGAGCAGTTGCATATTTTCAGGCCTTAATAGTGTTTAAGTGGTAACATTAGAAATACTGTTTAGGAAAAAAAGATGCCCTTTCTCTCTCTTTCCTACTTTTAGTCAGAAATCAGTTAAAACACCCTCTTTTGATCAGTTGGTGATAGCGACTAGCAAGAAATGGTCTAAGTCCTCCCCGGGTCCCAGGAGGTATGTCAGAGAGTTATTTCACTTAGACGTTAAAAGTTTGTCTCTAGTCCATTACTTCTGAACATGGGGAAGAATCCTGGATGTAAAAAATAATGTGGAGGGTTACTAACTACTCAAGATCTGAAATACAGTTCCACCAACCTTCTGCTTGGGAAGGACTAATTGATTAAGCTCTTGCAATGCAGTAGATGGAGATAATCTAAAAAAAAATTTATGGTTACAGATACCTCATAAAACTAGATAAAATATTTAAAATGATTTCAAAACATTAACTAATTTTGCAATCAGTGAATCAGTGAAAAAGGATTATCACCATGTGCCCGAAGCAAAGCAATTAAAAGTGGGTATAGCCTGTGTTGAATTGAGCTGTGGCTGCTTCGTGGGTTATACATCTGCATGAACATGGTGGCTGGAGTCTAACGTCTGCATGGGACAGAGATGATGCTAAGGCCTTGGTTCCAGATAAGCCATGGAGCTGGGACTAAGACATGCCTGCCCCCTGTGTAAGACCAGGACCTTTCCTTTAATGAAAAGTTAGGCTGGAAAAATGCCACCAGGAATGAGTGAGAACAAGAAACCCGATTAGTAAGAGAAAAAGAAATCCTTGGCTAAGAATTGTATTCTTTGCTCCTGTGTCATGTGAGTTTTTGTTTTTGCTCTTGTTTTTTACACCACTTGCTGACCTAGAAATCTTCATGTCAGAAAATACCCCTGGGGATCCTCGAAGAGTAAAGCACAAAGCCATCCCTAAGCGACAGCACCAATCATCTAGACTTCCAAGGATTTTCAAGGAAACAGCAAGCCCGCTGAAGAAATGCTCGCTGTAATACATGACTGGACGCACAAGGAAATGATCAATCACGAATGAGAGTGAGCAGATGATATAATCCCTGGGGAGAGTCAGCAGAAGACACAACAGCAGTTTTTAAACTTAAACACTTGACATAATAGAACAACATGAGAGAGAATGTAAAATGGGCATGTATAAAATGTCAACAATATATAACAAGAAATCAGACCCCAAGAAAATAAAAGCCTAATTTTTTAAAGACGAACAGAAAAATCTATAAATGAAAAATAAAATTTTGAAATAACTCAATGGGAGGGTTAAAATGCAGATTAACCATAGCATAATTGATGATAATACCCAGAATGCATAGACATAAGTAAATGAAAAATATGAATGTTATTGAGTTATGGAACAAGAAGATAGGAGTCCCAGGAGAGAACACAGACTACAAGGGAGATGCACGTTTGAATAGATAGTGGGTGATGATTTTCCAGAGATGGTAAAGTCTCATGTTTATAAAGTACAAAAATATTAGTGCAAACCAGAAAACTAAACCCCTTTAAACATATCATGTTGAAATTGCAGAACATTAAAGACAAGGGGAGATATTTAAAATGAACCAAGATACAAGTGACTTGAATAAGTTCTAAAATAAAAATATATACAATGGAAATGTACTCACAATGTGTCTTGATACCTGTTACATAATGTGTAGCTTGTAAGCGCTGTGGTTGTTCTTTTACATAAAAGAAATTATTAATGTAATGTTTTATACAAAGTTGGTGTTCCATTGCTTATAGGATCTCTTTAAATATGAATATGGACAAAAAGGGATTTGTTTGTAGTAGTTTAGATGTCAGAGAGGATCTTAGTATTCATTATGACCTTTGAAAAAATAGTATCTATAACCATGAAGCAAAGACCTGGACTTTGGTTAAGGGTTTGCAGTTTGGAAGCTGCTAGTAGGGGAAAAGCAAATGTAAAAACCACCTTTGCATTTGCTTCCCCTCCTTCATTTATGACTCAACATCTGCCCCAGTCTCTTGGATTTATGGTGGGTCTCTTGCATGGCAGAAACTACGCATTTTGTTTCCAAAGCTCCCCTGGCTTCAAATACTCAACATCTGCTGATAACAAATTATTCTCATGAACACTTTTTTAAGGGGGTGATCTTTGCAGGTTGTGGGGTTACTGGCAGATGTGCTGAAAGGCCCATATTCTGTAATAGAATGTTTATCTCTAGGAAGACATTGCATTTTTTTTCTAGACAGTTATGTTCCTTGTGTTATAAGAAGTAACTTCATAAGGCAATTCATCTTCACCTCCTAGAGAGTAAATCATAAAGGAAACATTTTCTTGAGTCCATTCTTATTTTTCTCCCTCTTCTATAAAATATGCTAAATATAATTGGATCCAGTTGGATGAAATTACCATTTGTGATTGCTCTTTGTTTAAGAATCTTCTGGGACTTTCAGTACAGGGAGAAGGGCTCATCTATACGCCAAATTTCAGTTAAACTTTGGCATCTAAAATTGGTATGCTGTTCAAGATTCTTAAGCCTTTGGAATTGATTGAATCACATTTCTTATAGAAGGTCTGTTTGCAGCAAGCATATAGAAATGAATGTTACAGATTCCCAAACAACATAGATGATTGCAGCATAATTGTTCTCTACGTAATTCAGGTAACTCAGTCAGGACAAAGAGGAGAAGTGATGTTAACTGAGCTACTCACCGTTTACTGGGAGTTTCTTGAAAATATTTATATATATTTGGGGGACTAACAGTTTTGAATACCTACCTTGTTGCAGGTCCTTTTCTACCTGTCATTCAAATGTAGTTTGCTTTTCGGAGTGGCCACTGGGCTATTTGTAATGTCCAATTTATAAATGGCAATGCTGAAATTAAGCAATGTTGAGGCAGTGATACAGCTAGCAAGTTCTTGGGCTGGGAGGTTGCACACAGTCCCTACTCAGCATCCCCCACAGCTGGATACATGGCAGCACGTGCCCTTGGAGAGCACATGCAACATTTCTTTTCTGTCTTTTCATACGGACTTGAGACAGCACAGGTTGGCTCTGATCTACTGAAGCAAGGTGCTGTCCTGTGCTCATTATATCAAGTTATACTCTGGGTGAGTGGAGGAGACAGGGAGGAAGCTTACGAAGAGCATAATCAGTATGCTTTGCTTCTACCTTCTCTTTCTACTGAAATCATCATCTCTGAGGATCGAGCTTTATATTCCACTTCGTCTTTCACAAATTTATTAATTTATTGATTCATTTCTGTTGACCTTATTTGATCATGTGCAGCAATAATGGAAACAGTGGCTGGATTTGTTAAGGGCTTTAGCGGCTTCTACGTGGGAGACTCTTCTAAGTGCCTCAGTATTAAGTGACTTCATACTATTCAACAAGCCTACGGGGTATGCACTTTTATAATCCCCATTTTACTGATAAGAAAGAAAAAGAATACCACAGCAGAGAGGTTAAGTGACTTGCTAAAGATTACACGCTTAGGAGTTGACAGAAAGAGGAAGGAAGACGGAAGGAGTAGAAGACTTCACATTATCACTTAACCAGATGAACAGGGAAGCTAGGTTTTGAAAAACTGCCAGTCTTTTTCACCAAAGGAAAATTATGAATGTACCAAAGCTAACTAATCTGTAGATGACTTACTAATTTTACCAAAGGATCCAGAAGGTGAGTAGGACTCTGCAGAGGTTACAAAAAAGGAAGCTTTCTTTTATTCTTCATTTCTGTCTGTCGTGGGGATGAAGTCACTTCTATGCAGTGATGTACCAGGTAGTGAATATGCAAATGTCATGGCACGATCTGCATAGTTTTTAAAAGCATCTTTCGTGGTAGTCATCTGGAAGTGTATATTGCCAGAAGAAATTACAGTGTGGATAGCCATGTTAAGACTCACTGTTTGCTCAAGACGTGTTTCATCTTTAAATTCCAGTAGCTCTGGTTTGTAGCACAAAACCCTCACACAAAATTGAGAAGAGATCTCTTCGTGGGAATTACCAACAAGAGCATCTTGGGAGTCATAATAAGAATTGGAAGCGGCATGTCTCTAAAGCTCTTTTTGAAATTCTTTTAGGCAGTTAAACTGTAACAGATGAAACTAGTTTTTATTGTTACTATGTTAAGTTCTTTTGGACAGAATTTTGCAATGAATAGGTTGAGGGATGGTGCCAGTGGTGAGATGCATATCCCTCGGCCCAGTGAGAATCCCAGGGGAATGTTTTCTGCAGAACATCTTTTCTTGGAGGGACATTCAGGGCCAGACACTGTATTCCATTTTGCAGAATGCATTAATTTCTTTCAACAAATACTTATTTAACTCCTTTGCTATGCCAGGTGTCATATTTGGGAACTACAAACACCATGTTTCATTGAATCTAAAGTTCTATCAGTTGTGTAGCCTGCCCTGATGTTTTCTATGCGTTGAAAACAGAAGCAAAAAAATCCTATCGATTAAACTATACTTTAGATTTTTGTTTTGTATGTACTGAAACAGCTCTTTATTCTTAATTAGATAGAGATTTGGGTTGTATGTAACTTTTATGCATATATGAAAAAAGGAAATCTAAACAAAATAAATTTGGTTAAAGTATTCCCCAAGTTCCTTCACATCCAGAAATGGATTTTTCTGAGTCACTTTTCAACTCAGAATCTTCAGTGCCCATGTTTTTCCACACGAACTTGTCCTCGGTGCCAAAAAGAACTATGGTGATACAGCATTTCCTTAAAGAACTCAAAGAGCCCATGATAGACCAAAAGCTGTTGGTGCTAGGCAATTAAAATGACTTTGCAATTATAGGGAGCTAGGCTGTTTTACTAACAGTCCCTACTGTCCTGTGTGCTAGAGTTAGGGGCAATGAGAGAGGAGATGGGACAGGAAAGATGATAGGGGTAAGGACATCCTTTCTGGTCTGTCCAGAATTTACAGGCTTTGAACTTTATTCTCTAGCTGATGTTGAAACACAGATAGGACTATGACAATCTTTTGCTTTATTTATATTATTTGATCCTCCCAGCAAACCCGCGCGGTAGTTTCTGTGATTTCCATCTGCAAATGAGGAAGCAGAGGTTTCAAAAACGTAAGGTAACTTCCCTTTTTATGTTCGTCAAGCGTCTGAACCAGAACTTGGGCTCATAGTTGACAGGTTATGTGAGCTCCTATTTGTGAGCTTGCTTGTTTGTTTTTGACCCTCCTTGTCTGTACTTCTTTCCCTCCATGGGAATGGCACCTCCCTGAGGACAGGGACCTAGCCTGTAAACAGTGACTGGGGACTCATGAGATGTTTGTTGAAGGAATGAATCGATGTTTCTTTTAGACAAACTGATTTCAGTGTGTTGGCCTTATCTCTAAAGTTCTTTTCTCTCTGGGCCTCACATGGTGTTGCTAGGTTCTGCTGCTAAAGTACCATGTTTCCCTCTTAGCTTTTTCAGAAACACTGCAATATTGGAGTTTCATGTTCCTGTAGTTCAGGTCATTTGATGAATTCTAAGAGTGTTGTGGTATATGCTTGAGCCCTAAATTAGTGCTTGTTAAATATTTTTAATAATCCTACAAGCAAAAAATATTAATATAAACGATTTCTTTCTTTCTTTCTTTCTTTTTTACATTGTGTTGACAAAACACCAGGGGGATTTGTCTTTTTTGTTTTTACTAAAATGGTGAGAGGAAAGGTACTTGAATTTTTATATAGGTTAAATGGAAACAATTTTGTAAAAACTGAACTTCCCAAGACCAAAACTCTTTATATCTAGGAAAATCTCACGTACTTGAATGAAATGATTCAAGTTAAAATCAAGAAAGTGAGAAAGGCATGGTTAAGTGAAAATGGCCTGAAAGTTGCATATTATTGATAATATATTGATAACTTTGATTTGGACTGAGTCATGCCTGGGCAGACCTTCAGAAGTCAGAGTCATCTAGTTGATTTTCATTACAATCTGTCTTCTAGAGATTGGATCAGTTATTTTCCAGTTGTTTTACAGTCCCCCTTACACCCAGAGGGGCTTAGCAGCTATCTTCACCCAAGATAGCTGCAAGAGTCAGAGACACTCTCACTAGAACATTATAGTGAGAGGTATTTACTAAAGGAAGAGTGTTGCACATTATATGAGGTAAACACAGAGAATATATTAGCAGCCTCTTGTTTAAACATATGTACCAGAGGATGAGGACCTGGTTTGCAAATCTGGCTATATATCAGAATCCCCTGGATTGTTTTTTAAAAATATAGAGTCCCTAAGAATTATGAAAGTCCAACCAGATCAGAAGTACTAGGAGGATTGCCTAGGAATAACATGAAAAAAATGCCCCAGAATTTTGGAATTCTATTGTTTCAGGTACTTTGGATTCACTATGAAAACCAGAGTTAGGAACTAAACCTAATTTAAATCAAGAAAACCATTACTATGTATTTATCCAAGAACAAAGCTATGAGATTTAAACATTCATTTTTCTACCTAGGATCCAGTGATCAGATATTATCAGATAAGTTGGGAAATATATTTTAATTCAGTAAGTTCTCATCAAATATTACTATATACCAGGTACTATTGATATATTTTAGGAGAATAAATGATGTGTCTATATGTTATGCTTGATACAATGTCAGGAAAGTAATGTGTTTTATGAGAAAGAATGAGAAAAATGATCTTTCTAGTTTATTTCATAAATAAAAGTATGTTGCAGTAATTTTCTATTTAAACTAGAGGACAAAAGAATTTTATTTCTATCTTCTTGACCTTCTTCCTGATTTGGATTATCTGTAATTTCAGAAAATATGGAGTAGTTTGTTCTTTAGATCACCCAAGATTTTATGGGATAAAATTCCCCAAAGGGTGAAAATTTTCTTATTAAATAAGCTTATTATCACTTAGCTGGATTTCTTTTTCTGAATATTATGAGGTTTTGAAGACTTTTTTGAAATTCTGCCTCCAGTGATGTAACAGAATAGATTATCTTGGCAGTCATCCTATTACAAAATGACTAGATTCTGTATAATACAATTTGTGTTTCTGTGCTTGCAGGAAGTGAGGAGAGTAAGCCCCCAGCCTCTGTCTTTGCACATACGCAAGACCTAGGCTAGTGGAGCCGCAGAGCAGTGAGTTCTCTTGAAAGGCAGGATTCCTGAAATCAGGTTCAGGAGACTGCCTTTGACCTGAGACTCTTCAATTATCACCGGTCCCCTAGGTTCTCTACAAATTGGTGATCTTTGGTTGTGAGTGGGTATTTATTTAATTCATCTTACGGAAGAAAACAGCCGTCATTAGTGGGAGTCAGCAGAAACCACATATGAGCTATAAATCCCCCAAAGAATTTGCATAAGGATTCATGGTAAGAATAGAAAATGACTCTGTATGAATTACATCAAGAAATAAAGATGGAATCCTACAAGTGAACAAGCAAAAGAAATTGTCCAAGATGAGCAAGCATATTGAAAAAAAACCCAACAAACAATACAACTTTCATAAATTAAAAAATATGTATTGTTGGAGATAAAAAGATCAATGGATGAAAGTGTGGAAGACCGTGTCTGTCCTGAAAGAGAGTTGCTTGTATGGGAAGAGAAGTGACCTGTGCCCTAGAAGGTAGGAAACCAAGAAGTCTCTCAGAATGCAGAAAGAGAGCATAAATTGTAAGAGAGGCTAACAGATGGCGAGGCTGGAATTGGGGAGACATTCTATATATTCCAAGCCCCTTCCACAAGGAATGCAGAGAATAGATGAGGAAATAGCTGAAAAATAATTGGCAACATCTTCAGAACTGATGAAAGAGATGGAGGCACAGTGAAGCTAACAACACGTGTGTGACAATAAGTACGGAGAGGTCCACACACAGGAGCGAGGCGCTGGAGCTAGATTCGAACAGACTCCTTAAAAATGATCTTGTAAACAGTCAGACAGTATCTGACCACATGCTGCTAGTCCTGGAAAAAAGTATCAAAATTCAACATTCAATGTATGGTTTCTACTGAATGTGTATCGTTTTCACACTGTCATAAAGTTGAAAAAGTGTAAGCAGAACCGTCATAAGTCAGGGACAGTCTGTACTAGACTGGAAACTTTCCCTAGGAGGATGGTCTGAGGTAGCAAAGGAATGGGAGCAATATGGGACACATATATAGATAACCTTAAGTAACCATTCTCCTATAATAGTAATTCTAATTTGTGGGTTTAAAGGACAGAACCAAAATGCTCAGCAGTATCATGCAAGCTGGGAGGGAGTTACCAGACTTAAAAAAAATTCTGAGTGATGTTGCTTGGGAAGGGTGATGCTGTAACTCTATGCTGTAAATTTTCAAAGGCAACCTGTATAAGAATATATAAGCGTAGAAACAAGAGTGTAAAACTCTACCAACCAGTGGCGGGAAAATAGAAAGAGGAAAATAGACAAAGAACTGGGGAAAAAGAAGCCTAGAAAAGGAAGCGGGGTAAATTCAAAGCAAAAAATAAGATGGTAAAAACAAGTCCCTGTGTATCAGTTAAGATAATAAATTTAACTGACAAAATTCACCAAGGGGGAAAATAATAGATTTATAAAATAGAATTTTCTTAATCCAGCTATTTTTCATTTAATTGTGAGACATATCCAAAATGTAAGGAAATGGAAACACTGGGCATCAAGAGAGGAAAAAAGATATATCTGGCAAACACAACGAGAAATATGGGTAGGTACACTAAATCAAAAGAAAAAAAATTCTTTAAAGGAAAAGCCATTAGTAGGGAGATAGAGGACCACTACAAAATTATGATGTTGAGCATCTTTTCATGTGCCTGTTGGTCATCTGGATGTCTTCTTTGGAGAAATAGCTGTTCATGTCTTCTACCCATTTTCTAATTGGATTATGTGGTTTTTGGAGGTTGAGTTTTGTAAGTTCTTTATATATTTTGGATACTAACCTTTTATAGGGTATGTCATTTGCAAATATCTTCTCCCATTCAGTAGGCTGCCTTTCAGTTTTGTTGACTGTTTCCTTTGCTGTGCAGAAGCTTTTTATTTTGACGTAGTCCCAATAGTTCATTTTTGCTTTTGTTTTCCTTGCCTTAGGAGACATATCTAGAAAAAAATTGCTATGGCCGATGTCAGAGAGATTACTGCTTGTGTTTTCTTCTAGAATTTTTATGGTTTCATGTTTCACATTTAGGTCTTCAATCCATTTTGAATTTATTTTGTGTATGGTGTAAGAAAGTGGTACTGTTCCATTCTTTTTCATGTAGCTGTCCAGTTTTCCCAACACCATTTGTTGAAGAGACTATCTTTTCCCCATTGGATATTTCCTGCTTTGTTGAAGATTAGTTGACCATATAGCTGTGGTTTTATTTTTGGGTTTTCTATTCCATTCTATTGATCTGTGTGTCTATTTCTGTGCCAGTACCATACTATTTTGGTTACTACAGCTTTGTAATATAACTTGAAGTCTGGCATTGTGATGCCTCCAGCTTTGCTTTTCTTTTTCATGATTGCTTTGGCTATTCATGGTCTTTTGTGGTTCCATACAAATGGTAGAATTGTTTATTTTAGTTCTGTGAAAACTACTTTGGTATTTTGATAGGGATTGCATTAATGTATATAAATTCTATATGTATATATACATGTGTATATAAATGTATATAAATATAGACATATAAAATGTCTATATTACTTTAGGTAACAATATTTGTTCTTCCAATACATGAGCATGGAATGTCTTTTCACTTTTTTGTGTCATCCTCACATTCTTCCATCAGTGTTTTATATGTTTCAGAGTACTGGTCTTTTACCTCTTTGGTTAGGTTTATTCCTAGGTATCTTATTGTTTTTGGTGCAACTGTGCAACTGTAAATGGGATTGTTTTTGTAATTTCTCCTCCTGCTGCTTCATTAATGGTGTATAGAAATGCAACAGATTTATGTACACTGATTTTTGTATCCTGCAACCTTACTGAATTCATTTATCAGTTCTAGCAGGATTTTGGTGGAGTCTTTAGGGTTATAGGATCATGTCTTCTGTAAATAGTGATATTTTGACTTCTTCCTTACTGATCTGGATGCCTTTGATTTTTTGTTGTTGTCTGATTGCTGTGGCTAGGACCTTCAGTACTCTGTTGAATGAGAGTGGTGAGAGTGGACCTCTCTGTCTCCTTCCTGACCTTGGGGGGAAAAGCTCTTAGTTTTTCACCACAGAGGATGATGTCAGTGGTGGGTTTTTCATAGATGGCCCTTTATTATGTTGAGGTATGTTCCCTCTAAGCCTACTTTATTGAGGGTTTTTTTTAATCATGATTGGATGTTGCACTTTGTCAAATGCTTTTTCTGCATCTATTGAAATGATTTTATGGTTCTTATCCTTTGTCTTATTGATATGATGTACCACATTGATTGATTTGTGAATATTGAACCACACTTGCATCCCAGGAGTAAATCCCACTTGATTGTGGTGAATCATGTTTTTAATGTATTGTTGAATTCGGTTTGCTATTGTTGAGAATTTTTGCATCTGTGCTCATCAGGGATATTGGCCTGTAGTTCTCTTTTTTAGTGGGGTCTTTATCTGGTTTGGTATCAGGGTAATGCTGGCCTCATAGAATGAATTTGGAAGTTTTCCTTCCTTTTCTATGCTTTGGAATAATTTTGGAATAGTTTGAGAAGAATAGGTATTAATTCTTCCTTAAATGTTTAAATTTGCCTGTGAAAACATTTGGCTCTGGACTTTTTTCTTGATAAGACTGGATAGAGGGTAATCAATTTTATTGATTTTTTTGAAGAACCAGTTCTTGGTTTCATTGATCTGTTCTATTGGTTTTTTTAGTTTATCATTTATTTCTGCTCTAATCTTCATTATTTTCCTCCTCCTGCTGGCTTTATTTGTTGTTCTTTTTCTAGCTCCTATAGGTGTAAGCTTAGGTTGTTCGAGATTTTTCTTCTTAAGTTAGATTTGTATTGCTATAAACTTCCATCTTTGAACTGCTTTTGCTGCATCCCAAAGGTTTTAGACTGTCACGTTTTGATTTTCATTTGTTCCCATGTAATTCTTTATTTCTTATTTCCTTGCCAACCCATTCATTGTTTAGTAGCATGTTATATAATCTCAATGTGTTTGTGGCCTTTCCAGATTTTTTTCTTGTGGTTGATGTCTAGTTTCCTATCATTGTGGTCAGAAAAGCTGCATGGTATGACTTCAGTCTTCTTGAATTTGTTGAGGCTTGTTTTGTGAGCTAATATGTGATCTATTCTGGAAAATATTCCAGGTGCACTTGAAAAAGATGTGTATTTTGCTGTTTTAGGATGTAATGTTGTGGACATATCTGTTAAATCCATCTGGTTCAGTGTGTCATTCAAAGCCATTGTTTTCTTGTTGATTTTCTGTTTAGATGATCTGTCCATTGCTGTGGGGGGAGGGTATCAAAGTCCCCTACTATTGTTTTATTACTATAAAGTAGTTCCTTTATGTTTGTTACTGTTTTATGTATTTGGGTGTTCCTATGTTGGGTGCATAAATATTTACAATTGTTACATCTTCTTGATGGATTGTCCCCTTTATTATCCTATAGGGTCCATCCTTGTCTCCTATGACAGTCTTTGTTTTAAAGTCTATTTTGTCCAATATAAGTATTGCTATTCTGGCTTTCTTTTGACTTTCATTTGCATGATAGATGTTTCTCCATCCCCTCACTTTCAGTCTCTAGGTATCTTTAGGTCTGAAATGAGTCTCTTATAGGCAGCACAGAGATGGGTCTTGTTTTCTTATCCATTCTGTCACCCTATGTCTTTTGATTGCAGAATTTAGTACATCTACATTCAAAGTAATTATTGATAGGTATGTATTTATTGTCATTTTATTATTTGTTTTGTGGTTGTTTTTGGAGATTTTCTTTGATCCTTTCTTGTCTTTCTCTCTTTCATGGTTTACTGATTTTCTTTAGTGATAAATTTGGATTTCTTTCTCTTATTTATTGCATGTTTATTAGTGGTTTTTGATGTATGGTTACCATTAAGTTTGCATAGAACCTGTTCTTCATATAGCAGTCTGTATTAACTTGATGGTGGCTTAAGTTCGAACCCATTCTTTACTCTTCTCCTCCCCACATTTTAGGTATATGTTGTTATATTTCATTCCTTTCATTCTGTGAGTCCCTTGACTGATTTCTTACAGAAATGTTACTTTTACTCCCTATGTGTTTCTAACTTTATACTTTCAGTTTTGGTCTCTCCTTTCCACTTGGAGTCCCCTTTATTATTTCTTGCAAGGCTGGTTTATGATCATGAACTCCTTTAGTTTTTGTTTGTCTGAGAAACTCTTTATCTTTTCTTCTATTCTGAATGACAGCCTTGCTGGATGGAATATTATTGGTTGCAGACATTTCCCTTTCAGCACATTGAATATATCATGCCTTTTCCTTCTGTCTTGGAAAGCTTCTGCTGAAAAACCTGCTGATAGCATTATGGGTTTTCCCTTATAAATTACTGTCTTCCTTTGTCTTGCTGCTTTAAAATTTTTTTCTTTATCACTGTATTTTGCCAATTTAATCACAATATGTCTTGGTGTAGATCTGCTTTTGTTGATTTTGATGGGAGTTCTTTGTGCCTCATGCATCTGAACATCTGTTTCCTTCCCAGATTAGGGAAGTTTTTAGGTATTATTCTTCAAATAATTTTTTGCCCTCTTTTCTATCTTCTTCTGGGACTCCTGTAATATGAATCTTACTACATTTGTTGGAATCACTGAGTTCCCTAAGTCTATTCTAATTTTGTGTAATTCTTTTTTCTCTCTTTTGTTCAGCTTCATTACTTTCCATTACTCTGTCTTCTAGGTCATTAATTTGTTCCTCTGCTTCTTCCAGCCTGCTGTTCATTTCATCATGCGTGTTTCTCTTTTCATTTATTGAGCCCTTTGTCTCTGGTATGTTATTTCTTATCTCTGTGTTATGGGTCTCACTCATGCATTCTAATCTTTTCTCAAGTCCAGTGAGTACCTTTATGATTATTACTTTAAATTCTCTATCAGGCATATTATTTATATCTATTTCACTTAGATCTCTGGCCATGACCTATCCTGTCTTTCATTTGGAACAGACTTCTGTGTTTCCTCTCTGGAAGATTGACAAGTTGATTCTGAGTTTTATTACCACTACACTCTAACTAGCTGAGCTAACTGGCCAGACTTGATTCTGGGATTTACACAGATGTGCAGACAACCAAATTATAGTCAGTACACTCGTGAAGAAGAATCATCTGGAGGGACTTGTCTTACCAAATATCAGAACACATCATAAGGTTATAAAATTAATTAAGCCAGTGTGATATTGTTCTAATAGACTAATTGAAATCAAATTTATAAGAAAGAGGTGGCTGAGCAAATCAGTGAGAAAAAAACATTTTTTATTAAATGGTGTTAAGGAAATTGTATATCCATATGGGCAAAAAACCCAGATATTGGATTTCCACCTCACATCCTACACAAAAATCCGTTCCAGATGGATTTTAAGAGGCAAAGCATCTATAGTTTCTTTAAAATTTTTAATGACTTTGGGGTAGGAAAGGATTCTTATGACACACACACAGAAATTACAAAGCATAAATTATAAAATTGACAAATTTAATTCATAAAAATTAAGAAACTATCAAAATGTATCATAACAAGAAAGAAATGACAGACTACAGACTGGAAAAAGAAACTGACCACTTATAAAATACTGAAAATTTATAAATTCCCTAAAAGACGGGCAAAGATCATAACTTTCTCACAGCAGCAGAAACACAAATGACCAACAATCATCCTCAGTCTTATCAGTAATCTGGAAAACACCAAAACAGTCACAAAGATATATCATTTGAAATCCCCTAAATTGGCAAAAACATAAATGAGCTTGATACTATCAAATATCTAGGATGATGTTGATCACTGAAGCCCTGTACCCTGCTGCTGGGAATATATACCAAAGGAGCAGTCTTGTTAGAAAAAAATTGGGTAAAACTTGGTAAAGGTGATGATGAGAATACCTTAAAACTGGACACTTTCACTTTCCTAAAGCAGTGGTCTCTATGATATTCACATTGGTTTTTCTAAAAGAATGTTAAAAAATATATGCTATCACACACCTTTAAGGTACCATCTGAAATTTTTCATCATAGGGTTAAATAGTTGCAAAGGATGTAATTGCCAATATATTGCGGAAATCAACATTTGTAAATAGGATGGATCCAGTGCTTTTAAAATGTACCTCATTAAATGCTAGCAATGTGGGGAGGGGGTGGGGGATGGGTTAGCCTGGTGATGGGTATTAAAGAGGGCATGTTCTGCATGGAGCACTGGGTGTTATGCACAAACAATGAATCATGGAACACTACATCAAAAACTAATGATGTAATGTATGGTGATTAACATAACAAAAAATTAAAAAAAATGCTAGCAGTGTAAGATACATCACCAATAATTTAAAAATACACAAGTTCTTTAACATATTTACTTTCTTCCTTTTACTTGAAATTGTGTTTTCAAATAGCAGTCACACAAATATGTCACACATATTTTATTCTTGAAGGCTTTTTATTGATGACCTTATAAGTTTTCTGAAGCAAGAAAAAACCTATATAAAATTTTAAAATTAAAAATTTCTTCTGAATTATTAAAATTAATAATTACAACAATAACAGCTAATCCAGAGAGCAGTTCCTATGTACCATGTAGAATTGTAATTACTGTACATATATTAACTCATTTCATGCTCACAGTGTTCTTAAACAGAACTTGTCCTTGTCTGCAGTTTACACTTGAGGAGTTTGAGACACAGGGAGACTAAGTAACTTTCTTGAGTTTTCACAACTAATAGTAGGTTCAGGATTGGATCCTAGACATTTTGGCTCCAGATTGCAGATTATTTTTAAATTTTTTTATTGTTATGTTAATCACCATACATTACATCATTAGTTCTTGATGTAGTGTTCCATGATTCATTGTTTGTGCATAACACCCAGTGCTCCATGCAGAATGTGCCCTCTTTAATACCCATCACCAGGCTAACCCATCCCCCCACCCCCCTCCCCTCTAGAACCCTCAGTTTGTTTTTAAGAGTCCATTGTCTCTCATGGTTCATCTCCCCCTCCGACTTACTCCCCTTCATTCTTCTCCTCCTGCTATCTTCTTCTTTTTTTCTTTTTTCTTAAAATATGTTGCGTTATTTGTTTCAGAAGTACAGATCTGTGATTCAACAGTCTTGCACAATTCACAGCGCTCACCATAGCACATACCCTCCCCAATGTCTATCACCCAGCCACCCCATCCCTCCCACCCCCCACCACTCCAGCAACCCTCAGTTTGTTTCCTGAGATTAAGAATTCCTCATATCAGTGAGGTCATATGATACCTGTCTTTCTCTGATTGACTTATTTCACTAAGCATAACACCCTCCAATTCCATCCACATCATTGCAAATGGCAAGATCTCATTCCTTTTGATGGCTGCATAATATTCCATTGTGTATATATACCACTTCTTCTTTATCCATTCATCTGTCGATGGACATCTTAGCTCTTTCCACAGTTTGGCTGTTGTGGACATTGCTGCTATAAACATCGGGGTGCACGTACCCCTTTGGATCCCTACATTTGTATCTTTGTGGTAAATACCCAGTAGTGCAATTGCTGGATCATAGGGTAGCTCTATTTTCAACTTTTTGAGGAACCTCCATACTGTTTTCCAGAGTGGTTGCAACAGCTTGCATTCCCACCAACGGTGTAGGAGGGTTCCCCTTTCTCCGCATCCCTGCCAACATCTATTGTTTCCTGACTTGTTAATTTTAGCCATTCTGACTGGTGTGAGGTGGTATCTCATAGAGGTTTTGATTTGGATTTCCCTGATGCCGAGCGATGTTGAGCACTTTTTCATGTGTCTGTTGGCCATTTGGATGTCTTCTTTGGAGAAATGTCTGTTCATGTCTTCTGCCCATTTCTTGATTGGATTATTTGTTCTTTGGGTGTTGAGTTTGATAAGTTCTTTATAGATTTTGGATACTAGCCCTTTATCTGCTATGTCATTTGCAAATATTTTCTCCCATTCTGTCAGTTGTCTTTTGGTTTTGTGGACTGTTTCTTTTGCTGTGCAAAAGCTTTTTATCTTGATGAAATCCCAATAGTTCATTTTTGCCCTGGCTTCCTGTGCCTTTGGCGATGTTTCTAGGAAGAAGTTGCTGTGGCTGAGGTCGAAGAGGTTGCTGCCTGTGTTCTCCTTTAGGATTCTGATGGACTCCTGTCTCAAGTTTAGGTCTTCCAACCATTTGGAGTCTATTTTTGTGTGTGGTGTAAGGAAATGGTCCAGTTTCATTCTTCTGCATGTGGCTGTCCTGTTTTCCCAACACCATTTGTTGAAGAGACTGTCTTTTTGCCATTGGACATTCTTTCCTGCTTTGTCAAAGATGAGTTGACCATAGAGTTGAGGGTCCATTTCTGGGCTCTCTATTCTGTTCCATTGATCTATGTGTCTGTTTTTGTGACAATACCATATGGTCTTGATGATGACAACTTTGTAATAGAGCTGGAAGTCTGGAATTGTGATACCGCCAGCTTTGCTTTTCTTTTTCAATATTCCTCTGGCTATTTGGGGTCTCCTCTGGTTCCATACAAATTTTAGGATTATTTGTTCCATTTCTTTGAAAAAAGTGGATGGTATTTTGATGGGGATTGCATTGAATGTGTAGATTGCTCTAGGTAGCATTGACATCTTCACAATGTTGATTCTCCCAATCCATGAGCATGGAACGTTTTTCCATTTCTTTGTGTCTTCTTCAATTTCTTTCATGAGTATTTTATAGTTTTCTGAGTACAGATCCTTTGCCTCTTTGGTTAAATTTATTCCTAGGTATCTTAGGGTTTTCGGTGCAATTGTAAATGGGATCGACTCCTTGATTTGTCTCTCTTCTGTCCTGTTGTTGGTGTATAGGAATGCCACTGATTTCTGTGCATTGATTTTATATCCTGCTACTTTACTGAAAACCTGTATGAGTTCTAGCAGTTTTGGGGTGGAGTCTTTTGGGTTTTCCACATACAGTATCATATCATCTGCAAAGGGTGAGAGTTTGACTTCCTCCTTGCCGATTTGGATGCCTTTGATTTCTTTTTGTTGTCTGATTGCTGTGGCTAGGACTTCTAATACTATGTTGAATAGCAGTGGTGAGAGTGGACATCCCTGCCGCGTTCCTGACCTTAGGGGAAAAACTCTCAGCCTTTCCCCATTGAGAATGATATTCGCTGTAGGTTTTTCATAGATGGCTTTTATGATATTGATGTATGTACCCTCCATCCCTATAGTCTGAAGAGTTTTGATCAAGAAAGGATGCTGTACTTTGTCAAATGCTTTTTCTGCATCTATTGAGAGGATCATAAGATTCTTGTTCTTTCTTTTGTTAATGTATTGTATCACGTTGATTGATTTGCGGATGTTGAACCAACCTTGCAGCCCAGGGATAAATCCCACTTGGTCATGGTGAATAATCCTTTTAATTTACTATGGGCTCCTATTGGCTAGAATGTTGGTGAGAATTTTTGCATCCATGTTCATCGAGGATATTGGTCTGTAATTCTCCTTTTTGATGGGGTCTTCCCTGGTTTTGGGATCAAGGTAATGGCGGCCTTATAAAATGAGTTTGGAAGTTTCCCTTCCATTTCTATTTTTTGGAACAGTTTCAAGAGAATAGGTATTAATTCTTCTTTAAATGTCTGATAGACTCCCCCTGGGAAGCCGTCTGGCCCTGGGCTTTTATTTGTTGGGAGATTTTTGATGACTGCTTCAATTTCCTTAGTGGTTTATAGGTCTGTTCAGGTTTTCTATTTCTTCCTGGTTCAATTTTGGTAGTTGATACATCTCTAGGAATGCACCCATTTCTTCCAGGTTCTCTAATTTGCTGGCATAGAGTTGCTCATAATATGTTCTTCTAATTGTTTGTATTTCTTTGGTGTTTGTTGTGATCTCTCCTCTTTCATTCATGATTTTGTTGATTTGGGTCATTTCTCTTTTCTTTTGGATCAGTCTGGCCAGGGGTTTATCAATCTTGTTAATTCTTTCAAAGAACCAGCTCCTAGTTTCGTTGATCTGTTCTACTGTTCTTTTGGTTTCTAGTTCATTGATTTCTGCTCTGATCTTTATGATTTCTCTTCTCCTGCTGGGTTTAGGCTTTATTTGCTGTTCTTTCTGCAGCTCCTTTAGGTGTAGGGTTAGGTTGTGTATTTGAGACCTTTCTTGTTTCTTGAGAAAGGCTTGTATTGCCATATACTTTCCTCTCAGGACTGCCTTTGCTGCATCCCAAAGATTTTGAACAGTTGTGTTTTCATTTTCATTGGTTTCCATGAATTTTTTTAATTCTTCTTTAATTTCCTGGTTGACCCATTCATTCTTTAGTAGGATGCTCTTTAGCCTCCATGTTTTGAGTTCTTTCCGACTTTCCTCTTGTGATTGAGTTCTAGTTTCAAAGCATTGTGGTCTGAAAATATGCAGGGAATAATCCCAATCTTTTGGTACCGGTTGAGACCTGATTTGTGACGTAGGATGTGATCAATTCTGGAGAATGTTCCATGGGCACTAGAGAAGAATGTGTATTCCGTTGCTTTGGGATGGAATGTTCTGAATATGTCTGTGAAGTCCATTTGGTCCAGTGTGTCATTTAAAGTCTTTATTTCCTTGTTGATCTTTTGCTTAGATGATCTGTCCATTTCAGTGAGGGGGGTGTTAAAGTCCCCTACTATTATTGTATTGTTGTCAATGTGTTTCTTTGCTTTTGTTATTCATTGCCTTTTATAATTGGTTGCTCCCATGTTCGGGGCATAGATATTTACAATTGTTAGATCTTCTTGTTGGATAGACCCTTTAAGTAGGATATAGTGTCCTTCTTCATCTCTTATTACAGTCTTTGTTTTAAAATCTAATTTGTCTGATATAAGGATTGCCACCCCAGCTTTCTTTTGGTGTCCAGTAGTATGGTAAATGGTTTTCCACCCCCTCACTTTCAATCTGGGGGTGTCTTTGGGTCTAAAATGAGTCTCTTGCAGATAGCATATTGATGGGTCTTGTTTTTTAATCCAGTCTGATTGCCTGTTACTTTTCATTGGGGCATTTAGCCCATTTACATTCAGGGTAACTATTGAAAGGTATGAATTTAGTGCCATTGTATTGCCTGTAAGGTGACTGTTACTGTATATTGTCTGTGTTCCTTTCTGATCTTTGCTGCTTTTAGGCTCTCTCTTTGCTTAGAGGACCCCTTTCAATATTTCTTGTAGGGCGTTTCGTGTTTGCAAATTCCTTTAGTTTTTGTTTGTCCTGGAAGCTTTTTATCTCTCCTTCTATTTTCAATGACAGCCTAGCTGGATATAGTGTTCTTGGCTGCATATTTTTCTCTTTTAGTGCTCTGAAGATCTCATGCCCGTCCTTTCTGGCCTGCCAGGTCTCTGTGGATAGGTCTGTTGCCATTCTAATGTTTCTACCATTGTAGGTTACATATCTCTTCCCCCGAGCTGCTTTCAGGATTTTCTCTTTGTCTCTGAGACTTGTAAGTTTTAGTATTAGATGTCGGGATGTTGACCTATTTTTATTGATTTTGAGAGGGGATCTCTGTGCCTCCTGGATTTTGATGCCTCTTTCCTTCCTCACATTAGGGAAGTTCTCTGCTATTATTTGCTCCAATATACCTTTTGCCCCTCTCTCTCTTTCTTCTTCTTCTGGGATCCCAATTATTCTAATGTTGTTTCGTCTTATCATATCGCTTATCTCTCGAATTCTGCCCTCGTGATCCTGTAGTTGTTTCTCTTTTTCTCAGCATCTTTATTTTCCATCATTTGGTCTTCTATATCGGTGATTCTCTCTTCTGCCTCATTTATCCTAGCAGTTAAGTGCCCCCATTTTTGATTGCACCTCATTAATAGCCTTTTTGATTTTGACTTGGTTAGATTTTAGTTCTTTTATTTCTCCAGAAAGCGTTTCTCTAATAACTTTCACGCTTTTTTCAAGCCCAGCTAGTATCTTTAAAGTCATGATTCTGAACTCGAGGTCCATCATCGTACTAATGTCTGTATTGAGTAGTTCCCTGGCAGACAGTAACACCTCTTGTTCCTTTTGCTGAGGTGATTTTTTTCATCCTGTCATTTTGTCCAGAGGAGAAGAGATGAATGAGAGAACACAATGCTAACAGGTTAACAACGTCCCCAGTAAATATACTTCATACAAATCAGAAAAGACCTGAAACCAAGGGAAAAGAAAGGCAAAGAAAGAAAAAAGAAAGAGGAAAAAAAAAAGTAAAAGATAAAAACAAAAACAGAACAATACAAAATAAACCAGAATATGATCAAATATGATTAGGCTAGTGCATAGATCAGTGCCACACACTAGATTTTGGGCGTATTTTGGTTTGTTAGAAAAAAATGCCTCCTAAAATTTTAAAGGAAGAAAGATTATATATGTACAAATAAGGGTTGATACAATGAAGGGATGGAAGATGACCATAAATATGAAAATTATAAAAGATTTTATAAATGGAATTGATAAGAAGTTTGAAAAAAGAAGATTTAAAAAAGAAAATAAGGGAGAGAATACGATCAGGCAGGAGACTAGAACAGAGCCATACACTAGTGATTTAGGGTATATTTTGATCTGTTAGAAGAAAGTGTATCTCAAAATTTTAAAGAGAGAACAACTTATATATGCCACAAATAAGGGTAACTAGTATGAAGGGATAAAATATGACTCTAAAAATGAAAAGTAAAAAATGTTTTTTTAAAAAAGGATTGGTAAGATGTTGGTTGAAAAAGGGAAAAAGAAAAATTCCAAAGAAAACCCAGTTAAAAAAATTAACTTTGAAAAACTATTGAATCATGGTAAAAAACCCATGAATTCTATGTGCAGTATTCCCTTAGCGCTGGAGTTCTCCCGTTCTCCTTGATCGGTAAACTTGGTCTTGGCTTGCTGGCTGTTCGTGCTGATCTTCTGGGGGAGGGGCCTGTTGCCGTGGTTCCCAAATGTCTTTGCCGGAGGCGGAATTGCCTCGCCCTTGTCGGTCCGGGCTAAGCAAGCTGCTCGGGTTTGCTCTCAGGAGCTTTTGTTCCCTGCAAGCTCTCGGTACAGCTTTGGAGGACCAGGGTGAAAATGGTGGCCTCCCAATCTCCACCCGGAAGAGCTGAGAACTCGGCGCCCCACTCCTCAGTGCGCCCCCAGAGAAAAGCAGTCACTCCCATCTCCCTGGTCTTCCGGCTGCACTCCGTGCTCACCCGGCCTGTGACCGAGCGTTTCTATCTCTGGCACCCGACCCCGTGTCGAGTCTCCAAACCCAGCAGATCCCTGCGGTGCGCTCCCACGCCGCTCCTCCCAGGAGAGGAAGGGGAGTCTCCCCGGATCTGCCGCCTGTTGGGTCCCTGCTGGAGGAGCAGTGGCCCGACTGGGCCACCGATCACAGTTTATGGCAACCCCGAGCTGAGAGCCCGCGCCTCGGCTCCGTCTCTGCAGCCGGCTTCCCCGCTCCGATCCCTGGGAGCTCTGCCGCACTCAGGCACCCCCGGTCTTTCTGTGACCCCGAGGGTCCTGAGACCACACTGTCCCACGAGGGTTCCACCCCCCGCTTAGCCACTGGAGCGACGTCCCTCCGCGGAGCCGACTTCTAAAAGGTCCGATTTTGTGCTCCGCGGCTCTAGCACTTGCCAGAAGCGGCCGGCGGAGGCCCCTCCCCCGCCGTCTATCCTCCCGAATATCGCCTCGGATTCACTTCTCCGCACGCCCTACCTTCCAGTAAGTGGTCGCTTCTCTGTTCAGAGAGTTGTTGCTACGCTCCTCTTCGATCTCCTGTTGAGTTCGTAGGTGTTCAGAATGGTTTGATCCCTATTCAGCTGAATTCCTGAGACCAGACGAAATCTAGGTCTCCTACTCCTCCGCCATCTTGCTCCGAAGGGCCTCAGATTTTTTTTTAATCAAAACCTCACACACTTTGCTCAGTAATACTTTAATTTTTTGTTTACTAATGATCAGAAATGTATCCTTTAAAAAGGTGGACAGGGAAGCTTTGGGTACCCTGATTAAAGGAGGCTTCATTTGAACTCTGGGACATTTGTTTCATGTTTAAGGCCGTGCTAGGCTGCATGAGGGCTCTGCTTCCCTCTGTGAAGAGGAAGGAGATTGAAATGGAGGTGGGTTGGGATAATCAGTGTGACGAATGGACTGATGGACTGCAGACGTGTTCTAAGGGAAATCTAGGGGAGGTTCTAAGAAAGTGCATATGGATATGGATAATTTGAAAATAGATTTTAGTAAAACTCTTCTGGTCTTTGTATCTGTTGCAAAGTCATTGAGTGCTCCAAGGGTGTGGGTCCTTCCAGTTAAAGACAGCTGCCCTAGAGCCCGACTTCCCCGAGTATGAGCCCAGGATCACTGGGGAACTTTCTAGATATCCAGAATGACTGCATCAGAAACCCCGAGGGTGGAGTCTAGCCATATGCACGTGTGTGTGTGTGTGTGTGTGTGTGTAAATGCACAGCCTGACTTTGGACCATGGTTTTCATGCTATAAGTTTGCCACAGTTCTCAGATGCTACTTTGGTCTGTCATTGCTGTATTTCACTGAGTTGAAGGCATCATCATTGTAAGATAAATCCAACTTTAAAGATTTTAAAATGCAAAAAAATGGAGTTGTTTTCGATTGAATAAATATGGTCTTGCCTTGCCTACGAGATTGGTCCTCCTGGTGGCGAGCTTCTGGCCTCCTCCCTCTGTGTTCCTCTTACTTACCCAGTGCTGAAGGATAAGAGGAGTTGTTGAGCAGGTGCTTGCTGAGTGCACGTCAGCGTTGACCTACTTTTCTATTGTGTGTTCTCTGGGTTCTTACTTTTCCCTTCTCTGCCCAGACAGAGATTCATTCTGAGGAAATACTAGCGCTCAGTAAACATTTGTGGATTTATTGCCTGATTTTAAAAGGAGCGATCAGCTGGTATCAGAAATTGGAGAACATGGTGGTGTCTTTGGCTGTGGACAAAGGGAACTAGCCCCTGCTTCTGCTCTTGGACAGTGAGCAAGGGGAAAGAGTGTCCTTTGCTGTGAGGAAGATGGGTTTAGAGCAGGAAATAGTCTCTGGACTGAAAAGTGTGTGTCTCTCTGTTCTCTGAAATCCTGGCGTTTGTTTACTGGACTTTCCCCCTGTATCCCTGCTAGTGTCTAATCTTAATGAATGGATGGACTTGGGAGTCACTTTCCACTTTATTCCTAGTGCCCAAAGTAACACCTGTCTCATAGCAGACAATCAAACATGTTTTGAATAAATGACTGAATAAATGTGTTGCCTGAGGTTTACCAATGCCTGAGAGGAGTTTTTGTGTGTGGAAAAATTATTTACAATTTTATTCATTTGCATTGAATAGCAATATGTAAATCCTAGTTTTCTCAAGTTTTGTTTATAAAATTTTATTTTTGAGATATAATTGACATATAGCATTATATTAGTTTCAGCTTCAACATAATGATTCAATATATGCATATATTACAAAACAATGACCATAATAAGTCTAGTTAACATCCAGGGCCACACATTGTTACAAACTTCTCTTCTGAGAGCTTTTAAGATCTACTCTCTTAGCAACTTTCAGATATACAATAGTGTTACTGGCCACAGTCATCTAGCTGTACATCACATCCCCAGGACTTAGCTGTTTTATAACTACCAAGTTTGTACTTTTGACCACCTTCACCCATTTTGCCCACCCCTCACCTCTGGCAACCACCAATCTGTTCTTTGTATCTTTAAGTTGGTTTTGTTTTGTTTTGAAGATTCCACTTATAAGTATAGCAACCTGCAACCTGTGTGTTTTTTTTAAATTTTTATTGTTATGTTAATCACATACATTAATTACATCATTAGTTTTTGATGTAGTGTTCTATGATACATTGCTTGTATATAACACCCAGTACTCCATGCAGACTGTGCCCTCTTTAATACCCATCACCAGGCTAACCCATCCCCCCACCCCCTCCCCTCTAGAACCCTCAGTTTGTTTTTCAGAGTCCGTCTCTCATGTGTAACCAGTGTTTTAACATCTTAGTGTTTCCTGAGCTTAGTGAGCTTAGTGTTAAGTTCTCCAGGTGATTCTTTTCTAGTATGTGTTAAAATTTGAGAGCCATCACCCACGAGAAGTTCTTACTGATGTGCCCCAGGATATACATACAGGAATGTTCAAAGCATCATTGTTTCTAATATCAAATAATTATGCAACAATCCTAAGAAGATATTGTAGGCTACCTTAGGTGTGTGCAGGTCAGGTCAGAAAACAAATTAACAGCAGAGGATATTAGCATAGCCTGAGCCACTAACTTTCCCTCACATTAGATTTTTATGGGAGGTGGGGAGCAAGTTCTTTGGATTTTTGCAATGTGTGCATCCATTTCTGTAGCTCCATGCAGCAAACATACAACCCTGTTCTCTCCCAGGCCATCCTTTCTTCATTCTGAATGTGCAAGTAGAAAATGGAACAAAGAGGAAAAATACTTAATATGAAAGTAGTTGGACCATTCTTAGGCAAAAGGAAGAAAATGCGGATCTGTGCTCACCTTTGCTCTGTCCTCTCCACACTCACCTCCTTGTGCTGTGCTCTGCTCACTCCATTTTCCCAGAATCACTGGTCTCTCTCCAGGTCCTGCCTTCACTTTCCTCCTCCCTCCAGCCTCATTTCTAGAATTTTCATCCTGACCATTCTTACTCCATTCATATTTGACTTTGCAAATTCATTCATTCAGCAAATGTGTGGTGAGCACCTATTATGCAGTAAACCGTGTACAAGGAACAGGAAATAAAAATGGTGAACAACCGGGGCGCCTGGGTGGCTCAGTCGGTTGAGTGGCTGCCTTCAGCTCAGGTCATGATCCCAGGGTCCTGGGATCAAGCCCCACATCAGGCTCCCTGCTCAGTGGGGAGCCTGCTTCTTCCTCTCCCTCTGCCTCCCCCCTGGCTTGTGTTCATGCTCTCTCTCTCAAATAAATAAAATCTTTAAAAAAAAATGGTGAACAACCTTGGTATCTTGGTTTATGGAGTCTAGATTTTAGTCATGGAGACCAACAGCTTTAAAATTCTGTGATATTTCCTACCTAAAATCTACTCACCCTTCAAGTCTCCTTGAAATTGATTTTTCTGATACAGCAGCCCACCCCACCCTGTAAGCTCATGGGACAAACAGACACCTGAACATTCACAGTATCCTCAACACTTGATACAGCATCTGGTCCTGAGGAAGCCATCTCTCAGTATTTAACGAGTGAATGACTCAACACTTTCTTGTCTTCATTCCATCCCTTGAGTTCTTTGTTTTCATCATCATCACCATCATTACCATCATCACCACCATCATCACCATCACCACCACCATCACCATCCTCACCACCTTCACCATCATCATCACCATCACCATCATCACCATCACCATC
>NW_027397081.1:22617-132678 GCF_003265705.2 Callorhinus ursinus | reverse complement strand
CATCACCATCATCACCACCACCATCACCACCACCATCGTCACCATCACCATCATCATCACCTTCACCACCACCAGTACCATCACCATCATTACCACCATCACCATCACCAGGTTTTTAAAATTTTTTTAAAAAGATTTATTTTAGAGACAGAGAGAGTGAGAGAGCATGAATGGGTAGAAGGGAGAGGGAGAGAATCTCAAACAGGCTTCCCATCCTGAGCACAGAGCCTGATGTGGGGCTCGATCTCATGACCCTGAGTTCACAACTTGAGCTGGAGCCAAGAGTTGGATGCTTAACTGACAGCCACCCAGGTGACCCTCCGTTGATCAGTTTCTGAATGGCACTGTGCAGTAGAACTTTCCACAGTGGTGGAGGTGCTCTGTGTCTGCTGTGTCCAGGACAACAGCCACTGGTATCCAGCACTTGAAGTTGGCTGGTGCAACTGAGGAAATGACTTTATTGCTTTATTTAATTGTAGTTAATTTGAATTAAAAGTTAAATTGCTACTTGTGGCTAGAAGCTACCATAGTGGTCAATGCTGGTCTAACCCTTTATACAGGTTAGTTTCCCAGATTCCTGGTATAGGAAATGTTAATAAGGAACTTAAACTATGTGCCAGGCACTATCCTAAGCGTTTTGCACATATTAACTCATTTAAACCTCACTATAACCCTGAGGTGGGGTTTAACAGTGTAAGATGAACCTTTTATTTTGTTTTATTTTTTTAAGATGATACTTTTAAAGTGAAATTCTCTCCTAATGATGACTTGAGCCCTACCTCATGATGCGAGACTCAGCAGAACCTATATGATCTTACTTAGAATTGAATTCTCTAATTTTTTTCCTGCTTATTTTTAAATTTTTGTTTCACTGGAAAGGAGAGATGCTCAGTTTTAAACATTAGAAGGACACAAGTTGCCTCGTTATAATAAAACTAAGTGTGCACACAAAGTATATATTTTTTCCTTAGGTTTTTATCTGTGTGCTCTTTTCTCAGCCACTTAAAGAGAGTATTTTGGGTCTTTTATCATAAAATATCCGGAAGGCACAGCTTGTTTTTGTTTTTTACTTTTTTTCCCTCTGAGCTGCCCGATGCTCAACACATCTCAGCCCATCCTCTCCCTGCCTGTGATGGACCCACCCTGATCTCCCCCTGCCCAGGAATATCTGGGACAAAACCCAAGCCACTTTAAAATTTCAGGTTATACGGAAGGAAGCATTTTCATGTTGTGAAAGGAGTGAAAAGGAAAGAGAATAGGGAAGGAATTGTAAAGTGTGATTTGCAGAGGGATTTACCCTGCCAACATTCTGGGACTCAGGGTGAAGCCATAAGCTTCTCGAATGTAGGGACTGCCCCACATTGGTAGGTACTAAATATATAACGGCTTATTCACATCCTTGCAAGTCCCATTGAAATTGGGTGATTCCCCTAGCTTCTTATCTCCCTCTTCACGCTTCTTTCTTTAGTTACAATGTTTCTTTTTAATCCCTTATCTTTCTTTCTCTTCCCTTCTGTGACCTGAGCTACCCAGTGTCAGGAGGATTAGAGAAGGTAGAGAAAGCAGAATTAGGAAACACTCACGGTCAAAGCAGGTTTGGATTTTTAGTATCACAAGGTATTTATTTTACCACAGGTTCATTTCGTTCATCCTGACAATTTGAAACCATTTTTTTTGTGATGCTACAGTGCATTTTATGCATTTGTGAGGAATGTACCAAGCAATTCATTAATAAGTGTGAAAGGACCAAAATATCCAAGGATTTTGCTTTCTTAGAAATTGAATTGTAGGCATTAAAGGTAATCCCTGGAATCCTAGTACTGATACACATTTTCAGGTGTTTTGTTGAGAGAGGGAGAGAGAGAGAATGGAGGGGCTTGTGTGGAACGCAGCCTGTACCGTCTGCCTCCAGCCTAAGGGAGCTTCTCTCCCTGTGACATCCTGATCAGATGTAGCGCAGAAGGACAACAATGATGACAGCCACAGTCCGGGGACATTCTCGAGAGTCTGCATGAAGGCTAAAGCAAATATAAAAAGTTCATGGGGGACAGGCTTCTGAGAAAATTAAAGAGTTGGCATGAAGCTAATGCATGCAATTATAAAGCTAAATACCAGACTTACTGCATATGTTTCTGATGGGTTTGATCCTCCCATTTAGCTCATCAGAAACAAATAAGGGGAGACAGTACTTCAGAATTTATCTCTATGTCAGTTGCTATCAATTTGCCTAACAATTTTATATATATCTAAAATGATGAGTTACTCAAATAGCATATTATTAGTGTAAGAGGAAAGTCCCATAATCTGCAAACCCACTAACAGCACTGATATTTTATTGGCAGCATGGTGTAATGATTGACATTGGTAATGGGACCCTTGAGTCATCAAAAGAGGCCTAAATTGGGGCACCTGGCTGGCTCAGTTGGAAGAGCGTGTGACTCTTGGTCTCGGGGTTGTGAGTTCAAACCCCATGCTGGGTATAGAGAGTATTTAAACACAAAATCCTTTTTTTTTTTTTAAAGAAACTTAAATTGACCATTCTGAACATAACTTTAAAAAGGACAGATGTATGCAATGCATTTTAGATTTTAAATCCAGCATAGATAACAGAAACATTCACGCTATACAGAGCTGTGAAGCCTCTTATGTGGATGCTCATTGATAACACTCAGGGACAAGCAGAGTCCCGCTGGGGGGCAGCTCAGCAAACCAGCATCCACAGGCTGACTCCCCTTTCCAGCATCAGCCCTCATCTTCCTCCTGGTCCTATAACAAACATGCGGATGCCTCTTCCTCTTCCCTCTGCCCCTTAGGCTGGCCTCCTTTTTGGTGGGGCACAGCCCTTCAGAGAGTGCTTCCCCAGACTCCCCTGCACCCTGGGCTGGTGCTGCTGGTCCTCAGGGCTCTCATCCCGCTCAGACCAGATGTGTCTCCATGGTTGTTTCTGCGTCTGCTGCCTGGAGCTTTGGGGCACAGGGCTTAGTAATATACTTGTTGGTTGCAGAGCCGTGTGTCATACACACTATCTGAAAAGCCTGTTGCTTGGAAGGATGGTCCAATGCATGAGTCTTGCCGACTCTAATTCCTAGGCAAGTGATGAAAGCAAGTAAAGCAAGTCTGATGTAAATTAGGGACGTGATGGCTTTTCGAGGATGCCCTGCTTTAAAATGGCAGTCCCCACTTCACCCTGGTCAGTGGTCACCATGAGGCACGAGGGGCTGATATTTCTAAATCCTCTGATTTCTTAAGAGAAGCCAGAAATAAAATTTTATATGGGAAATATTCTGATTTTTAAAACTCAAAGAAGTCCAAAAGGACTATAGACCAAATCTAACTCCCAGACAGTTTTCAAGGATTTAGAATGAATAAAAGGTCAGTTTCCAAGAAACTCTAATTGGAGATTGAAGGCACTTTGCTCAGTAATATACCGCCATGATGAAACTCACTGCTCCATTCCCCTCCCCCCTCCAAAAAGAAGAATGTTATCATCTTGGTGTCATAAAAGTTTTAATTTCTATTTCTCATCTTTGGCTGACAGTATTTTTCCATAGCATGTCCAGCTATTAATAGATAATAGATGCTTTCAGCCATTGGAAAAAGAAGTTCTGAAAAAATGCTGCAAAGATAGTTATTTCAGATTACTAAGAAATTCTGTTAACAACAGAACCAACCAACCAACCAAAGTTTACCTTTAGTTGGAGGCACTACCATGATGTATCATGGTTTTCAAGGTTTAAAAGTTTAAAGTATTAAGTCTTAAAGTCTATAGGGGTAACTTCATGGAGAAACACTCCCGAGGGAATGGCTGACATTGTGCTCCTCAAAATTTTATAAATAAAATTGTATTTTCATAAGGTTCTCCACATTTTATATCTCTGACCACAGGAAAAAATGACTGGTTCCCATGAAAACGGGTACAGCCCACCAGCAACTCAAACAGTCTTTGACATCTGTTTTACATTAAAAGTTTGCATCTTGTTCTATACTGTTCCCATGATCATCTGAAATTAAAATAACTTTTCCATCAGCACGTCTTCCAGAAAGATGTAATGTGTTTATCCATAGCTTTTATGCCCTTGGGTCTTGCCGTATGCTCTGGGGCTCCTACTTGGGGGGAAGTCTGTGGTTCACATCAAGGATTATGATGGGAAAATACCAACTCCATCTCTTCCCAAGCTCAGGCCACGAGCAAAGAAACTGGGCGCACGGGACCCTTCCTAGACAGGAAGAGGTAATGGGGAGCCAAGAGGCGGCCTTTTTAAAATAATGGAGTAAAAGGAAGATCTGTTTCAGCGTGGGGAAAGAGCAGGGTACCACAGGGCAGTGCTGAGAAGAGAGGTGTTTGGAACAGAGGGGTAGGGTGGAACCTCCCACAGGCGCTCGGGCTGGTTAGCACCTCGCGCCTGAACCGAAGGCTGATTTCACCAGCAGGAGAGGGAGCTGGGGGACGGCCTAGGGAACGTGCCCTCCGCATCCATAGCACGTCGTCACAGGGGAGGACTACAACGCCCAAGCTCTCCTGTTCTCTGCGGAGCCCCGTGGCCTCCTGGGGGGTTGGCACACAGGCAGGGCTCGTGGCTTCCAGGCTACGCTGGCCCAGAGCCGAAAATCATGCACAGTAGTACCAAGAAGTACAGCCTGGAGTGGTCCGACACTGGGATGGAACTTTGTGGCCTGGTTGAGAGTCTGAAATACAGAATCCAGACAAGAGTGAGGAGCCCGTAGATGGAGGGAGCAGGGCAGCTCCGCACCCACACCCAAGGGGAGGGGAGAGCAGGGTGAGGAAGTAGGGCCGGGGTCTATTGGGGGAGCATCCAGCTCTGAGGGCTGCACCGGCAGCTGTCTGTGTGAGCCGGTGTTTGCAATAACTTTCTTTTTTAAGTAATAAGGAATTTGCTAGATTGGCTGTATTTCACTTTTATTTAAAATTTTTCCCTCACTGGGTGAAGCAGAGAAAGGGATGCAGTGAGCTGAGAACTTGCCTCCTCAGATTGCCTGGCTGGCTCTGCGTGGTCACCAGCTGAACCTGGCCAGGCGCCGGAGGGTATGGGGTAGAGGCCGGCATCTCTGTGGAGCCAGGGAGTTCACCATGTTCCCAGTTCATACACATTCTATACGTAGGGTCATGCAGGCAAGGGAAACATGCAGGATCCCAGCACACTCAGCCTTTGCTTATTCTCTTAATAGTTTTCCACATCGCTTGCCTTTTGCATAGGCTCAGGCGCCTAGGTAATAGACCAAGCATGATGTACAAGCAAATAAAAGTTTAAAAATATGAATATATACAAATCACAGCTTTTCTGTCCAGCTTCTCTGAAACCGACCCCTTAAAGAAACACACAAGTAAAAAGGAAGAATTTCCACTTTCAGTTCGCCTGTTGAAGCGATACAAGGCACCATCTCAGGCATCCTTCCCGTCGTATACAACGGTCCATCTGCCCAGAATGCTGATTCTTCCTTCCTCATTACCTACAGACCCGCTTTGCATCCTATCTGTGCAGTAAAATAACCTCCCTGTGAATTCAGTGGCAACCCAGGCCGAGTTCAGCATATCTGTTTCCATGTGCGTTATGTATACCCCAGTACGGTATTTAAACCAAGCATGGAAGATGCTCAGGCTAAGAACACTTACAACAGCATCTAGTACCAAACAGGTATTCCCAAAATGCTGCTTTTTCCCAAGTGTCTTGTTTTCCAGTGTGTACACCCTCTTGCTGTGGGTTTGCCCTCTGGAGCATGATAAATTGTAAGTGAATTTGTGTGGAGAGGATGATGTACAGGTGCATTTACTCTTCTAGCACTCACTATGGAAACCGAAAGAGTTGTGAATATAATAGAGGAGCTTTCTTATCCATATTTGGTAGAATATTTTATAATTCTTAGTGGACCTGTTACAGTGTGTGCTGAGCTGCCAAGAAGGAAAAGAGGCTGCAAGCTATTAGGAACATGCTTTAGGTGGGTTCTGAGATATTGATCAGCATTCTGGATCATAACGCCCCAAGGGCGTGGGACTAGTATCACTTGGTTTGGGCTGACATCTGCATCCAAAAGGATCTGATCTGATGGGTGGGCAAGGCGACAGGAATTGACTGGTAGTAATATTTGGATTCAGCTTGTAGGTAGTGTCAATTATTTTTTATTCATCCAGTTTGGAATAGGATATCAGCTATAATAAGGGTTAGGATTTAGGGAGAGGGTTACAAGGCCTAGTCAGGGGGAAACAAAAGCTGGTCTCAGGGTGGGCAGATGTGGGGAGGTTGTACAGAAGAGCTCAGGGGACATTAATGTTTCTGCGTGAGACCTGTTTCCATTCTAGAGTAATCGGGTAGGACGAATTCAGGCTCATGGTTTTGAGCATCAGCTGCGGAGGCAGACATAGGAAGAAGGGACTTTGGGTCCCCTCCCCTAGAGCTCCTATCTGACTTCCCATTAATACCCTACTTCCTGAATTTCTGCAGACGCACACTTTAGACTTCTCTTTTCATATTAACCGAATACAACTCAGTTTCTTTTCTATTTTTGCAGAAAAGAACAATTTCCTGGTTCTGATATTTTAATTTCATTTTTGGCACTTGAGACAGAAAAAGGCACACTGGGTGAAGTATTTGTGTTGTAACCACCATTCATGTTCACACTGTAGCATTTGTACATACTTATTCTAGGCACTGCCCAGAACCCAGAGTGAGACCTGATCCTTGTCTGCTGGGGTAAGACAGATACTCAGTACTACAGAAGAATAATAACATAGGAGTTGTAGAGGAAATATGCACAGTTTGAGACATTTATAATCTAGTTAGATTTTTTAAAACTCGGTAACCTGATAGCTAAGACTGAATTTCTTTTAGAATTTGTTGTTGGAGTATCAAGCACTGTTCTCTTCTTGCTTGGGGTAACAAATAAACATAAATTGGATAGAAGAAACATGTCTCTCAGAAGCAAAACTTAAAAGTTTCTGGTCCACCTCTTTGGTTTCTGTTTTGTGTCAG
Source organism: Callorhinus ursinus (assembly GCF_003265705.2). Lineage (NCBI taxonomy): Eukaryota > Metazoa > Chordata > Mammalia > Carnivora > Otariidae > Callorhinus > Callorhinus ursinus. The sequence continues at coordinate 125,692 of NW_027397081.1, read as the reverse complement.
AATGGATTGACCAGAGTTTTATTATTTGGTCCAAGATGCTTCCTGGACCGTCTTGATTCTTGATGTATAAATTACTGAGACAGAAGGTGGTAAGAATATTTAGAACCAAGTAATTTCGGATGATTAGAAAATCCTGCCTCATGTGGCTTTGTTATTATTTTTTCAAAAATAGGTCATTGTTTCAAAAATGGGTTATGTGGATTTCTCTGTGTCATCTATTTCTTGTATCTCTTACAGCTGGGGTGGGAGGGGGGCACCTGCTGCACAAGGGAAAATGTGCCCTCAGTGGTCCTGGCCTCACTTAAAGAAAAATCGTCACTTTATAGGTTCTGCAAATGATTTATAAATTACAAGTAAATTATATGATCTTCTGGGGATGTTCAGAACTGTCTAGAGCTTGAGGTTTTACTTCCCTTGCAAACTTACAAGCTAGCCTGTCACAGTTCTGTGGATACTGGTTAAGGGTACAAGCCTGGGTCGGAGGTAAAGGCAGTTTCTTTGTCAGAGTGATAACAGACGCTGTGTGTTCTCATCTTTGGATCTCTGCCCCGAGCCCCAGTTTCCACAGGGAGATGTGGACGGACGAGGCGGTGCTGCCCTCAGTGAGCTGCCCTGCGGGAGAGGGACGCTGACCTGGGGAAATGAGTGGGCAGTCGCCATGCCTGCCCCATGCTCTACAGAGAGACACTGTCTGTCTTCCAAAGCTCTTTACTGGACAGACATCCTTGAAATTATAGTTTGAAACAGAGGACAGGCATTGCCTTGAACACAGGTGTGTAGAAATTGTAGACCCATCAGTGAATAATAATTGGATTTCAGGAGTCTTTCTGAGTCAGTAATTGGTAGAGACCATATATTGGGGGAAAATTGATTTAAAAATTATTTATAGGGGCGCCTGGGTGGCTCCGTAGGTTAAGCGTCTGGCTCTGGCTCAGGTCATGATCTCGGGGTCCTGGGATCGCATCCCGCTTCGAGCTCCCTGCTCTGTGGGGAGTCTGCTTCTCCCTCTACCACTCCCCCTCCCTGCCACTCGCTCACTCTTTCTCTCTCTCAAATAAATAAATAAAATCTTAAAAATAAATGAATAAATAAAAATTATAACTACAGGGAAAAAATTGCAGATTCCAACTGTATGAGTAAGTAGTAAGAGAAATTTACCTTAGGTTTGAAAATGATAAATCAGGTATTTCTAAATGTTATTTCTTGGAAGAGTGATTTAAATAACATGACTTTTTTTGGTCTTCCTTTGAACTCAGTTTACTTTTATTTTGAGGTATAGTTGACATAGCATTATGTTAGTTTCAGGTGTACACTATAATGACTCAATATTTGTATATATAGTAAAATAATCACCACAATAAGTCTAGTTAACATCCACTACCATACATGTTACAAAAATTATTTTTCTTGTGAGCAATTTTAACATCTATTCTTTTAGCAGCATTCAAGTATGCAATGCAGTATTATTGCATATAGTTATATATATGCAATATATATAGAATATGTATACAGTCTCCATGCCCTACATTATATGCCCAACGCTTATTTACCTTATAACTGGAAGTTTGTACCTTTTGATCCCCTTTACCCATTTTGCCCACCCCCACCTCCAAACCAAGAATTTGTTCTCTGCATCTGTGAGAGTTTGTTTTCCTTCTTTTTTTGGATTCCACATATAAGTGAGGTCATGGAGTCTTTGCTTTTCTGTATCTGATTTATTTCACTTAACTTGATGCCCTCAGGGTCCATCCATGTTGTTGCAAATGGCAGGATTTCCTTCCTTTTTACGGATGAATACTATGGCATTGTATTTCTGCCGATCTCTCTCACCTGCGTTTTCTTTATCTCTTCATCCACTGACGGGCAATTAGGTTGTATCTATACCTTGGCTACTGTAAATAATGCAGTGGTGAACGTGGGGTGCGGACGGCTCCTCAAGATAGTGGTTTTCATCTCCCTCCCATACATATCCTACAGTGGAATTACTGGATCAAATGGTTATCCTATGTTTAATTTTTTGAGGAACCTGCACACTACCTTCCACAGTAACTGCAAACAATTTGCTTTCCCACCAGCAGTCCATGAGGGTTTCCTTTTCTCACCCTCTCCAGCACTTCCTGTTCCTTGTTTTTTTTTTTTTTATATTAACCATTTTACCAGCTGTGAGATGGTATCTCATTGTGGTGTGGGTTTGCATTTCCCTGATAATTAGTGATCTTGAGCATCTTTTCATATACCAGTTAGTCATCTGTATGTCTTCGACAAATTTCTATTTGGATCTGCCCATTTTTATTTGGACTGTTTGGGGTTTTTTTTTCCTATTGAGTTGTATGGGTTCTTTATACATTTTAGATATTAACCCTTTATCAGATATATGATTTGCAAATATTTCTCCCATTCAGTTGGTTGCTTTATCATTTCTTTGAAGATATCCTTTGCTGTGTAGAAGCTTTTTAGTTTGATGCATTTACTTATTTTTTAAAAAGGGAAATTATGCAAAAAAAATAGTTCAAATGGTCAAATCTAATATTTTTGGCTTTCTTTTTGACTGTTTATGTAAAGACTTTGTTATTAAGATTGTCACCTTAAATTGGCGTAAAGATGGTTTACTCTTTAGTGCTTTCAAGTACGTTGTGCTTACTGAGGGTCAACCCATGGTATTTATTTAGTCCTTTTAATTCATTCTGTAGTTTCCCGGAATGCGTTTACTGATTAAATGCTAAATACTCATTTCCAGGAAGTTTGAAGCTGAATTATTTATTTATAGAAATGTTGACTTGAAAATATGTTTTTATATGGAGAAGATATTTTCTGATTTTCAGCATTTTCTCCAAGTACACCAGACTGTGGATAATGACTACCTTGCCCTAAATACTTACATACCTATAGTCATATAACTACTCTTAATGGAAATGATTGTTTTAACTTTGGTTAATGCTGCCCCCAAATTAGAGGTTTTATTTTTAAATCACGTTTTAATTTATTGTAAATATTACAATCCAATAAAATATAGGAATAATCTTTTATCCCACGACACTATTAAGTGAACCTAATGAACGTATAATTAAGTAAATAATATTATTTTTTAAATAGCAATGAAATGCAGCAACATGGAGTATTAAGAAGTATTACCTTTGGTAAGAGCACATTTTTACAAATGTAGAGAGGCTATACCACTTGCTGTCCACGCATCACATATTTTTTAACTTAATCTGTTTATATTTTATGATGTATCAATGTCCGAGAAACATTTACACATAAACAATGATATAGTTATTCAACTGCCCTTTGTCCTTCTTTATTTATGCTTATGATAAATAATATAAGTTTTGCCATTGAAATTAAAATTTCTTTTTCCTTTTTGCTCTTAAAAACCACTATGCTGTGTTTTAGGGTTATGGGAAATATTATTGGTTGCACAAAGATTTTCGTAACAGCAACAACAGAAATCAAATTAAAATTAAGGAAAAAAGCATCAATACATCTGAACTCTAGCAAATCAAATTGTATTTCTTTCAGTTACCTTCTTGTACTCATCCATATATATGCATGATTTTATAGTATGTATCTCTGTATCTTTTTAAATATAGTAGAATATCATACCTGTTTTTTCACATGTGTGATATGTATTCTTTATAATAATCATGTTAAAAGTCACATTAAATTATATTCAGGAACTTTTTGAGGAATTAATTATATGATTAATAATTATTGTCAGACATGTGTAAGTTATGATTCTAAATTTTTGTTCTTATATAAGTGTTGCCAAAAATATCTTACATATATTTTTAATGTACTTTAGATTCTTTTTTAGACTAAATTAGAAGAAGAATTTCTGAAGCACAAAAACTTAATATAAATATTTTCATGATTCTTAAACCATATTATTACTTTCCATAAAGGCTATTCCAGTTTCTGTGTCATCAGCAAAAAAGGGCAGATATAAATTTCACTTCAGGGTAATACAGTCTTGGTGATATCATTCTTTATACTGCTGCTAATTTAGTGTATGAAAAATAATCCTCTAACTAGTTTTAATTTGCATTTATTTAGTTATTAGTTGATTGAATATTTTTCTGTATGTTACTTTACTAATTATATTTTATATGAGATGTATTTCTATGAACTTTGACTATTTATTAGGGCCATAATATTTTCCTCACAATTTTACATAAGCCCTTTTCAAAATACAGTGGCCTAGCCCTTTGCTGTCTTACTCAGTGTAGTGTTTTTCTCTCAGACACTTTCTTTTAATTGAAATTATTTTATTATAAACATTTAAAATGTTTATTTCATTATGTCATTTCATTATGGTCCCTTCTATCTCACTCAGGTTTTTAATTATAATACAGATATGATAAATATTGAATGCCTCTTTTCTTGGGTTTGTTTTTATTTAGTTCACTAAATAAAATACATGAATATTTTATTCATGTTTCCTTAGCTATATGATATAATATGAAATACAAATTATACAAATAATTATTTTTCCATATAGTTGACTTATTTGTCTCACATAATTGCCCCCCACATAATTTCTTTTGTAAATATTTTAACTCTTTTATTTCTTTAACTTAAATCTTAACTTTTTAATTTATGCATATGGTAAAATGCATATAAAATAAAACTTAATTTTAAACATTTTCAGGTGTGCAGTTCAGTGGTGTTAAGTACACTGACCTTGTACAGCCATCACCACCGTCCACCTCTAGAACTCTTTGCAACTTGCGGAACTGGTCTCTGTACGCTTTGCACAATAACTCCCATGAGCCTCTTCCCCCAGCCCCTGGTAACCCTGTTGCTACTTCCTTTTTTTTTTTTTAAGTCCTCATCCTCCCCTCCCCCACACCCCCATTCTGTAGCCTCTGGTAAACTACCATTCTACTCTCTTTACTATGAGTTCAGGGTGTTCTTTGTTTTGTTTTGTTTATAAAATATTTTTCACATACAAGTGAGATCATGCACTTTGTCTTTCTGTGTCTGACATTTCACTTAGCGTAATACGCTCAAGATTTAACCATGTCACAAATGGCAGGGTTATTTTTCAGGCTGAATAAAATCATACATATATCAAATTTTCTTTACCCATGCATTCATCAATGGACATTTAGTCGTTTCCATTTTGGGGCTATTGTGAACAGTGCTGCGAGGTGCCTGAGGCTGCCGATATCCATTCAAGATCCTGATTTTATTTCCTTTGGCTGTATACCCAGAAGTAGCATTGCTGGATCCTATGGTAATTCTAATTTTAATGTTTTGAGGAACCACCATACTAATTTCCATAATAGCTGCACCATTTTTTATTCCCATCAACAAGGTAGGAGGGTTCCCTTTTCTCCATATCCTTGAGAATTCTGTTAACTTTTGACTTTTGATCATGGCTGCTCTAAGGTAGAAGGTGATACCTTACTATGGTTTTGATTTGCATTTCCCTGTTAATTAATGATGTTGAGCATCTTTTCATAGACATGTTGGCCATTTGTATATTTTCTTTGGAAAAGTTTCTATTCAAGTTTTTTACCCATTTTTAAATCAGTTTTTTTTTGTTATTAAGAGTTCCTTATATATTATGGATATTAACCCTTTATCAAATACATGGTTTGCAAATATTTTCTCCCATTCCATAGGTTACCTTTCATTTTGTTGATTCTTTACTGTGCAGAAAGTTTTAGTTTGACATACTCCCACTTGTATATTTTTGTTTTTGTTTCCTGTACTTTTGGTGTCAGATCCAAAATATTATTGCCAAGATCAATGTCAGGGAGATTTCCCCCTATGTTTTCTCCCAGGAGTTTTATGGTTTCAGGTCTCATGTTTAAGTCTTTAATTCACTTTGATTTGATTTTTGTATATGGTATAAGATAAGGGCCCACTTCCATTCTTTTGTATGTGAACGTCCAGTTTCCCCAACACCATTTATGGAAGAGACTGTCTTTCCCCCATTGTGTATTCTTGGCACCTCTGTTGAAAATTAGATGATCATGTATGATGGGTTTATTTGGGGGTCTCTGTTTTCCACTGATCTTTGTATTTGTTTTTTGTTCCAATACCATATTATTTTGATTACAGGAAGTGTGATACCTTCAACTTTATTCTTGTTTAAGATTGCTTTGGCAATTTGGGGTCATTTGTGGTTCTGTTTGAATTTTAGGATTGTTTTTTCTGTTTCTCTATAAAATGCTATTGGAATTTTGGAGGGGATTGTACTGAAACCTGTAGATTACTTCAGGTAGTATGGGCATTTTAATAATCACTCACCTAATCCATAAACACAGGATATCTTTTTACTTATTTGTGTCATCTTCAGTTTCTTTCATTAATGTTCCGTGGTTTTCAGTGTGTAGCTCTTTCGCCTCCCTGGTTAAATTTATTCCTAAGTATTTTGTTCTTTGTAAATAGTAATCCAAAATCTCTTAATGAAGAAAAGTGCAGGACTAGAGGGCTTCTAGTGAATTCTATCAAATTCTGGGTGAATTCTATCAAATATTTAAAAAAGAATTGATATCACTCTTTCTCAAATGCTTCCAAAAAATTAAAGATGAAAGAACACTTCCAAATTCATATGTTGAGGCTGCATTATTCTGATACCAAAGCCAGACAAAGATACTACAAGGAAAAAAGAATCACAAGCCAAACCCTTGATGAACATTGATGCAGAAATTTTCAGCAAAATATTAACAAATTGAATTCAACAGCACATTGAAAAGATCATATGCCATGATCAAGTTGGATTAATCCCTAGGATGCAAAGATGGTTCAATACATGCAAATCAATAAATGTAATACACCGCATAAACAAAATGAAGGATAAAAATCATATCATCTCAATAGACGAAGAAAAAGTGACAAAATTCAACATCCATTCATGATAAAAAACTAAACAAATTATATATAGAAATAATGTACCTCAACATAATACATAATACAGGCCATATAAGATAAGCCTGCAGTAACATCATGTTCTGTAGTGAAAAGCTAAAAACTTTTCCTTTAAGATCAGGAACAAGACAATGTTGCTCACTTTCCATACCCAGGATGGAGCCCAACACAGGGCTTTATCTCGATCATGACCTGAGCCGAAATCAAGAGATGGACACTTAACCAGTGAGCCTCCCAGGCGCCCCCTTTTGAATTTTCAACAGACGCCAGTAGCAACTGTGATAAAAGGTGTTTAGTTGAGTAGTGAGTAAACAGCCTGGTTAGAGTTAGTGGGGAGAGGGTAGGGTAAAGAGGGTGGAGGCCCTAGGTCTGTACAGGACTTTTGAAAACTGCTATCTGGGGGGAGTTTTTTAAAAACCACACTTCCAGTATCCTCCTCTTGCACCTTTTTCCTACATGAACCTGTTGAAATACCATAAATGCCCCCTTATCTGACCCTATTGGGACAGTAGCTAATAGTTTGATTAGAAGAATGAATTGAAGCAGAGACTTATGAAAAATGCCTTACCCATAACCTAAGACTTTAAGTTAAAACATAAATTGGGATTGATTCACCAGTATTTTGATTTAGCATCAAGGTTGTACCTTGAACATATTTAAGAGTTAGAGTCACTAATTGTTACCTCAGGTCTTTCTCCTGTCAGCCACACTAAAATACATCATTTTTTATTTACAATATCAGTTTTGTGCACATAGAATGAGAAGTTAAAAACTCCTCCAAAACAATCTGAGTATAGAATTCTTCTAGATTTTTATGATTTTCCTTCTTTAGAGTTGCTTTACTCCATCTAATGATAGAGCATTTTTTCTTAATAGACTCGTCCTTATCAATTCTTAACCAAAGTCTCCAAATTACTCTTCATAGAACTGAAAAATCGCACTTTACATCCCTATTAGTAAACACACAAAGCTGGTTTTTATTGAGCTGTTGGAGCAGAAGTGTACATTGACCACAAGCATTCAGTGTGCTAGGAGCATCAGTGTGTTTGTTTTCCAAACGGACAACATCGGTTAATCCAGGGGTTAGGGCCAAGGGGGTCAGGTAAGAGTCATTGGATTGCCTTAAAATTGAAAATTTCAGATACATTAAAGAATGTGAGGATTTGAATTTCTACTGAAAATATCTGACTGTGGTTTCATGTATGTAGATTTCTTGTGTTTATGAAAAAAAGCAAAGGTAATTAAAAACAACAAAAAAGTAATGATAATAACTTTATTTTTGACCTCATGCTTTATAGAGAGACCTAGCACACATACAGAAATGTAAATAAAATATACATGTACAGTTTAAATAATAACTGTAGAATGAGCTCCATGTAACCAATGCCAAGGTCAAGGCACACATTGCCAAAACCCAGAAAACACCCTTCCATGGGCTTCCTTCCAGTCCGACTCTTGTGATGATCATTTCTTGGTTTTTCTTTGTACAACCTAAGTATTTATCCTTAAACAATATACTGTTTGAATTTTCTGTAAATGGATTGTGCCATTTATATTCTTTTCTTTTTAGCCTAATTTTTCACATTATAATTTTGGGATTTATCCATGTGGTGTGTAGCTCTAGTTCATTCATTTTCATTACTGTATGGTATCCCATTGTACTATTATTGATACATGTGTGGTTTCTAGGTTTGGACCATTCTCCTCATGCTGCTCTAAGCTTTCTTATGTGCATGTCTTGGTGCATGTATATTTGAGTCGCTGTAAGCCTGCCCTTGTCAACGATGGCAGGCACTAGACAATGACTATGTTTAAATTAATAAGATTAAATGAAATCAAAACCTCAGTCCCTCATTTGTGCGAGCCCCATCTCAAGTATTCAGTAGACATGTCTGACTAGTAGCTGTAGTACTGGGCAACACCAATTACAGAATATTTGTCACTCCAGAAAGTTCTCTTGGACAGCCCTTCCCTGGGGTGTGTACCTAGGAGTGGAATTGCTGGGACCTGGGATAGATGTATCTCCAACCCTAACCAGACAGTGCAAAACTCGTGGTTATACTAGTTTACATACTAGTTTATATTTCACTCAACAGTGTAAGAATCCTGCTCCTAACTACACTTTTATGTTCCCCAAAACACTGGGCTTAGACATGGCATTAGTCAGGGCTGCTGTGACAGAATACCATACACTGGGGGGTGTAACAATGGAGACTACTACCTTAGAGTTCTGGAGGGCAGGGTCTGAGGTCAGCCCTCCCGGACCTCTCTCCCTGGCTTGTAGGTGGCTGTCTCTTCCCTGTGTCCCTGTGTGTGTCTCTAGGTCCAAATATCCCCTTTCTATGAGGACCCCACTCATCACAATTAGAGCCCACCCTGAGGACCACATTTTACCTTCATTACCTTTGTAAAGACTCTGTCTCCAAATAAGGTCAGATTCTGAAGTACTGGGGGTTAGCATTCAGCATAGATCTGGTGGGGGGCAGAATTGAACCCATAACAAATCCTTTAGGTGCCTTAATATTTGCAAATGTGGTGGAAGTTCAGTGGTGTTGCTTGGCCACTTTATTTCCTTTGATACTACAGAGGTTGGGCACATTTCTCACATATCGATTGCCCATCTGATAATCCCCTTTTTTATTAAGCGCCTGGTCAAGGTTTTTACTCTTCTTTTTTTTCTATTAGCCTGCCTATCTTTTTCATTTTCTTAAGAGATTTTATTTATTTATTTGACAGAGAGAGACACCGCAAATGAGGGAACACAAGCAGGGGGAGTGGGAGAGGGAGAAGCAAGCCTCCCGCCGAGCAGGGAGCCCGATGTGGGGCTCCATCCCAGGACCCTGGGATCATGACCTGAGCCCAAGGCAGATGCCTAACCACTGAGCCACCCAGGGGCTCCTGCCTGCCTATTTTTTTCAAATTGCTTTAGAGGAGTTCCTTTACTACGCTGCTTTGTTGGTTATGTGTTGCATTATATTTTCCTACTCTGTGGTTTGCCCTTTACTTACTTTATTTTAATAAAAATAAGTTCTTAAATGTAATGTACATTGTTTAACAAATGTTTCCTTTATGGTTGGTACTTTTTTTTAAAGATATATTTATTTGAGAGAGAGTGTGAGCTGCAGAGGGAGAGGGAGAAGCAGACTCCCTGCTCAGCTTGGAGCCCGACTCAGGGCTTGATCCTGGGACCCTGAGATCATGACCTGAGCTGAAATCAAGTCAGACGCCCAACTGACTGAGCCACTCAGGTGTCCCTATGGTTGGTACTTTTTGTGTTATTAAGAAACCCTTCCTTACCCGGAGGTTATGACCATTTTTTTCCTATACTCTCTTCTAAAAGCCTTGTAGTTTTGTTTTTCCTATTTAGGTCAGTTTTCTACCTGGGACTGTTTATGTTAGATAGGGGTAAAAATTTTTTTAATTAAAAAAAAACCAATATTCCCAGCATCATTTATTGAAATTTTACTTTTTTCCAAAAACTTTATCTGTACAAAATTTCCATAGGTCTGTCAAGACTACTTTATTCTGTTCTTTTGGTCTGTTTTTCCACAACTATGTCTATATTATACTTTCTTTCATACCAAAGCCTTATACTAAGTCTTATCTGATAGGGGCAAGTCTCTGCAGCTTGCTTTTTTTCTTTAAGAGTTTCTCAGCTACACTTGACCCTTTGCATTTCCTGGTTTTTTATAGCTATGTTTTGTCAGACTAAGTTTCTGTCTATTCCTAGTTTGGTAAGTGACTTTTTTTTTTAATCATAAATAGATGTTGAATTTTATCAAACATTTTTTTCCTGCAGTTGCACTTGACTTTTTTGAAAATTCACTACTTCCCAAATGATGTGCTAGATGCTTTATATATATCATATCTAATCTTCAAATCAGTTTTGCAGAGTAAGTAATATTATTGCCATCTTGTAAATAAAAAAAAAAAACCCCACAAGGTTCAGAAAGGCTAAGTAGCTTGCCCACATTTTTAGGTACTAAGTTGAAAAGCTGGGATTCAAAGTGCAGTGTCTCTGGCCACTTTATTTGCTTATTCATTAATTTTACACATATTTATGCAATACATTGTTATCAAGGAGCCTACACGTTCCCTTGACGTCTCCACCGTTGCTATCTTCATGTTCTCAGCACGAGTATACAGAATTCTGCAATGTGCTGCCAGATCCATCACTTTTCTACTTCCTGGATGAATTCAGATAATCTGTCTTTACTTTCTCCTTTATTGCTCTCTTCACTGCATGGACCAAACCGATGGTCACAGGCAAAACAAATAAATGGAGGGCCCCTCTTGAAAACTAGACAGCACCGGGCATGCCATGGGACACATTCCTGCCTGTGTTTAGCACCTGATGTGAAAAATACAGTGATCTCACTAGAATTAGGCAAATGGAGAGAGGTAGTGGTGTGGGAAGAAGAAAGTGATCGCCGTCATCAACATTGAGTGCTGGTGAAACACTTATAATGTTAGCTGAGCTGTAGGAAACGTGCTGGGGCTGAGGCTAGATGCATGTTTGATCTTCACCAGGAGACTCTGTGAGAGTTAACAGAGCATCGGACTAGCATTTGAAACACCCAGGCAGACTATTCCATGTGCTGTGTCGAGAAAGCTATTTTATGGATTATAAGCAGAGGTCATGTGCCTTGTGAATGTATCGATTTTTTTCTTCAAATATGGCAGCAATATTATGGGCACACACACATGATGTGGGTGTGAATAAACACTAATACAGACCTATTTCTCATTCAGAAGCAAACTTTTATAGGAGTCACCTACCTAAAGAACTAGGTGATCTTCACAAATCGAACCCAACAAATTCCCAAGATACGCTATTTGATAGAACAGAGTTTCTACATAAAACAGACTGCTGGTGCTCCCACTACATTCCTTGAAAAGTTCAAAAGGTATCAAGTAATCTGAAGACCACTAGGCAAATATCTGCTTTCTATATTACTTTTTGGCACTGGATATTGATGTGTGGGGTCTAGACGAGCTAATAATTTGACTTTCCTTCAAACATTGCTCATCTTAAGTCTAAACATGTCATTTGTTGAAAATGACTGTGTGTGGTTCATTGGCTGTGTTCACTGACAACAAGATTTGAACAAAGTAAATTAAAGTAAATTCCCATAGCATTTTAAAGGATCTCAATGATTTGATTGGCATGAAATCTAATTTTTGAAAAAGTTTTATTGAGTTAGAAATTACATACAACAAAATTCACCCTAAGCATATGGTTCAGTGAGTTTCAGCAAAAGCATGCAGTCATTAATTACCAACAAAATCAGGATATAGAACATTTCATCACTTCAAAATTTCCCTTTTGTCTCTTGACAGTCACTTACCTCTCTTGATCCATGCCCTTGTAATCACTGACCTATTTTTACCTTTTCTAGGATGTCATACAAGTGGAATCACACATACTTTTTGTTTCTGGCTTCTTTAGTTCAGCAGAACATTTTCAAGATGGATCCATGTTATGGCATGTCTCAATAGTTCATTAATTTTTATTATTGATGAGTAGCATTTCATTGGATGAATCTGCCATAATTTTCTTATTTATTCATCAGTTAATGAGTTGTTTCCAGGTTTTCTTGATTGTGAGTAGAGTTGCTATGGACATTTGCATACACATACTTGTGTTAGTATTTGTGCTCATTTATCTTGGGAGTAGGATTGCTGGGTCACTGGGTACATGTAACCTTCACCTTATAAGAAACTGCCACAGTGCTTTTCTAAATGGCTGTACAATTTTGCATTCCCAGCAGCAATATGTAATTTCCAGGTGCTCCACACTTTTGACAAACTTGGTATTGTCAGTCTTTTTAATTACCCATTTCATGATTAATTAGGTTGAGCTTTTTTTCATGCACACATTGGCCTTTTGTATAATTACTTTGTTGTAGTGTCTTCTAAATCTTTTGTCCATTTTTTGGAGAACTTGTCGTACTGAGTTTTTTATATATTCTGGACACAAGTTTCTTTTTTTAAGGATTTTTTATTTATTTATTTGACAGAGACACAGCGAGAGAGGGAACACAAGCAGGGGGAGTGGGAGAGGGAGAAGCAGGGTTCCCACTGAGCAGGCAGCTCGATGCGGGGCTCGATCGCAGGACCCTGGGATCATGACCTGAGCCAAAGGCAGATGTTTAACCACTGAGCCACCCAGGCGCCCCAGACACAAGTTCTTGATCACATATTTGTTTTGTCAATATTTTTTCACTGTGTGAAGTTTGTCCACTTTCTGAGTGTCTGTAAAAAAGCAGAGGTTTTTAATTTTGATGATGTATACATGCTTATCAATTCTTCGATGGTTTCATGCTAAGAAATCTTTGTCTAATTTAAAGTCACAAAGATTTTCTTATATTTTCTTCTAAAGATTTTTCTCTTACATTGTCCATACCATGTCTATGTGAATCCATGTTCATCTTTTACTTCCTTTTTAAAAGTCATTTATAATTACACATAAATCACATTCACTAAGCATAAAGCTAGGCTTATATAAGTATAGCTATAAAGGTTTGTTCAAAATTTGTTCAGACTATTTATTGGCCTCAACAGCAAAGTATTTTTACTTTTTAGTCGACACTATTTTCTCTTCAGTTTTGTTTTGTGTTTTCCTGAGTAATGTGGCTTTTTAGCACTCATGATATAGAGTTTAAATTTTAGGTAATGAAACACTCACTGAAGGTAAAAATCATGATAGAGTCATCATTTGGTTTCTGATTGGTTTGGTTTCAGCTGGGTATGACTGCTAGTTTTAATAGTGATTATCAGCCAGTTGAAATCAGTATTTACACAAGACAAACTTGGAAAACTAACCAACAGAGCTAGATCTGTCCCAGCAGAATATATTTTTAGATTTTCATTTTAGGTCACTATCTTCATCAGTGGGACCAAATGAAGTGACCAAGTTACATTTTTTTCAGTCAAGAGGTTTAGTTGGCACCATACTTACGATTGATTGCTGTGTTAATTTATTACCTATTTATATCAGCGTCGTGGGCAGGTGCCCGACAGACCCTGCACTTCTATCTGAATCTCTATCCCAGCTGATTATGTCCTTGGATTACAATGGTCAAGACACTAGAGACTAAGACACTAGAGACTGGAGACAATCAATAAACTAAATACAACTATGGTTCTAATTTCAGTAATTTTAAGACTATCTGGGGATCTGTCTTCTAATAGAGAAACCACCAGCCACTTTACCATTAACATTTTAGATTTGACCATTGCTGATCCCAATCTGAATTGTCCAAAAGTTGCCTGATATTTCCAGGTACTCCAGACTTTCAGGCACATTATATATTTTAAGATAATAGAAATTATAGGGTGGTTCCTGCTTGGAGGAATTCTGGTTAAAGTCCTCTCTCTTGGCCACTTGAGAATGCATTGTCGTCAACAACGCTAAACATGCATGTATGTGAACACACTCTGAGCTTTTAGCTCTTAAATTATTGAGAATACTAATAGAATATTGCTGATTTTTCCGGCACTGAATGGCAGTTGGGAGAGGCATCCTCCAGCCCATCATCCTCCAAGGTGTTTTGCAGTTCTTGGCAAAAGTAGGCATGCGTGGAGCAGCCTCTCATCAGATGAATTCCCTCATCCTATCCACCCTTGCAGCCTGCTCCTGTCAGTTTTACATAGGGCAACACAGTTAAACAAGAATGAATTTCAGTATACTCCAAGCATGGGTGATAACTGTGAACATTTAACACTACATAATCTTGGGAAAATATGCATATGATAAAAAAATTTAAATATATGTACTGTAGGGGCACCTGGGTGGCTCAGTCGGTTAAGCGTCTGCCTTCAGCTCAGGTCATGATCCCAGGGTCCTGGGATTGAGCCCCGAGTCAGGCTCCCTGCTCAGCTTCTCCCTCTGTCTCTGCCCCTCCCCCGCTTGTGCTCTCTTGTTTGCCCTCTCTCTGTCTCAAATGAATAAAATCTTTAAATATATGTATATGTGTTGTAAAGAATACCTTGTCTTGCCTTTCTTTCATGTCTTTAAGGATAATAAAAATTTAAAAGATAACTGCCCCGAGACCCTAAATCTACTTAGTTCTCAAATTATTTAGACCTTGCACTGTTTTCTGTTTCCACATCTGCTCTTGGTCTGCTGATAGCCGCCCCATCTCAGCCAGAGAGCGGAGGCCCCAGGCAGTCTTCTGTGTGTCTACACCATGGTGCTGCCTCATTTCCACTGCAGATAATTGTTTCAACATTTCTTAGAAAATCGACACTTTTATACGGTTGCATTGCGCATTGCTAAGAGGGACTTAAGTTTTGAGTAGTTTTTCATCTTCTTATATAACTCACTCAATTCCTTGGTGTATTTTGACATAACTGGAGGCTTTAAAAATGATTTAGTATTTCAAATCTATAATTAACCACAGAACAGAAGTGTACGATCCCACTGAAACTTCCAGGATCGACCGTGAATGGTTGTTGCATTGGCCACCTGCTAGCTTCTCGGGGTAGATGCACCTCATCTGCAGTATGGACGTGGCCTCACTTCGCAACACCCCAGATTCATAAGGTGGGTGTCCTGGGACATAGCTCAATACATTTTAAGTAACTTTATAGAGAAACTTAACACTAAATTTCTTTACAAGAGGAGCTGCCATTTGGTGACTGAAATGTGGCCTAATTTTTAAAAATCATTTTACAAGCAGTTTTTCAAAAGTGTGGCTAGATTAGGGCCAGGATTCTGGGAAGATGGTGACAAGCAGTTTTTCAAAAGTGTGGCTAGATTAGGGCCAGGATTCTGGGAAGATGGTGACAACAGAAGAAGCATCATTCTATTTTTTTAGGGTTTTAAAATTATTTGTTTGAGAGAGCGAGAACAAGCAGGGGGAGGGGGAAGGGGGAGAAGCAGGCTTCCTGCGGAGCAGGGAACCGGATGACACAGGGCTCTATCCCAGGACCCTGGGATCATGACCCCGAGCTGAAGGCAGACGCTTAACGACTGAGCCCCCCAGGCGCCACCAGAAGCATCCTTTTAAAGGTCCTCCAACTCCCACATGTAAACAACCAAGGCAACTATTTAGCAAAACCAAAAACTGATGAACAGCATTCACAATAAAACTGGTGACAAAGTATCTCCACAAACCACAGACTGGCAGGCTAATGGGCCACAGCTTGGGACCAGCGTCTGTCCTGCAGAAAGCAGAGGGACACTTGGTGTGGCTGTGCGGAGCCGAGCCGCTCAGGGGACGGCAGCCTGTGGCTGAGCGGGGGGGGGGGGGGGGGGGCAGTTTGCTTGCTCAGCAGCGCGGGCAGGGGCTGGCGGGAACTCTTACACGCCGGAGCAGTCCAGACCCCGTGAAATCTCAAAACGGAGGCTTTAGAGCTTCTTTCTGGGATGAGACCTCACAATGAAGAGTGGAGTTAAAACTAAATGTGCTAAAGAGGACAGAGAAAAGAAAGAGCAGGTTCAAACAGAGTGGGTGAGCCATGAAAAAACTTAAATGCATATCACTAAGTGAAAGACGCTGATCTGAAAAGGCTTCAGCGGGTGGCTCCAGGTACGTCACATCCTGGAAAACACAAAACGATGGAGGCAGTGAAAGGATCAGTGGTTCCCAGAGGGTAGAGGGGAGGGAGGATGAGCGGAGCACAGAGACTCTCTTGGGCGGTGAAACTGTTGTGTCTGACTGTGTATTGATGGGTATGTATGTCGCCATACACTTGTCCAAACTCCTAAGAGGAACCAGAGCAGGAGTGAACTCTAATGTGAACTGGGGTCTCTGGGGGATAATGATGTGTTGGTGGAGGGTCACCTGGTCTAAGAAAGGCACCCTTGGGTAGAGGGTGTTAATAATAGAAGAGGCCATTGGTGAGCGGGGCAGGGGACCCACGGGAAATCTCTGTACCTTCTGCTCAACATTTCTGTGAACCGAAAACTGCTCTAAATAATAAAGCCCCTTAGAAGGAAGTGGGTGTGTTTGTTTTCATTAACTACTGTAAAACATTGCCACAGATTTAGTAACTTAAAACAACAGAAATATATTATCTCACAGTTCGTAGTTCAGCATTCTGGATGGTCTCAGCCGGTTCTCTGTCCCGAGTCTGACACCAGGGTATCAGCCGTCTGGGCTCTTACTGGAAGATTCTAGAAGGATGCACTTCCCTGTCCATTCAGGTCAATGGCAGGGCTCAGTGCTTGTGGTTGTAGGACCGAGGGTCCCATTTCCTACCCATCTGTTCTGCAGTCAAATGCCCTACACTGCGCTATACCCCCACTACCCATCTGTTCTGAAGCTTGCTCTCCATCGCTAGAACCTGCAAACCTTCTCTGGTGTGTGGCCATATTCATCTCCTCATGTGGGTTGAGTCCTACTCACATCTCCTGTCTCTCTCTGGTTCTACCTCAACTCCTTCCTCCAGCTGGAGAAGGTCCTCTGCTTTTAGGGCTCATGTGACTAGATTGGGTTTACGTGGATAATCCGGGTTCTCTCCTTGTGTTTTGTTTTATGGTTGATGGACTTCCTTATATCTGCAGAGTCCATTTTGCTACGTAACACACCTATTCACAGGTTCCGGGGATTAGGGTGCAGACATCTTGGGGACCACTTAGCCTCCCCCCGTCTGGGAGGGAACAGAGCTCGGAAATCTCCGGAAGCAAGCTGATGATCAAAAGCAACAGAAGAGGGAGCTCTGTGACATTAGGAAAGTTTCCCCAAACTCTGCTTCCTCCTAAAAGTTCAGAGAAAATAAATTCAGGTAAAACAGGCAACAGAAAAGTATCACATGGCCTTTTTTCCAAAAACAAACTAAAAGATACAGGATGTGGAAGAACAGTATTCAACAGAATGAGAAAAATTCATAAAACTGAGGGTTCAGAAATAAAAAAAAAAGGCGTAGCACAAGAAATTAACACAACAGAGCATGCTTTACAGGACGCAAAAAGTGGAATAAGACAATACACTGGGTATAAGATAGAGAAGAAGGTGATTTAAAGGGTTAGAGAGAAAGTCACACAAACATGAAGGCTAGACAATTCAACATAAAGATAATGGAGGTCTCTGGAAAAATTAAGAATGGGCACACAGAGAGCGGAAAAGAGCCTGAACAACAGTAACTCAAGAAAGCTTTTTGAGTGTATTTGAAATTATATATTGAAAGCACAGTGAGTACCTAAGACTATCAGCCCAGAATGACCAAGGTCAAGCTACGTTCTGGTAAAATGACAGCGCTTTAAAGAAAATACCAATTTGGCTTCTAGGTGAAACACCAATTTTCTGAGGGGCAGAAAATCAGGTTATTGTCAGGCCTTTCCTGACAACAGTATTTGATGCTAACAGCAAGTGGGGTCCAGGAAAGAAATACTAGCCAGGGATTTTCTGTTCAGCAAACTCACCTTCAGACTAAGGGGTACGAACTGTGAACAACATACCAGAGCTCAGGGACGTGGTTACCGAGACCTCTGTCTGAGGGAGCTTTCAGAATGTGCTCCTGAGTCCCGAGTGAACAGAGGGTCATCAGCAGAGGCGTTCCATGAACCCTTACTTCTGCAGCTCAGACTGCAGGGTATTCACGGGGAACATGTAGAATATGGTCGAACGCTCACACAGAATATGGTCCAACTGCCAAAAAATGGAGAAGGAAAAGCACATAGGCCAAAAATCAAATAAAGAACAAAAATCCACATTCCAGGGGAGATAGAGGTGACAGTTCTATCAGTATTTGTCCTTTTGAGACAGTCACGTATGTAGGGGGACGAAGTAAATGAATATACGTGGGAATGTACACGCGATTATGTATAGGTATAAAAAGAACCTTACCTTAGAAGATTTCCCGAAGGAGGTGATGCTCAGCACCTGCATGACGTCCCCCCAAGTCCCAGGTGTGCACATGTGGGCGACACCACCGTAGCCCTGGGTTCAGTCCACACACCTGCTAAGCAGCGTGACCCCTTCTGTCCCCAGTTCCTCACTCCTCACAGCCAGTCGGTCCGCAGGTCCTACCGATTCTGCCTCTGGGGAAAGTGTCCTCACATGCACCCCGTCCTCTCCATCCTCACAGAGTGGCGGCTCTCGCCTGGGCACTGGGGTCGTCCCCTGACGGGTCTCCCTGCACCTCCATCCCAGCTGTCTATAAGGCACAGGAGTGCATGCGCTCCGTGGCTGAATGCGTCAGCGGCGTCCTGGAATCTGGCAGTGGAGGATGCAGCCCAGGCCAAGTTGTGAGCCCTGAGGGCCAGCGTGCTTCTTCCCACTTTCTGGTCCTCCAGCCCTACCCGGCTTCCCCGGGCTCCCCACACGGGCAGCGGCTTAGGGGCCATCACATTAACAGTTTTCTCCTCTATGGTGCATTCTCTTCCTGCTGTATCTTACCCTCTGGTTTCCCCTGAAGTGTCACTTTCTCCAGAAACATTTGCCAGATCTCAACCCCGGACCAGAGACACAGCCTGAGTGTGTGGCTCCTGAGCTTCTGGGGAGCACTGAGTGCTGGTAATTACATTTTTGATGCCAGTCTTCCCGCTGACATGGAAGTTCCTCGAAGGGAGAAACCTGCCTACCTACTTCCCACATGATCCCCATTTCCTGCCACAGAGCACTTACTGAATGGATAAGAGGATGAGGTCTAAGTAGGACTGGGGTGTAAAAAGGTCTTCTCCCTTCCTCGTTCTAACCTTTGCAGTTATTACAACCAAGTGTGAGGTCACCTATTTTATATTTACGGGAATATCATTTATAGGAGATTTCCACATTCATAGTCATTTATCTGCCTCTCAACTTTTTTAATTAAAACTTTTCCAGGCAAGTCATTTAATTTACCTGCAAAATATTTCATTCTTCCCACCCTAACTTCTAACCACAGTAAAAGCTGGTTAACTGGGACCCTCCATTAGTTAGTAATGCTTTCATGTTCTGCTTTTAACAGACTAGGCAAACCACATGGGGGGAAAAAGTCTATTATCATTAAATTTGCTAAATGTGAAGAAAACCACTAAGTCTTATCCCAGAGTCAGCCCAGTTTACTGCATTTTCTATATTTGAGGTCGTTCAGAATAATAATGACCCTATAGTCCTCTGCAGTCCCAAGTTATGAAAAAAAATGGATTTAATCATCTTGGCACAAAAGTCGATAAAATCTTTTATGAAGACTTCTAATAACAGAGGATAAAGCAAAAAAACAAAATGAATAAATTCTTGGGCTAGTCACTAAGTTAACCACAAAAATAAATTAACCAGAACATCTTACTTCCAAGCATTCTGGAAAGTTCTGAACTCCTCTTTTATATGTTATTCTACCTTTCTTAATGGCTCTGGCACCCCAGATGATTTACATGTTTCTTTTCTCACATAAATTTTATAGCTATGTGTGAACAGTATATGGTTTCTGGTGTGCAAGTCAGGATTTCCTAATAAACCATTGTTTTAACTTCTGAAAAATCACATTGGATTACAAAGTCACTTTGCTGTGAAGTGGGTATGTTAGAGAGATGTGAGCCATCTCTGGCTAAATGCACCTTTATTTCTAAATGTATATCAGTTTTTATTTAATATTATTCCCTTCAACTAGATCAAGAACGTGTAGAGTTATTGATCTTTTGCCTGTCATTTGGCTACCTATTTTTTTTTTTAACCTTCCTTGACATTATGGAACTGTAAGTGTAGATGATTTGTCTGTTTTAGGGTAAGGTGGTTTGAATCTTGGCACCACCCTGAGCATGGGCGGCAGCACGGGTGATACTAGAATGAAAGGGAGCGAGCGGGGACCAAGTGCAGCACCAGATGCGAGGGAGGGAGAAAATGTCTTGTCTGCAGGGACTCTCATGGAAGACTCATGCAGCCTCCTGCACTAGATGGACTGGAAGCTTCCAGATGGGCACATAGCGTCTAGTGCCCAGGAATCTAGCAAACAAGGAAGGAGGAAGAACATCTTTTATGGAGTGAAGGTCTGACTCAAACTCAGGTTGGCCATAGGAGTTTATAAAACAAAGTAAGAGTTCCTCAAAGTGGTGGGAGGCAGCCTGTGGACACAAGAGATGCATGTTGTCTGATTTCTAGTTTCCAAGTAGCCGAACTGAATGTAGCTTCAGCCAGAAGCCCATCTAGGCTTTGTGGGGCCTGATGCTGATATAATTTTAAGGGCTCTGTTTAAAGAATATATAAAATTCTGAACATAAGCTTACCAGAGTCCCTCCCCATGAGAGGCTCTGCAGGTTGAGCTTCCGAGCTTTGGATACATGTGCCTGGGGTCCAAGTGTATAGGAGGCTGCAAGACCTGAGCTGTGCTTGTTGCCCCTAAGTGTGTTTATTTATGTGTGTGAGTGTGTGTGTGTGTGTGTGTGTGTGTGTGTGTGTGTGTGTGTATTCTAAAATGCATGGGCTAAGAAAGCACCTCACAGCAAAGGCAATGGTCCAGCATCCCCGTAGGTTTCTGGGATAAGAGAAAACAGACTACATGTGAGAGTTAATACCAACAGCAATACAATAATGAAATAGTGATAATAGCTCTTATTGTATTTTATGCGTGCCAAATGCCAAGCTAAGCAGCTCTTCTGTAACATTTTACCCATGTAATAGGCCAGCAGCACTCTAAGGTATTTGCATTTTAAAGATAATTTTTAACCATAGTATTTCATAGTAAGATCATATTCGTAAATTTGCACCTACTGCCTTGTGATCTGCATTGTAGTGGCAGATCGTACATGGTGGACACCTGTCCATGTCCGTATTTCAGGGTCTAATACCACGTAAATACTCCATTACTCCGAATTTTACCTTTTCCATCACGCATGCCTAAAATCATAAAGAATACATACATGTAACATAAATTTATTTAGTCAAATAGATATAAATCTGTCTATGGTTATAGATATTCAGACAGATACTGATAAAAGTAATTTCTACTCCATTGCATTCCAGAAAGGATTTGGGGTGGCAGTAATTTGAACGGAATACTAAAAACAACTTAAAAGGAGTAACTATTTAGCTACTTCATTTTAAAACATATCCTTTTGTAAATAATTTCATGAAGCTGAGTAATCAATTTCAAATTGTGCACCATTGTTCTCATGAAAGCGGCAAGGTGTCCATGAAAATAATTAGATATCACAAGCGCACACATACTCATACACACTCCACTTAATGAAGGCATGTTGTCTATTAAGTTAATAGTACTGGGGCTCTGTCATAAAAATGGAAATTGTGAAATTCCTGTTTTCCCTCAGTGTTACATAAGAACACTTGCTCAGTTCAGTCATTATGGGTATAAAATGATCAAAGCAAAAGACTGCTTCATAAATTTTTTAAGTGTCTAGAGGCCTTAATTTTAATTGAATATAGTGGTTTCAAGGGTTGTTTTTCAAATTGGTGAAAACATGTTCAACCAAGATTCAGAGGCAATGATTCAATAGAGCCTTGCAAAACCCAGAAACCCCATTTGGCATTTTCAGGGGAAGTGCAGATTTCAGCAGGAAGTACATGTATTGCAGGAAATAAAAAAAGAAGAAATAATTTTTATTCCTGACTTAACTGAAATCGCCCTTACGTTGCCTTATCCAGGGTTAGTACCGCTTATGAGAGACCCCACAGCCTTGTACCTATATGATGTCTTGAAATTGTAGCCTTCTACATTTCTTCAGTGTTTATGTGTACAGTGAATAGTATAACTCATTAGAAACAGGACCTAATCCGTTATACTTTCTAAAAAATGCATTGCCTGTATTTTGGAGGCTCAGCCTATTTAATTAAATCATCTTTTGATATTTAGAAAATTCTAGAAGATATTTACATATAAAAACAAAGAGGCAATTTAGGAGTCATATACCTAGAAAAGTCCATTCAGTTAAAAATAACTCTAGTTATATTGGTCCTGATTTTAAAAAGGAAAAAGAACACTAAAATATACAGAAATATTTTTTGACAATTAAAAAAATATATAGCTTATATATAAGCTTCTAAGGGCAGAAAATATACCACAGTTAACTTAATGGTCAGTGTTTAATACAATTCCCCATGGAAATTAGCACTCAGAACTTTTGTGAGGATGATGGTGGTCCTCTGTCCTCTGGAGGAAAGAGTTGCATTGGTTAGAGGTGTCTGCATCACCCTGGAGTGGTCATTGTTAAAAGGACCCGCACAGAGCAGAAGAGAGACATTCATGTTCACACTTTACCAATGCCCATGTTTTGAGCACTGCACGTGCCAGAAATTGTGTAGGGGCTGGACACAAGACATGGTTCTCGTCGCCTTGGAGTTTCCATTCCCCACGATTGAAACACTATTGAGCACCGAGCAGGGGAGGCAGCCCACGGGCTCTGGAGCAACCGCCCCACCCAGGGGGGCAGGGAAGGCTTTTCTGACGACTACCTCAGTCCCCATTCCCGCTACCCTACTACAGGCCACCCCTGTCTGGCCCCCTAGCTCCTACCTGGTCATTTGGCTCCTTCCCTTGCTCCTCTCCACTCCAGACCTGATGTGTGTCCCCGTATCACCCTCGGGATGAAGTCCAGACATTGTGGTATAACTCAAAGGATCGTCCCCCATCGCAGTGCCATTTTCCTCCTGGCTCAATTTCTATCTCTCCTGCAGCACGTGACCCTCAAGGCATATTAAACTACCTTGAGTTCCAAGGGTGTGTCATGTTCTTGCTTATCTTCTGCCTTTGGGGCATGCAGAACATCCTCTTTCCCCTTACGAAACCTTTAGCGGGCTAGTTCACATCCTTACTGTAGGTATCCGTTCAGATTTGTTCCTTTAAGCCGGAAATACGAGTGTCATCCTAGTCTCTTCTCTCTGCCTCCTCTTTCTATTTTTTTAAAGATTGTATTCATTTACTTACTTAGATAGAGTGCAGGAGCAGGGGGAGGGACAGAGGGAGAGAGAGAATCCCAAGCAGACTCCCCACTAAGTGCAGAGCCAGTCGAGGGGCTCGATCCCAGGACCCTGAGATCAAGGCTGGAGCCAAAACCAAGAGTCCAAGAGTTGGATGCTCAACCGATCGAGCCATCCAGGTGCCTCAGTCTGCCTCCTTCTTTCCATTCCATCACCAAATTCCAAAAATTCTAGGGCTAAAAAGCATCTTGCTGTGGGCCATTTTAAAATTGTTCCTACTCATTCAAACACACTTACAAGGTTAGTATTCTTATTCCCCATTCTCAGAGAATTAGTTCATCTCAGAGATTAAGTTACTCACTCAGGATCACACACTCAATAAGTCATAAATCTGGAATATCAACCAAATTCCGTCTGACTCCAAGGCCAACATGCTTTACCATGGCAAGGGATATACAAACAACCATTGTGTTTGTTCCAAAAACATCATTCTTTGAGATGTTTAACTTCATTGTGCTTGTTTCTTCCATGGTTATACAAAAATCAGACACTAGATTTTTACATATTTTCATCTCTTTAAGAATTCCTTTTAAATCTCTACTTAAAGTAGTTGCCTGTTTTAATCAAGGCAGTGAGACTTCATGGTTGCATATGTATTTCTAAAGGTTAGATAGAAATAATTGGAAAGTGAATGATTTAGGTGTTTTTTTGTATCAAAGAAAAATTATTTAAAAAGTAGTATTGGCTGATCTCACTTTTATGTGGAATCTAACAAAGTTGAATACGCAGAAGCAGAAAGTAGAATGGTGATTACCAGGGACAGGGAGGTGGGGGGAGGGGAGATGTGGGTCAGGGCACAAAACTGAGTTGTGTAGGACTAGTAAGTCTGACCTCTAATGGAGAGTGTAATGATGATAGTTAATAACACTGCACTGATATTCTTCTGAAAGAGTTCCCGAGACCTTTTATGGTACAACTGAGTAAGTTTGTTTAAGGAGCGCGGGGCCAGGACCCATGGGTAGAAAGAGATTCACTTTTGCTGTGTGAAGCTGGTGCTGACATGCTTGAGTGCTCGAGGGGGAGGGGATGTGCAGAGAGTCTTAGATCATAAATTTCTTCTTCAAGTTTCTACTTGTAAAACTACTTTTGCAAGATTTCTCTGGTGCTTATCATTCAGTTCGATATTAATTATCAGTGAGATGTGCAGGCAGTCATGATGTAGGACAGACATTAGGGTTCGAAGCCGACAGCCAAGAAAGAATTCTTGAGATGTCTTTGGTGCAAAAAGGTGGTTTTATTAAAGCATGGGGATAGGACCCATGGGCAGAAGGAGCAGCACTGGGGTCATGAAGAGTGACCCTTTTTGTACTTTCAAGTTGGGAAGGGGTTGGGGATAATGTAAGTCTCTAAGGAATTTGGAAGCAAGGTTTCCAGGACCTTGAGGGGGCTAGCTGTTGTTGGGAAAAGGTCATTTATTACCTTCTAATAAAACCCGAGTCGTGAGACCCTTCAGATGTGTATCGGTGGGTCATATGCTTGGGGGATGATTGCCAACACGTATCTTGGGGGGTTTAGAGATAAATGATATTTCCAATAGAATTTTTATATGTTAAAGTAGACTTACAGGATCCTGGGAGTTGGGCTAGGATTGACTTTTGCCCTCAGCAAAGTATTAACGAGGCAGCTGAGTGCCTAGAGGAAGGTCACTCTGCCTGTTTCAAGGACTTGTCAGTGGGCTGTAGGTAGTAGGAAATTTAGTTTTTCTTCTGCGTTTGTTTTCCTCATCAATGAGAACCTTTAAGAATGTAGCAGTCAGCACTTAGTTGATCCTTACCAAAACCAGGCAGGCTCTAGATCAGCTTTCTGGGCTACAGGTGAACATTTTTTGGCTTCTATCCCTCAATACAGAAATTTGCTAAGAGAGTAGATTTCATGTACTGTCAACTCAAAGGAGGGAATGTGACTATGTAAGTAGATGTGTAAGTTAATTAACCTGATTGTAGTAATCATTTCGGTATGTCAAATTATGTCATATACCCTAAACACACTAAATATACACATTCTTTATTAAATAATAAAATAAAGAAATTCTTATCAGGCAAACATGCCATTAAAATTCTGGATCTCCTATTTTAAAAAAAAAACAAACAACACTGTAGGAAATTCTACCACCTACCCATAGATAACCACTGCTGTCAAATTTTGTTGTATTTTATAAAGATTGTATATAGCACTGTGTACACACAGATCATACCACATACCACTTAGGGGCTGTTTTTAAGGTGGGAAGGTAGGTAACTGTGCCTCGGTGTCAGTAACCCATTGGCTGTTTAGGGCCTGTGTATATTCTGAGGTGGGTCATCATATGCGTTCAGCCCGGCGGTCGCCATGAGCCTCTCTCCTTTCCATCGCTCAAGCCTGTCTGCCCAAAGGTGGCCATTACAAGAAGTATGCATGAGAGGCTGCTTTTAGATGGAGGAATGCTAATGAATCATTTGGAGGAAGGCAACAGGCTAGCAGTAAGTAATCTCTGTTGACTTTGGCAAGCACAAAGCCCTTCTGCTGGGAGAGATCCCTCCCAAATTAACAGCCATTATAATTTTAAAATGACAAAGGAACATAGGAAGTAAGAGAGGAAAGAATATTTTCCTCAAATGACATGGAAGGGTTAGAAAATTTCACATAGAATCGCTCTATCCATTCTTAATCTTTTGGTGCAACATTAGAAAAATTTTAAATGACTTTCTTTTCTACCCGCACGCACGTGCCTTAAATGATCATTGCAAGTGCAGCAGAGTATTTGAGTTGTGATTAGATGTATTTTTTATCTCAAATGTAGAACCACTGAAATGGTTTAGTCTGTCTCTCCTAGAAAGCTTTAGTTCTGGTATGACTGATTTAAAATGTTTCATGAGAAAGACAGAACAGAAAATCCCAGGCAGTGGGAGATAGTGGCAAATGTCCAGCCTCCAGTCTTCTGTGTACCCTCGAGACAAGACAGAAGAAGAAACGGCAAATAAACCACACGGAAACCATGTCTGTGGCATAACCTGCAGACAGTAGTGGGCAGGAGGACATTTCTCTGCCCTGTGGTCCTTCTGGCCGGACTTAACAATCAAAATGACAGGAGACAGATTAACAGGAGAAAATCACACCTAATAGACCTGCAAACGGGGAAGCCACAGGGACATGGAATTCCAAAGACAATGAGGCAACTTGAAGCTTTAGTGAGCTTAGGAGAGGGGTCGGGCTGGAGGACACACGGGAGGAAGCACGTTAGCAGGAGGGCGAGAGGAGATGTTTGGAGCAACCAGGTTGCGCTGTGATGCAGATGAGTTTCTCAGGTGGAGAGGACTCTCTGTGAACAGCTCTCTTCCTGGTACCAGCAGGCAGCTGAGGGGGAGTTAAAGAGCTTTTCCTGAATCTGCCGGTTTTACTCTAAATTGTGTCCCTGCAAAGGTGACCCATCTGGGGGCAGCCTGCCTGTGACCCCTACAACAGGGGTGACCAGAGTTGAAAATAACCGCAAGAAGGAAAAGGAAAACCTACTAGATCCTAAGGCAAGATCACGCATCCTCCTGCCCCGCTCCCCTCCATCCTGGCCTGTGAACACAAGGACAAGCAAGGACAGAGAAGAAAAACTTCAGAAGAAAACTGGTGAATAAACTGGGGTTGATCTAAAACTACAGCCAGAAGGCTCTAAGCTGGCCCTCCGTCTGAAAATATTAAAAAAAAAATCTGCCCAGTAGAGGGCAGACTGCAGGGAAAGGACTTAGAAGGATGCACGGTTGGAAAGAGTATTCTTCAAAGAACACACGTTCGAGGGAGAAGGGCAAAAATGAAGTGAGAAGTGCCTTTTGGCTACTGGGTAGTGAAAGAGAAAAGAAGCAAGAGGGGAAAATTTGTCTTGGAATATGGCAGGTAACCAAAACCACAACCCTCCATCTGCCACCTGAGCAGCCAACAATCCACGACGTCTCTGAGCTCTGCAGCACTCCCTGAAGATGGTGCCACTGAACCAGAAATTTTGCACAGTAATAATAATTTAAAATAGAAACAAAGTTCCAGTTGTCCTGCATCCTCACTGGAGCATGGTACAATTATTCTTGTTAGTTTTGGCCATTCTAATAGGTATGCAAGTATATCTTATAGAGGTCATCATTTGCATCTCTTTCTTGGCTAATGATATGGAGCATTTTCCTCTACTTATTTGTCATCCATATTTATGTTTTGGTGAAGTGTCTGTCGAAGTTTTGCTTATTTTTAATTGGTTCTTTTTGCCTTTTTTTATTAGATTTTTATTATTGAATATTGTATGCTTTTTATATATTCTGGATATAAATCTTTTATCAGATATGTGATTTGCAAACATTTTCTCCAAACTGTGGCTTTTTTTTATTATTCTTTTAACAGTGTCTTTCAAAAAGTGAAAGTTTTTCATTTTGATGAAGCCCAGTTTACCAATTTTTAAAAATTCATGCATCATGCGGGGCGCCTGGGTGGCTCAGTTGGTTAAGCATCTGACTCTTGATTTTGGCTCAGGTCATGATCTCAGGGTCGTGAGACTGAGCCCCATGTTGGGCTCCTTGCTGAGCTGGAGCCTGCTTAAGATTCTCCCTCTCCCTCTCCCCCTCCTTGCTTGTGTGCTTTCTCTCTCTCTCAAATGAAAAATAATAATAAAAAAATTTTTTAAATAAATTTACTCTTAAAGAAATAAAATAATAAAAATGTTTTTGCTAATGCAAGCTGTGAAATTTATACATATAAGGTATCTATCATATGCTATCATCCTTTTAATGCCTGTAGAGTCTGTAATGATGCCTCCCTCATTCTTGGCATTAGTAATTTGTACTTCCTGTCTTTTGTGTTTCTAATCTGGGAGAGCTTTATAGATTTTACTGATCTCCTCAAAAAACTTTGTGTAATGCTGGCACTGAAGAAACACTCATTTCCTTACTGGCAGTGAATTCGGGCTATCCCTGTGCCTGCTTTCCTTCAGAAAGACATTTCCTGGGAACTCACTGGTGCAGGCACCTCTCCAGCATCAAGAATGCACTGGGAAATATATAGGATGCCTTCACAGGACCACATTCTTTTTTAATTTTTTTATGATGTTATGTTAATCACCATACATTACATCATTAGTTTTAGATGTAGTGTTCCATGATTCATTATTTGCATATAACACCCAGTACTCCATGCAGAACGTGCCCTCTTTAATACCCACCACCAGGCTAACCCATCCTTCCACCCCCCTCCCCTCTAGAGCCCTCAGTTTGTTTTTCAGAGTGAGAGAGATAATACACAAGACAAATAGGTAAAGCATAGATGTTGGTGATACACAGTAAGATGGGGGCAAAGCAGGAGGTGGAGATTGGAATGTTAAAGATTGGGGCTTTACTTTCAGTCGTCATGAGGGAAAGCCTCAGTGAACAGGTGTCTTTTTGGTGCAGACTTGAAGGTGTTGGGGATGTGCTCACAGGTATCAGGGAAGGATCTTCCAGGAAGAAGGTAGAGGGCGTGCAAATGCACAAGTGTACTTGGTGCTTCAAGGAGAAGGAAGGAAGTCATTGTGGCTGGAACAGAAGGATGGAGTGGGGTGCATCCAATACAGGGTCAGTACAGAGAACCAGTCCCAGGTCAGAATGTGCGGGGCCTCATGCGTCATAGTAGAGATGGCTTCTGTTTTGAGGCAGGGAGCCATTGTAGGGTTTTAGAATGAGAGGTGACAGAATCTGAACGGTGTTTTAAAAGTTCTATTCTGACTGCTATGGTGAGAAGAATTCTGTGGAGGGAATGAAAGCCAGGTGGGAGATGATTGCAGCCATCTAGGTAATGTGGCCTCAACTAGAGTGGGAGCAAGAGGTACTCAGACCCTGGGTTCATGTTAAGGTACAGTTGACAGGATTTCCTGTTAAAAGCTTTTGGGGTATCAAAGAGAGAAATAAGTGAAGGATGCCACCAGGATTTTTTTTATTTCCCAAGTAATTAGAAGACGGGAATGCCGTTAAATGAGATGGGGAGCAAGATCAATGAAGCAGGTTTTGGAGAAAACATCATAACGTAGAATTTTTTCACAAGTTCTCACCTGACTTCAAGTTGTTCAGCTTAGTGTCCATGAAG
Organism: Callorhinus ursinus; assembly: GCF_003265705.2. Classification (NCBI taxonomy): domain Eukaryota; kingdom Metazoa; phylum Chordata; class Mammalia; order Carnivora; family Otariidae; genus Callorhinus; species Callorhinus ursinus. The sequence continues at coordinate 95,891 of NW_027397081.1, read as the reverse complement.
GTAAATGTTCCACTATTTAAAATAAAGAAAGAATCAAAATTATATTAACCAGAATGACCCTTAGAGATTGCGTTCAGAGCGAGGGAAGCATTGACAGAGAGGGTAGATGGTGCTTGTCCTGTGGGTGCCCTGCTGCTGAACATCTGGTCTACCCAGCTGGCTGAGGGCACGGTCGTGTCTTTGGGCGAGTATACTCATGGTTTGTGTCACTACCCTGGCCGGCAGCTAAGAGCTGAAGAATACAGACCCAACCAAGCTTTTACTGAGGCCAAGTTTGCTTTTCTCTGGCTACAATCTAAATGGGAATGAACTTAACATCAGCCATGGAAATATCTAGGAAATAAAACGTTTCTTAAATTTGATATCCTGGATGCCTGGGTGGCTCAGTTGCTTAAGTGTCTGAATCTTGATCTCAGCTGTGACATCAGGGTGATGAGGTCCAAGCCCCATGTCAGGCTCTGCACTTAAAAAAAAATAATTGATTTTCATCCTGAGAAAATCTCTTTTAACAGGACCAGAAACTAATTTCCTTTAAATAATTTATTTTAAGGTAATAGCATCTTGGGGTGAACATGCCTCAATAGTTTACAGTTATAAGTGGATCCTCAATATTGGGCAAGTACCTGGGTCCTTAGTTTCCTCATGTAGAAAGTATTTATATAATTAAAATATAATTTTTACACATTTCCTCTTCTCAAAATCTGAAGGCAGGTCCTTGAAAAGTGAGAAAGTTGGAAGAGATCATTTCTAAGAGCTCATCTGTCATTTTAGTCTGGGTTCTACCGTTATTTCCCTGGTGGATAAAGTGGAAGCCATGCTGAAACGTATCCTGTGCTCCCACATTGAGGTGACTACATCCACCCAACGACTCACAGCGTCGATAAGGAATCTCAGAGTGAGATGCGCAGAGCAGAGCTGAACAGTGGCGCCAGGTTCTCAATTTTAAACTTACTAGCATATCAATATAATGCAGTTCATAAAAATGGTGTGAGTTGCATTGACAGGGACTGAAGTTCATTTTTACCCTAAAAGAAGGAGGGTAAGACAAGCATAACTTTTCCCTAGAAAAGTGGAGCCTTGCTTGTTTGTGCATGTGATTCCGAAGCCTCTGAGGAGCTAGTCAGCTAGTTCGCTTCGTGTCTTGTCAAACCAGTGGTGTCAGTGGTCCTCCTTTTCACCTTCCTTTAGGGAAGTCCTACAACTGTCATGGCTCCAGCCGCCTTGAAAATCCCGTTTTAAATCCAGCCTCACTGACCAGCCCCAAACGGCTGAGTAGAGGTGCAGGTGGAAGGAGATGTGCCCCATTCTTGGCTCAATGTAAGAGATGGCTTTCTAGCTACGGTGGCCCCTCACACTATGTAGCTTGCAGTGTAATTCAGTGTTTTGTTTTTGTGAAATTGGTTTTTAAAAATACAGATAAGAAAGGAGATGAAGCAAAAGACCTTGGCTAACAACCTTGCTCCTAAAAGCGTTATTATGGAAGAGTAGAAAAAAGGGTGAGTCCCCTCTTCCCTCTAAGGGGATTTCCTTGACCTCGATCTCTGTGACAGAGTCCAGAGCAGCAGCTCCAGGGATCCCCGTGCTTCCCAGGACTCACTCGGGGTCAACTCTGACCAGCCCACAGGGGCCCTAGAAGCTCTCCAAGTGGGGGGTATGCAGTGAGGCTCACATCCCTCTGCCCATCTTACTATAGGAGCTCTCCTCCAATGGTGCCGGTCCTTCCCTTTTCTTCTTCTGGTGAGTTTGTGCTAAATATCTACTTTTCCCAAACTAATTATTGTTTAGGGCATGCAAAGATGGAAAAGCTGTAAAAATAAAGTGTTGTAGCGGCTGCTTGCTGAAGCACAGGGGCAAATAATAATTCAGAATGAGCACACAGAGCTTTTCCGGGGGAATCAGTGACACATTCTTAGGTGGGGGGGTGGGGGGAGTATAAATGGTGTTATTTTTATTAAAATTATAGCTCCATGTTTCATAATAATAAGATTTAAAAAATGAAATACGATGTCTGTGAACCCAGGTAGACATCTTGCTTTACCACTTATTGTTTAGTATGAATTTAAGAGTTTTCTGTGTATTATAACTAGCTCTAGGTCTTGTAGAGGACTCCATTCTTTTTAAGAGTATTCCATCTTAGCTGTTTTCAGCTGTATTAAAACAGAATGACAACACTTTATACATAAAGCCAACTTCACCAACTATAGTGAAAAGTAGACAAAATAACATTGATCAAGTGATTGGAATGTAGTAAACCTTTAGTAAAAGTCAGTTCTCATCCTCACAGTTCTAGTGAAATTAATATAATACCCATGTTCATAAGAGTTTATTGGATAGTTTTATGTTTAAAACTAAAACACAAGGGGTAAGTATATAATGAGCTTACTGGTAACTCGACACAGTTAGTGTGCTAAAAACCAAACTCTACCAATTTGCCCTGTTTGATTTTACTGAAGGTGGATAAGTATATTTCAGTTTACCATAAGTAAAAATTACTTGAAAATACTGTACAATAATAACAAAACATGTATTGTGCACTTATGATTATCAAGTAGTAAATGGCTTACGCTCTCCCTCCGTCCGTGAAAGCAGTGAGTATTGCATACATTTGTTAGAAGATTAAGACTTGTAGAGCAGGTAGGTTTATGCCAGGGCTATAAATAATATTTTCCACAATATTGTAACCCTCCCGCCAATCCTGTGAAATGGGATCGTTGTAATTTTTTAAAATAATTTTTATTGTTATGTTAATCACCATACATTACATCATTAGTTTTTGATGTAGTGTTCCATGATTCATTGTTTGTGCATAACACCCAGTGCTCCACGCAGAATGTGCCCTCTTTAATACCCATCACCAGGCTAACCCATCGCCCCAACCCCCTCCCCACTAGAACCCTCAGTTTCTTTTTCAGAGTCCATCGTCTCTCATGGTTCGTCTCCCCCTCCAACTTACTCCCCTTCATTCTTCCCCTCCTGCTATCTTTTTCTTTTTTTTTTCTTAACATATATTGCATAATTTGTTTCAGAAGTATAGATCCGTGATTCATCAGTCTTGTACAATTCACAGTGCTCACCATAGCACATACCCTCCCCAATGTCTATCACCCAGCCACCCCATCCCTCCCACCCCCCACCACTCCAGCAACCCTCAGTTTGTTTCCTGAGATTAAGAATTCCTCATATCAGTGAGGTCATATGATACATGTCTTTCTCTGATTGACTTATTTCACTCAGCATAACACCCTCCAGTTCCATCCACGTCATTGCAAATGGCAAGATGTCATTCCTTTTGATGGCTGCATAATATTCCATTGTGTATATATACCACTTCTTCTTTATCCATTCATCTGTCGATGGACATCTTGGCTCTTTCCACAGTTTGGCTATTGTGGACATTGCTGCTATAAACATTGGGGTGCATGTACCCCTTTGGATCCCTACATTTGTATCTTTGTGGTAAATACCCAGTAGTGAAATTGCTGGGGAGTAGGGTAGCTCTATTTTCAACTTTTTGAGGAACCTCCATACTGTTTTCCAGAGTGGTTGCACCAGCTTGCATTCCCACCAACAGTGTAGGAGGGTTCCCCTTTCTCCACATCCCCGCCAACATCTGTCGTTTCCTGACTTGTTAATTTTAGCCATTCTGACTGGTGTGAGGTGGTATCTCATTGAGGTTTTGATTTGGATTTCCCTGATGCCGAGCGATGTTGAGCACTTTTTCATGTGTCTGTTGGCCATTGGGATGTCTTCTTTGGAAAAATGTCTGTTCATGTCTTCTGCCCATTTCTTGATTGGATTATATGTTCTTTGGGTGTTGAGTTTGATAAGTTCTTTATAGATTTTGGATACTAGCCCTTTATCTGATATGTCATTTGCAAATATTTTCTCCCATTCTGTCGGTTGTCTTTTGGTTTTGTGGACTGTTTCTTTTGCCGTGCAAAAGCTTTTTATCTTGATGAGATCCCAATAGTTCATTTTTGCCCTTGCTTCCCTTGACTTTGGCGATGTTTCTAGGAAGAAGTTGCTGTGGCTGAGGTGGAAGAGGTTGCTACCTGTGTTCTCCTTTAGGATTTTGATGGACTCCTGTCTCAAGTTTAGGTCTTTCAGCCATTTGGAGTCTATTTTTGTGTGTGGTGTAAGGAAATGGTCCAGTTTCATTCTTCTGCATGTGGCTGTCCAATTTTCTCAACACCATTTGTTGAAGAGACTGTCTTTTTTCCATTGGACATTCTTTCCTGCTTTGTCAAAACTGAGTTGACCATAGAGTTGAGGGTCCATTTCTCGGCTCTCTATTCTGTTCCATTGATCTATGTGTCTGTTTTTGTGCCAGTACCATACGGTCTTGTTGATGACAACTTTGTAATAGAACTGGAAGTCCGGAATTGTGATGCAGCCAGCTTTGCTTTTCTTTTTCAACATTCCTCTGGCTATTCAGGGTCTCTTCTGGTTCCATACAAATTTTAGGATTATTTGTTCCATTTCTTTGAAAAAGGTGGATGGTATTTTGATGGGGATTGCATTGAATGTGTAGATTGCTCTAGGTATCACTGACATCTTCACAATGTTTGTTCTTCCAATCCATGAGCATGGAACGTTTTTCCATTTCTTTGTGTCTTCTTCAATTTCTTTCATGAGTATTTTATAGTTTTCTGAGTGCAGATCCTTTGCCTCTTTGGTTAAATTTATTCCTAGGTATCTTAATGGTTTTGGGTGCAATTGTAAATGGAATTGACTCCTTAATTTCTCTCTCTTCTGTCTTGTTGTTGGTGTATAGGAATGCCACTGATTTCTGTGCATTGATTTTATATCCTGCTGCTTTACTGAATTCCTGTATGAGTTCTAGCAGTCTTGGGGTGGAGTCTTTTGGGTTTTCCACATAAAGTATCATATCATCTGCAAAGAGTGAGAGTTTGACTTCCTCTTTGCCGATTTGGATGCCTTTGATTTCTTTTTGTTGTCTGATTGCCGTGGCTAGGACTTCTAATACTATGTTGAATAGCAGTGGTGAGAGTGGACATCCCTGCCGCGTTCCTGACCTTAGGGGAAAACCTCTCAGGTTTTCCCCATTGAGAATGATATTCGCTGTAGGTTTTTCATAGATGGCTTTTATGATATTGAGGTATGTACCCTCTATCCCTATACTCTGAAGAGTTTTGATCAAGAAAGGATGCTGTACTTTGTCAAATGCTTTTTCTGCATCTATTGAGAGGATCATGATTCTTGTTCTTTCTTTTGTTAATGTATTGTATCACGTTGATTGATTTGCAGATGTTGAACCAACCTTGCTGCCCAGGGATAAATCCCACTTCGTCATGGTGAATAATCCTTTTAATGTACTGTGGGATCCTATTGGCTAGTATTTTGGTGAGAATTTTTGCATCCATGTTCATCAAGGATATTGGTCTCTAATTCTCCTTTTTGATGGGGTCTTTGTCTGGTTTTTTGATCAAAGTAATGGTGGCCTCATAAAATGAGTTTGGAAGTTTTCCTTCCATTTCTATTTTTTGTAACAGTTTCAGCAGAATAGGTGTTAATTCTTCTTTAAATGTCTGATAGAATTCCCCTGGGAAGCCATCTGGCCCTGGGCTTTTTGTTGGGAGATTTTTGATGACTGCTTCAATTTCCTTAGTGGTTACAAGTCTCTTCAGGTTTTCTATTTCTTCCTGGTTCAGTTTTGGTACTTGATGCATCTCTAGGAATGCATCCATTTCTTCCAGGTTGTCTAATTTGCTGGCCTAGAGTTGCTCATAATATGTTCTTATAATTGTTTGTATTTCTTTGGTGTTGGTTGTAATCTCTCCTCTTTCATTCATGATTTTTTTGATTTGGGTCATTTCTCTTTTCTTTTTGATAAATCTGGCCAGGGGTTTATCAATCTTGTTAATTCTTTCAAAGAACCATCTCCTAGTTTCGTTGATCTGTTCTGTTCTTTTGGTTTCTAGTTCATTGATTTCTGCCCTGATCTTTATTATTTCTCTTCTTCTGCTGGGTTTAGGCTTTATTTGCTGTTTTTTCTCCAGCTCCTTTAGATGTAGGGTTAGGTTGTGTACTGGAGACCTTTCTTGTTTCTTGAGAAAGGCTTGTATTGCCATATACTTTCCTCTCAGGACTGCCTTTGTTGTATCCCAAAGATTTTGAACAGTTGTGTTTTCATTTTCATTGGTTTCCATGAATTTTTTTAATTCTTCTTTAATTTCCTGGTTGACCCATTCATTCTTTAGTAGGATGCTCGTTAGCCTCCATGTATTTGAGTTCTTTCCGACTTTCCTCTTGTGATTGAGTTCTAGTTTCAAAGCATTGTGGTCTGAAAATATGCAGGGAATAATCCCAATCTTTTGGTACCGGTTGAGACCTGATTTGTGACGTAGGATGTGATCAATTCTGGAGAATGTTCCATGGGCACTAGAGAAGAATGTGTATTCCGTTGCTTTGGGATGGAATGTTCTGAATATGTCTGTGAAGTCCATTTGATCCAGTGTGTCATTTAAATTTCTTATTTCCTTGTTGATCTTTTGCTTAGATGATCTGTCCATTTCATTCAGGGGGGTGTTAAAGTCCCCCACTATTATTGTATTGTTGTCAATGTGTTTCTTTGGTTTTGATATTAATTGCCTTTTATAATTGGTTGCTCCCATGTTCGGGGCATAGATATTTACAATTGTTAGATCTTCTTGTTCGATAGACCCTTTAATTAAGATATAGTGTCCTTCCCCATCTCTTACTACAGTCTTTGTTTTAAAATCTTGTCCTTAATTTTTCTAAACTTGGGACTGCAAATGATGCAAGCTCCAAACCTCTCAGAATAGAACTTGAGCTGGAGACCAAACCGTTGGGTTGTGAAGCTTGAATCTTCTAAATTGTAATTCTTAGCTCCTGGGGTTTACCTAAACGTTCACCTTCCTCCCTGAGGTATAAGTCCTAAGTGCTGAACTGAGAACCCCAATGGAACCCACAGTCCTGCTTTGAACCCTGAGCCTCTCCCTCTTTAGTTCAGCTGAGCCAGGAGTCAGAAAGTCCTTGGGGGATGGAACCCCAGTGCCTTCCAGCTGTAATCGACATCTTGCCCTTTCCTCTGGACTCCTGGCATAGACAAGTACGGTTCTGTCTGCCCCGACAACTTCTTCCCCTCCTCCCTCCCCTCTGCTGACTTCTCCCTGAAGCACAGACTGAGTTGAGAACTACTTGTTGTTAAGTTATAGAGTACACAGTACCGTTCCTTTAATAGTCATTTTCCTGTAGTGTTTTGTTGACTGCTCTGTTTTCTGTGCTACCTTGAGTGTCCCTGCCGTCTCTCATGTCACGTGTCCCATGTGCCTAGCACAGTGTCTGGTACTGTAACGATTTGAACTGATGAATGAATGAATGAATGAATGAACTGTTAGGATCGTGATGGTGCATGTGAGGTCTGAGAGCTGTGTCTAAAATCATCCCCCATCAGCAAGGAAAGGCATTCCTTAAGTGTGGCTTCTGAACAAAGTGACCCGTGGGCTGTGTCATCCAGTCATCTTTCCCTCTGTGTGTTTGCTGCCCTGTGCATGCCAGGTTTGCGTCAACCTGGCCCCTGTGGGAGAGGCTGGGAGCATGTCCACGCCGCTTACTGAAGCCCGTGTCTTAGCTCTGCCAGCTCCACTGGTCAGCAGCTTCAGTGTGTGCTGGACACACCGTTTCAATAATTCCAAGTGTTTCTGTGACATCGCATTACTTCCCTCCTCACGCTCAGCATCAGAGTGACTCATGCTGAGCCTCATGTGAGGACTGACTTAAATGCCGGTGGACGAACCTTAGTTACAGGCTCATTTTTAAAGATAACTGCCTGGAGGTGAATGTGGGTGTTTTTCCTGACAGCATATAGAAGGGAAGATAAGCTCAGAGAGATGAGAGCTGATGCATCTGTGATTCATAATAAAAATCTGTACGCTTGCCATCTCTGTGCACATGTTTTCAGCAGCAGTTTCTGAAAATCTTGGCGAGGTCAGGGTCTCTCTCAGAGTGTGCGCTGGGTGATGTTGGCTTGGCCCTCCAGGTACCTCTCCACTGCGCTCACCGTCCTCAGCCTGTGGGGATTGGGCATCAACGCAGACTGTGGGCTGCATCCATGGGCTCCTTTGTCCCTGGGCTGAGTTGGGAGCAGCCCATGGGAGGCCCCTGTGGGATAACAGAGGGCTGGAGAATGAGGTCAGGGGACCAGTTCCCCAGCTCTCTCCTTGAAGGTTGGTTGTTGCCCTTACCGAAGATCAGAAACTCTGTGACGGGCTCTCACCTTACAGTTACCTGTCTAACTTGCAGTGACTGTTCATCCTTATGCTCTTTCTGGACTAAGCCAGCACTCTCCTGAACCTGGGTAAAGCATGGTGCCATGTTGGATTTCCATAATTCCTGCCCACACATTCCTAGGGTCTCCTCATTCAGCTCCTCAGATTCCCCCAATTTAAGTATGCTGTTTTTTTCCTGCCTGGAATCTGTCTTACACAGAGGTTACTTGAGGAATGTGAGAATAGGTTTTTGTGGGGCGCCTGGGTGGCTCAGTCATTAGGCTTCTGCTTTCGGGGTCCTTCTTCTCAGGGTCCTGGGATCGAGTACCGCATTAGGCTTCCTGCTCGACGGGGAGTCTGCGTGTCCCTCTCCCTCTGCCTCTCTCCCAGCTTGGGCTCTCTCTCTGTCAAATAAATAAATAAAATCTTAAAAAAAAAAAGAATAGGTTTCTGTATATGCAGCCCTTTGACAGTTTCTGTTAATAGAAGCAAACCATTTAAACTTCTTTTTTTGATGAGATAATTGGGATATATTTTGCTTGTATTACACATAAGCTTTTTAGTGTTCTTGAGAGTACTCTATTAAAATAGATCAAAATAGATGCATGTGCCCAGAGAGCTACCAAAGAACATTTCAAAATAACCCACAAACTGGAGGCTCACAAGAAACTGACATTTCAGACCTAGTTATTTTATAAAGAATCTGTAATTGTTTCGTTATTTACTCCTGTTTTCATTCTCTCACAGGGTCAGGTTTCTAATTTATAAAAGCAAAATATCAATTGGTGATAAAAATAAACAAAAACTGTGTAACATACACAAGGCATGCTGGCTTCAAACAAAAGTGACAAACAGTTCGGGCATCTGCTGTCACTCGTCGGACTCGGCAGCAATGTGCCTCATGACACATTCGTGTGATTCGTATGATTCATGTGACATATTCATGTGATTTGAGTGATTGAATCGTGACACATTCGTGTGACTCGTGACACATTTGTGTGATTCGAGTAATACGTGTGACACATTCGTGTGATTCGTGTGACTCGTGTGACACATTTGTGTGATTCGTGTGACACATTTGTGTGATTCGTGTGACACATTCGTGTGACTCGTGTGACACATTCGTGTGATTCGAGTGACTCATGTGACACATTCGTTTGACTCGTGTGCCTCGTGTGACACATTCGTGTAATTCGTGTGACTGATCACCCAGAAGGACAGTATTGGATGGGATGAGACACCTCCCAGGGGAAAATGGAAGCTGATTGAGTCAAAATCAAGACTTGCTCTCTTGAAACCCCTCTGAAAGTCACAGGATTTGGTAATACATTGTGAACATGGGTGGTTATGCTCTGTGTGGGGTGTGTGAAGGACAGGAGGAGAGAGCAGGAAAGGTGGCAGGAAAGGACAACAAAATCTCCACTTCTGGATTGAGGCAAGTCACAAGGATGCCATTAAAAAGATATGCCTTTCAATTTCCTCTGTCCCCTCTTAAGCTTGATGCTAATTTGAAAGGAATATGCAGCGTTAAACATATAGCAGGACACACTGAGGCTCAAACTCTGTTTTCGTTTGTAGGGTTGTATTTGCTGTTGGCTTAATGGGAACAAATGGGCTCCAGGCTTTGAACTTTATTCCTTTAACGTTTTGCAATGTGCCTTTCTGCTGAGCACTGGGGACTCCTGGTGAATAAGGCAAAACAATCCTTGGTGTCCTGTGATAGGAGTTTACTGCTGGTTACTGCTCCTCAACTCTGAAGGGGAGGCCAGGGGTGTGTGTGGCCAGAGATGAAGCAGACAGTGTAAACACAGTGTCATTGTTATAAAATTAGAATAAAAGTACTTTTATCCTTCATCCTCCTAAAGTGGTCTGCAAAATTGCTAGTTGTGTTGACTGTTAATCTCTAAGTACTCAAGTCTAATTTTTCCCATGGATAATTGTGCAGATAATAAAACATATGCTCTGGAATTCCCTTCATTTTCACCTTCCGGCTTGCATCTGACCACCCATTATGGTGGCTCTTCCATGCTGCGTGGATAGTTACACGCCACTTACGTTTTTCATATGTCTGCTTGAGTAGAATTGTGCTTTAATTTTAAAATTTCAAGAGTTTTTGAAGCAAAAAAATAAAAAGTTAAGCTACATACTTAATATAAAGCTTAGTTTGTATAACAGCAGTTCCATTTGGTAAGAGCACATTATACTTAAACAGGAAATAAAGGAGTTACTACACACGCTCTGGGCTCAAAGCACACAGTCCATTCAACTCAGAAGCTAATTTGCTTTGCTGGCATTTTCAATGGAGATGGATTATTCCATCTCTCACTATCTGGGGTAACAGGCAATATTTCGCCAGCAAAAAGAATCAGGAAAATGAGGTATGTAAAAACTGTTGATTTTCATGACCTAATCAATATTTGAGTACCAAGGGGGCAGTGACTCGTTACTTTCCTTCCTAGAACTGGTATTTATGTATTGTGATAAAACAAATTTTTAAAATACAGACATGAAAATGTAGGTTACTAAGCATCCAGTCATGCTATATATGACTAAATGGATGAAGAGAAATTCTTAATAAATATTTTTCTTAAATAGAAGAACTGACTTGGCAAAAATGTGCCCTTTAGCTGGAACGAAAATATCTCTTTTGTTGATATATTGCTTTGGGTGGTTATTCCTCTTTCTAGTAGATGGTTTTACTAGGTTTCTTTGCAGTTAATGTACAGTTCTACAATACAGCCTTAGAAAACCCATTCTCAGAGGGGTAATGTAATCCAGCAGCATTTAATATCTTTCTTCAAAGTCTTAAAATGTGTATTCCTCGAGAAGTTGTTTTACACATTTTACTTTTGCATTTGAAAGGCAGGGATTAAGCAAGACCACTTGTGACGAAATACCATATATACAGCCTTTTCAGGCTGCAGTTCAGGGAGTCCAGAGGCAGCAAAGTGTGCATCTTGTTTGGTCACCTTGCTGGGAGCCCTCCCTTATCTCACCGCCCCTGCAAGGAGGACTGCCTTCCTTGTGTGTGCAGTGGTCATCTTCCTCAAAGCAACCTCAGATGCCTCTCTCAGTGTTCTGTATTGGGCTCCCCTGTCGACAGAGTGCCCAAGAGATGATGAAAATCCAGGCCTTTTCATAAAATCCTATCTGACATGTGTGTCACGCCAATGGATTAATGTTAGTGCTTGCAACGAGGAGATGCTTTAAAACTGAAGGAGACATTCTCTGTGGAAATGTTTTTGCTGTTTCCTCAAAAGAACGGAAGCTATAGGAATGAAAGCCCTAATAGTCCAGAAGGAAAACGGGACATATCCTCAGGAAGAGTGGCTCGCCAGGGTTGAATCTGCCATGTATTCAGATAAACAGGCATTCAAGTCATAAATTGGTATTTTAAAATTTTAGAATTAAAGATGTCACAGCTCTACCTCAGTGTAAATTTAGAGGTGTTATGTGAATGAATAAAACTCTGGAAACCAGATTAAAAATTGAGATATGAGTAAAGTTACTGATAATAATTTTTCTTTCTTTAAAAAGACAAAAGTCACTCAGTCTCCATTGCAGTCCTTGTTTTTCCATGGGTTTTCCACTTGAGTAAAGCTGAGAACTGATAAAGTTGTGATCTTCTTGTTCATAGAAATGCATATTCCTGCGGCTGTAAAAAAACAAGCCCAAATTTAGGCGCTTTCCACATTTGTAATTTCAGTTGACCCTGGAAAGGTCCTGTGACATGGGCTGGAGTAATTATTTCACCCATTCTTATAGAAGAAAAAGAACAAAACAGACTTGGTTCTTGGTCTTTTGGTAATTGGTACTATTTTGTGTCCATTTTGTGCTTTTTTGGTTTTGTTTTAACAGCATGAGAACTTTTCCCCCAAATCCTCACTCCCAGTGCTTTCATCTCACTTTTATAAATCCCCTCATCTTAGCTCTTTTCTCCTTTGATTTTAGTTTTTCTTTTTCAACGCATTGCCCATGTTCAGCAGACGCTTCCCCTCCCCCTCAGGTTTGATGTTCCTCTGGCTCACAGCAGCAGCTGAGGGGGCAATATGTGGGGAGGCAGGACTGGAGGGGGTTCTTAGAAGCCAGAAGAGTGATAGAAGGGCAGGGCTTCAGAATCTCAGAAGGAAGATGATGGATGGCTGTTTTGTGACAAGTCTTGGTGACCTCTTCGCAGTTCTACCTCATACATTCTGTTAACTCAGAAATAAAGCCGCTCTTCTAAAAACTCACCTCAAAGAATCACCTTTTGCCAGTACCAACATTAACAAACTCTTCTGAGGGAAAATTGCACTCTTTTAAGAAAGACATTGGAATTAATACTTATTTTTTTAATGGAAGAGAATATTTACTAAGGATCACCAGCTTTTTGAGGAAAAACTCTGATATAAAATACAGAGTACAAAATATTCGTTGAAAAGCAGTGTAGGGGCACCAGGGTGGCTCAGTCAGTTAAAGGGTTAAGCATCTGCCTTTGGCTCAGGTCATGACCTCGGGGTCCTGGGATGGAGCCCCGTGTCAGGTTCCCGCCCAGTGGGAAGTCTGCTTCTCCTTCTCCCTCTGTCCCTCCCCACCCCCACTCCTGCTCTCTCTCAAATAAATAAAATCTTTAAAAATAAATTAATTAATTAATAATTAAAATAAATTAAATAATTTAAATAAATTAATAAATAATTAAAATAATTAAATTAATAAATACATATTTAAAATAATTAATAATAAATAATTAAAAAATAAAAAGCAGCATAGGAGTAAATTCTCTGAATTATTCTGATCTGTGTAGAGTCTTTATCACTAATGTCTCTAGATTTAGATAAGAGAAGATAATGTGTCTTTGAAAGCAGCAAAGGTATTATAAAGAACAAAAAGATGAGAATTAAAAACATAATAGCAGAGAAAAATTTTCAAAACACATATTAGAGGATAAAGTTAAAGAAATGTCCAGAGTCTGTGAATTGTGTAAGACTGATGAACCACAGACCTGTACCTCTGAAACAAATCATACATTATATGTTAAAAAAAAGAAGAAGAAGAAGAAGAAGATAGCAGGAAGGGAAAATGAAGGGGGGGAAATCAGAGGGGGAGATGAACCATGAGAGACAATGGACTCTGAAAAACAAACAGGGTTCTAGAGGGGAGGGGGGTGGGGGGATGGGTTAGCCTGGTGATGGTTTTAAGGAGGGAGCACTGGGTGTTATACACAAACAATGAATCATGGAACACTACATCAAAAACTAATGATGTAATGTGTGGTGATTAACATAATGTAATAAAAGAAAATTAAAAATGTCCAGAGTATAATGCAAAAAACAAAAACAAAAAAAGAAAACACAAAACCAACCAAACAAAAAAACATACAGAATTAATTGGAAAATTGGAGAGAAAAAATAAGAAAATTAAATAGTAATCCCAGAATGTCCAGCATCCAAAAGGAGTCCTAGAAACAACACTCAGCCAGAAACAAAATTATCAGGGACATGAGTCAAAAATATTTCTCAGAAAAATAAAAAATATTTCTTAGAAAAGGCCACATGTTTCCAGATGAAAAGATTTACTGGGTGCACAGAACCATGGAGGAAGAGAGATTCCCTCCAATAAAAAATTAGGTAATTTTAGGGTAGCAGAGGCAAAGAGATTATCCAGAATCATATTTCCCAATAGGAACTACAAAAACTAGAATCTAACAGAACAATTCTTTCAAAATTATTGTCAACCTAGAATTCTCTACCTAGCCAAACTACCAATAAGGTTGTTGATAATACAAAGTCATTTTTAGACGTGCAACATCTGAAGAAGTCTGCCTCCCATGTGTACTTTCGCAGTCAGCTCCTGGAGCATGGGCATGAACTAAGAGAGAGGAGGGTCTGGGATACAGTACACAAAGAGCCCAACACAAAAGCAAAGTGAAGAGAATCCTTGGGAGGATGCCAAAAGGAAGATCCAAAGACAACATACATTCGAGTCTAGACCGCATCTGGGTCTATGTTAGCAGATAGTCTTCGAGAAGCTAAAATTCAAAAAACACATAGTATGTTGGATGAGTTAAAAGAAGATATAGATTGAAGGAGAGTAGAGTTTTGTTGAATTAGTCATAAGTACACAGAACATGAAGTGTATGAATACAGAAAGAGAATTCTTAACTACTGGGTTTCAGGACACAGGGAAGTGAGGAAAAACACCATGGTGTGCTGCTTGTCACAGCCAGGACTAGCCCCGCATTATCCGAGCATCATAGTTACCTGGTGAGACTTACGCTGTAACTATGGAATGACAGGGGCTGTGGAGTGTGTTTGTGTGTGTCCATGTGGGTGTGTGTGCAAGGGGAGGGAGATTGTGAAAGTGAGCTAAATGCTCAGCTTTGGTGGGAAGTCTACAGATAATGAGAAACCTGGAAAATCAGAAATCACAATATTACTAAGTTATATGGATATAAGGATTGAAATTATAAAATAATCAGCTAAAATAGTTGATATTATTGCCTCTGTGGATCAGGAAGAGGGGAAGATGAACAGAGGATTGCTATTTTTTTATAACATGCTTATAGAGTCCTTAAATTGTGCACGTGCATAACTTTGATAAAACTAAAAATGGAATTGAAAACAAAGCAATAGCTAAAGAAATCAAAATAGATTAGAAATAATTCCCTTATTACTTAACAAAAGTTCCTCATACAGTACCTAAAGACCCACTTTTTTTTTTTTTTAAAGATCTGAGTTCATTACAGTGCAGTTGACCAGAAAACCCAGGTGTATCTGTGATGCACAACACTTCAATAATTGAATGTCAAGAGATGACCTTATATCACGATACATGAAAACTTTAGGAATTTCGTGTACTTTCTGGAACACATATAGCATTTACCCATACAGTATAACTCAACATTTATCATTGGTTTGACAATGTTTCTCATGTAACTTATCATACCAAAAAAACAAGCCTAATTAGCCAAAATGACTTCAATTATATCAAATCTTGGGAAGTTTGTTAAAAACCTCAGAAGGGTTTAAAGCACATGCCTAGATCATTACACAACTTAATATTTAGTTCTCTATTTACCCAAGGTGGCAATAAGATTCTACAGAAGGTTATATAGTTGTTAGCAAAACTTAGCTCCTTTATTAACGAGAAATTTAAACTTTCTTAAGTGATCAAAGACCTGATAAAGACAAAAATATAGAAACTTTGGCTTTCTGGGTAGATAAAAGAAAGAAGAAACTTCGTTTATAATTTCTTATCAAAAACAGACCAACAGGGGTGCCTGGGTGGCTTAGTCATTAAGTTTCTGCCTTCGGCTCAGGTCATGATCCCAGGGTCCTCGGATTGAGCCCTGCATCGGGCTCCCTGCTCGGCGGGAAGCCTGCTTCTCCCTCTCCCACTCTCCCTGCTTGTGTTTCCTCTCTCGCTGTGTGTCTCTCTCTGTCAAAATAAAATAAAATCTTAAAAAAAAAATGGTGACATTCTATCATCTCTTTCAAAACAAAACAAAACAAAAAAACACAGACCAACAATCCAAGAAAACTTTGTCTAACAGAAAAGCCAAATCTCAATCTTACACTAGTGTAGTTTTATTTTTATTTATTTATTTTTATTTACATTCAGTTAGCCAGCATATAGTACATCATAAGTTTTTGTTGTAGTGTTCAATGATTCATTAGTTGCGTATAACACCCAGTGCTCATCATATCATGTGCCCTCCTTAATACCCATCACCTCGCTACCCATCCCCCCACCCCCTTCCCCTCTAAAACCCTCAGTTTGTTTCCCGAGAGTCTCTCGTGGTTTGTCTCCCTCTCTGATTTCTTCCCATTCAGTTTTCCTTCCCTTCCGCTGTGGTCCTCCACGGTATTCCTTATGTTCCATATATGAGTGAAACCATATGATAGCTGTCTTTCTCTGCTTGACTTATTTCACTTAGCGTAATCCCCTCCAGCTCCGTCCATGTTGATGTAAAAGTTGGGTATTCATCCTTTCTGATGGCTGAGTAATATCCCATTGCATATATGGACCACATCTTCTTTATCCATTCATCTCTTGAAGGGCATCTCGGCTCCTTCCACAGTTGGGCTATTGTGGACATGGCTGCTGTGAACACTGGGGTGCAGGTGCCCCTTCTTTTCACTACGTCTGTGTCTTTGGGGTAAATACCTAGCAATGCAATTGCTGGGTCACAGAGTAGCTCTATTTTTAACATAAAGACCCACTTTAAAAATTACTGGAATTGTGGCATATGTCTGGCCATTGGCCCTTGACATCATTTTTAATTTCTTTTTATTTTTTTATTTTTAAAGATTTTATTGATTTACGTCAGAGAGCGAGAATGGGGTCGGGGAGCAGAGGGAGCGGGACGTGCCATCTGTGAGGAGCGCAGAGCCTGGGGCAGAGCTCAGTCTCACGGTTCTGAGATCGTGACCTGAGCCAAAATCAAGAGTCAGATGCTTAACTGACTGAGCCACCAGGCGCCCCCCTGGACATCATTTTTTAAATTTATGAAGTTGTCTCTTTAATAAAACATCAGCCTGGTTACTTTTGAAGAGACCATGGATGGCCAAAGGGCTTAGTGTTGAGCAAGTCTATGGAAAACACTGGTGAAAATGGCAGCATACTCTTCGAGCTCCTCAGAGAACCATAATCCATTTCTGAGTTGCTGACGTCTTGCTACTTCTTTGGCCACCACACTACAGTAGACAAGAGATTTGATATTGAGATGGATAAGGACTCATAGAAAAAGATAATTAGGCCCCTTGGAGAGGAGGATCGTTTATGGGGTCTTTGGACTTTAAGTTCCAAAGTTCTCTTCCTACTGGGAAATTTGTGACAGTCTTTCAAGGGATGGCTCTATAAACATTTATAGAGAGAGGAAACATCTATCACATCTATCATCAATCACATCTTTTTCCTTCTCTTCAGCCCCTCACCCTCCTAACATGGCCCTTCCTTGTTCTGCAGGGAATTGCCCATTTGAGTCTCTGGTTGGTGATAGTGATAAGGATTGGGCCTTAAACTTTAAGACATAAAGTTATAAATCAGTAAGGAAAAGAAGGCATCACTTTCTCGTTTCCCAGACTGAAGGCTTACGTTGAAGGCTAGCCACCTCCTTGACCACTGTCTCCATCACAGAAGTGTTCTTTCTCACCTACGCCTTAATCATCATGTTCTCATTTCCAGTAATTTTTACACCTCATAGAGTCCAGGTCCTATTAATGAAACCTGTGCTATAGCATCTGGTTGATCCCTCCTCTGGAGAAGCTCTCTGCCTGCACCCAACCTCTGTCCCACACTCCCAACACACCCTCGCCTGAGTCCTACTCATCCTTCTGTGTTTAGCCTATAACTTTCTCCTGGAAGCATCGCTAGATGACCCTGCTCTGGGTTTATCATGACAAGCAGCTGATAACAGGGCACTGTGCTGATTCCCAATTTCTCCCGAGACTGTAAGATTTATAAGGGCAGAAAAGTTTGCTTTTCTCACCGTTGGTTTTCCTGGGCCTTACCCTCTGTGATTAAAACACTCCTATTAATCCCGATGTGAATGGCACAGAGAGATTGTGGGAATTGCCAGAGTCTCCACCCCAAATGGAAACATTAAAATCTGCAAAGTGCTTGGCTTTCTTAAAGGAGAAGCTCTTGGAATCCATTAACAAATAAAAGCATCTTCATTTATATTGTAGTTGGTCTAGAGATGATGAAACAACATCTAATGTACTTGAGGGTTGCATTAGATGAATGGCAGGTCATTTGGCACAGTAAAATGCTCTTAATAGGATTTGTTCCCAATCTTTCTATTTTATTACAGCCGAGACGCCGACAATAGGCTGGCCCACCGGCGGCAGACAATTCTCCGCGAGAAGGGGAGAAGGTTAGCTAACCGGGGACCAGCATACATGTTTAATGATCGCTCAACAAGCTTATCTGCTGAGGAGGAACGCTTTTTAGATGCTGCTGAATATGGCAACATCCCGGTGGTGAGGAAGATGTTGGAAGAATGTCTCTCGCTGAATGTCAACTGTGTGGATTACATGGGCCAGAATGCCCTGCAGTTGGCGGTGGCCAATGAACATCTGGAAATCACAGAACTGCTTCTCAAGAAAGAAAACCTGTCTCGCGTTGGGGACGCCTTGCTTCTCGCTATTAGTAAAGGTTACGTTCGGATTGTGGAAGCCATTCTCAGTCATCCAGCTTTTGCAGAAGGCAAGAGGCTAGCCACCAGCCCCAGCCAGTCTGAACTCCAGCAAGACGACTTTTATGCCTATGATGAAGATGGGACACGGTTCTCTCATGATGTGACGCCCATTATTCTGGCTGCCCACTGCCAGGAATACGAAATCGTGCACACCCTCTTGCGGAAAGGCGCTCGGATTGAACGGCCTCACGATTACTTCTGCAAGTGCAGTGAGTGCAACCAGAAACAGAAGCACGACTCCTTCAGCCACTCCAGATCGAGGATTAATGCCTACAAGGGCCTGGCAAGTCCAGCTTACCTGTCACTGTCTAGCGAGGACCCAGTCATGACCGCTTTAGAGCTGAGCAATGAGCTGGCGGTGCTGGCCAACATTGAGAAAGAGTTCAAGGTAGGTCATGAGTGTTGAGGACTTAACTACCCAGGAGCCCGAGTCCAGGGTATTTATAAGCTTCTACTGGGTGCTCAGTTAGTCACTGTGGACGGAAATAACTGTGTTTTCTGAACAAGCTCTGTTATAATGAAATGTAGTAAAACTTGTGATCACTACCATTTAGAGATGCTCTACTGTAGACGCTTTACTTTTGTTATGTCTAATTCTCATCACAGCCTTGAGAAGATACTAGTTGCTTTTCAGATGATGAGATGGAGGCATAGGAAGGTGATTAAGGCCCAAGACCAACGACTGGTAGTTGGCGGAGCTGGGATCAGAATCTGGGCGTGCTGTACTCCAGAGCCGGGTTCCGTGTTCCGTGGGACCGTGTCTGGGTTCAGAGCACAGCGGGAGGTGCTGTTGAGGCCAGAAAGACGAGTGAGCGGAAGGAAGTCACATGCACCCAGAAGTAGGTACACTATAGAGAGAAAGCGCTGCAGGAGCTCTGCAAGTCCAGAGAGAGCAGCGTTCAGTTCGGATTAGTTCTCAGGGAAGTTACAGGTACGCTGGCCTGTCAGTGGCTTAGGGCAGAATGCATAGGATTCGGGGATGCTGAGGAGGGGAGAGCTACTTCAGAGCAAGGTAACAGCAAAAACAGAAGCTTGTATCTACGAAAGAGGTTGTCACTCAGAAGGAATGTTGGGGAGTCTTTTTATAAAGGGTACATGGAGAGAACTGCCAGATGCCACTCGGTCTGCATGCTTGTGCTGCGCCCAGAGGGGATGAAAGCCCGGATTCCCGGCCCGAGCTCCACCGTCTGTCATTTCTCTCCAGCTCAGAGACTGTCAGGCAAACACTCACCTCTAATTTACTAATGTGTGGTGCGGCCCAGAATTAACCTGCCAGCCTCACTGTCTCTTGCAAGGAACCAAAATCACAGTGCTGCGTCTGGCTGATCTACCACCAACATTCATTTTAAGTGACTTTCTCTGTCGATTTGAGAGAACTTAAGAAATGAAAACATTTGTAAGTGGATTCCCATGGTCTTATTCTTCCTTTTTTTAAAAAAAATGTTTTGTTTAATGTGATTGAGAATTAGCAGTGAACTGGAAACAGTTTGTTAGGTCGGGTGTCAAATAAATAGCACAAAGCTCCTGCACTTTACTTTTTCAGCCAACGTGGTTCCTACTGAACAGCATTGCCCCACACTTGAGCACACTCTCCTTTTAAATATCTAATTCCACCTGAGCCTTTTTGGAATTCCAGGGAGCATCCATTTGGATCCTTACATTTTTGTCTTTAAAAGGACTAAGGATATGTCTAGGAATTGAGGGCTACCTAAAGACAGGCTAGATGCACTGAAGTTTTCCTTTAGCTGGATGGGTATTTACAAAAGTCAGGGAAGGGCCTCTCTTCAGATCTTTTTTTTTTTTTTAAGATTTTATTTATTTATTTGAGAGAGAGAGAGTGCACAAGCAGGAGCAAGGGTACAGATAGAGGGAGAGAGGAAAGCAGACTCCCCGCAGAGCAGGGAGCCCGATGTGGGTCTCAATCCCAGGACCCTGGGATCATGACCTGAGCCAAAACCAAGAGTCGGATGCTTAACCTACTGAGCCACACAGGCGCCCCAGATCTTGCCTTTGATGACATAAAATAAAATAACTATTTTACTGAATGCTTGCTGAATGCTCAGCACCATGCTAAGTACTTTGCACATGCAGTTTAAGCTTGTTTAATCTCACTAAACCTCAGTTTTCTCTTTCGTAAAATGGAAATGATAACAGCACCTACCTCATAGAATGGTTTTAACCTATCTGAGATCACAAGACTAAACAATGGAAGATCTGTGATTGGATTACAGGGATATTTATGTGTAAAAGCCCCAGCCCCTAGCCACTCTGCTGGATAGTGAACCTGGGGAACATACCCGCTTGTAGACTTCATGATCTGTCCCCAGGACCCTAATTGACTATTGCATGAAAAGGGTAAAGCTGTTTCCTTGTGACTCTACGTATACTATCTGACCAGATAGACAGTTTGGAAGTAGCGTGAGCCATTCTCAGTTAAGCATAATTTGTTTTATCAAGTTGCCCTTAGAGAACCTGTTTGCACCCGCAGTTAGCGAGGTGTCGCCTGTGTAGACGTCACTAACCTGTAATGGAAGGCCACTTGGCATGATTTACAGAGAGGAGCCCAAGTAGGTGCTTCATACTTATAGACTTCCCCCAAATATTACCTTACTGACTAACATCCAGAGCCCCTCGTAGTCCAGTGTCTTCCTATCCTGATTCTTTCTAGGGTTATTTCCATCCTAAGCACACCAGTGGTTTCAGGATGGAGGAGACAACTAGCAAAGCTGTGACTCCAAGAGTAATCTGCCACTCAGGCTGTGTGACCTCAGGGGACCTTAGATTTTTGATGTGCAAAATGGGAATAGTATTGGCCCTACCTGCTTCCCAGGTCTTCAAAGATCAAAGTAGAAAAGCATTCTACGGGACGCCTGGGTGGCTCAGTCAGTGAAGCGTCTGCCTTTGGCTCAGGTCATGATCCCCGGGTCCTGGGATCGAGTTCCAACTCGGGCTCCCTGCTCCTCAGGAAGCCTGCTTCTCCCTCTCCCTCTGCCGCTCCCCCTGCTTGTGTGCTCTCTGTCTCTGTCAAATAAATAAATAAAATCTTTAAAAAAAAAAGCATTCTACAAAGAAAAGACAAAGTGGTATCATTCTTAAAGGCAAAGAGTTTGGGCCCAAATACAGCTGGAATCAAAGCCTGATTTTGATACCAAGTGTCTGCATTGGACACATTATTTAACCACACTATTTAACCAAACTAAGCAAGATGACTATGAAGATTACAGGACATAATGGAATCCATTTGCAATGCAACAAGCTCGAGTTAGTAGGTTTTCTTGATTAACATTGGGCTATAAATGGCCTCATTTCAATGGAAGAGAAAAACCAGGGAGGAAGTATTAGAAAGACCTGAATGAAGATATTAATGCCTGGTATATATACGTTAGAGTTTTTTTAGCTGAAGTGTGGTTGACACGCAGTGTGCCATTAGTTTCAGGTGTACAGCACAGTGATTCAACAAATCTGTACGTTATGGTGTCGTCTGTCACCACACAACACTATTACAAGACCACTGACTGTATTCCCTGTGCTGTGCTTTTAATCCCGTGAACCGTTCATTCCATAACTGAAAGCCTGACCTCTACTCCCCTCCATCCATTTTGCCTAGCCCCCTGCCTCTCCTCTCTGGCAATCATCCCTCTGTTCTCTGTTTATGGGTCTGTTTCTGCTTTGTTTTGTTTCTTAAATTTCATATATGAGTGAAATCATACAGTATTTGTCTTTCACTGTCTGACTTATTTCATTTAGCAGAATACCCTCTAGGTCCATCCATGTTATTGCAAATGGCAAGATCTCATTCTTTTTCATGGCGGAGTAATATTCCATTGTGTGTATATACCACTTCTTCTTCATCCATTCACCTGTCATTGGGCACTTAGACCTCCTCCATGTCTTGGCTATTATAAATAATGCTGCAATAAACAAGGGGTGCATGTATCTTTTCAAATTAGTATATTCACTTTTCTTTGGGTAAATATCCAGTAGTGGCATTACTAGATCCTATGGTATTTCTACTTTGAATTTTTTTGAAAGATTTATTTATGTGAGAGAGGCGGGGGGGGCATGCGCATGTGTGCTAGAGCAGGGGGAGGGGCAGGGGGAGAGGGAGAGAGTCTCAAGCAGACTCCCCACTGAGCACAGAGCCTGACAAGGGGCTCGATCCCACGACCCTGAGATTATGACCTGAGCCGAAACCAAGAGTCTCTTGCTTAACCCACTAAGCCACCCAGGCGCTGCTTAATTTTTTGAGGAGCCTTCAGACTGTTTTCCATAGCATCTGTACCAATTTATATTCCCACCGATGGTGCATGAAAGTTCCCTTTTTTCTACCATCTTGGCAACATGTTATTTCTTATCTTTTTGATTTTAGCCATTCTCACAGATGTAAGGTGGTATCTCATTGTGGTTTTGACTTGGATTCTCTGATGAATAGTAATGTTGAGTATGTTTTCAAGATGTGAATTTTTGATGTTTGACTATGATCTACACTTTTTAAAAAATATTTTATTTATTTATTTATTTGACCGAGGGAGAGAGCACACAATTAGAGGAAGTGGCAGGCAGAGGGAGAAGTAGGCTTCACGCTGAGCAGGGAGCCTGATGTGGGGCTCAATCCCAGCACCCTGGGATCATGACCTGAGCCAAAGGCAGCCGCTTAACTGACTGAGCCACCCAGGCGCCCCTGTGATCTACACTTTCTAAATCTTCCCAACATAATATTAGGTCATCAGCAATAAATTACAACAAAAGCATTTTCTTAAATTTTCTTTTCTCCAAAGAGAAGAATCTTGGTTTTCAGGCTTTATATTAGATCTTCTCTTCTGACCCTGCTTTTGGTATATAAAGTTCCTCAATAACAATTTATTAAATAGATAAATGACACGTTTGCTTTTCTCTGAAACCTCTCCAAATGTCCTGTGTTTCTCAAGTTTACCAATATAGTTTAGAAGATCTTCCAAAAGATCTATCATATGTGGGTTATGTGCTTACTGATGAAACCATGAACATAAGAAATACTATGTATGCAAAGTACCATGATCAGGCTGAGGGGAAGGTTGCTTACTTTGTATTTTTCCTGAACCCACATGTGAGTTTGGCAGATTACATGACTTTTTGTTAGCTTTGATTATGTTTTAGACAAATCTCCTTTCTTTGGGTATGAAGAAAATCTTTATGGTGCTAAGATATTTCAGAAATCCCTCAGCAGAGCAGCAATTAAAGCACATTAAAAGAACAGTAAACTGAAAGAGGGTATTTTTCTGTTTGTTTTCTCTACAAACCATCAAGTCACTGATAAATCCCCCTGCGTAGCATAGTAAGCGTGCTGCTTCTCCGTTACTGATTTTTCCTTTGCTTTGTCTTTCCTAGAATGACTACAAAAAACTGTCAATGCAGTGCAAAGATTTTGTTGTTGGACTCCTTGATCTGTGCAGAAATACTGAAGAAGTAGAGGCCATCCTGAATGGGGACGTTGAAATGTGCCACAGTGGGGGAGATCATGGTCGTCCAAATCTCAGCCGTCTAAAACTAGCCATTAAATACGAAGTAAAAAAAGTAAGGTCAGGCCTGAAGCCCCATTTGCATTATTTCCATTTTTCTTGGTGCCATGTAAGGATGAAGGGCTGCCAGATTAGCTTGGGCTGGGTTTTTCTAATCTACAGGTGCACAAGGCAGGTTCTCTCAGCAATCCCAAGAGCCTAGCTGTGAGTCATTTTAATCTACTCGACACGCCAGTCTTTGAAATCTAGACTTGTTTATGCCATGATTGTCGCTTTCCTTTCCTTAACTAATGATATAAAAATGACAGCATGTGTCCAGATTATAAGGTATTGGTTATAGGGGAGGAACATCAGTGTTTGAGATCCAGTGCCATTTCCCATTTGTTGATGTGTTCCTGCTCGGGACCCAAGCCCTCAGACCCCTCCAACGTTATTTGTGGAATAATTTCCGTCTCTGTCTTCACGGAGTGTCCCCATTCGTGATTGCTTTCTTAGGTTAGGTATCTTTATAAAAACAGTTTTTAAGGATGGGTTCTATAAAAAAAAAAGTCTATGTAGACTTTTTTATTATATAATAAAATAGTCTAATAAAAGTTACATATGCTTACAGTAAGTTTTCAAGCAGTATAGACATGCCCACTTTCTCTCTTCCCAGTTCTTTTTTTTTAAGATTTTACTTTTTTTTTAAAGATTTTATTTATTTATTTGACAGAGAGAGACACAGTGAGAGAGGGAACACAAGCAGGGGGAGTGGGAGAGGGAGAAGCAGGCTTCCCGTGGAGCAGGGAGCCCGATGCGGGGCTCAATCCCAGGACCCTGGGATCATGACCTGAGCTAAAGACAGACACTTAACGACTGAGCCACCCAGGCGCCCCTAAGATTTTACTTTTAAGTAATTTCTACACCCAACATGGGACTTGAACTCATAGCCCCAAGATTAAGAGTCGTACGCTCTAGGGACTGAGCCCACCAGGTGCCCCTCTGTATTCCCAGTTCTTAATGGAGAGTAGTTAATCACTATTATATTTCTCTCCACAAATTTATATCTTGGACATCTTCACATTTCAGTAAATTAGCATCCATCTCATCTTTTCAAAGGCTGTGTTGTTATATTATTGTTTCATTTAATCTGCTTACTATTTAAGAGTTAATTTTTTTCAGGTTTTTGTTAATTCAAAATATTTGCCAAGTTTCCCTTCAGAAAAAGTGTACCAGTTTATATACATGCCAGCAGTGTATCAGAGGCCTTATTTTTTCTACTCACAATGCCTGTTCTTAAATCTTACCATTCTGAGAAGATATACATTGTATCATGTTTTAATTATCTTCAAGGTTAACCATCCTTAAGCATTAGTAGTCCCTCTGTCTAACCTTTTTTATCAATATTTTTTATCAGTTTTTATTTCACATTGTTGCTTTTTGTCTATCAAATAATGTGGCTCTCTGTCATATGTGGCATTCATTTATAAAAAGTAAATATGTGAAAAAAATAAATATGCAAAAATAGAAAATTCTGAAAGAAAAACCAGGTAGAATTTAATTATAAAGTTTTCTTAATTGAAAGAGTTTATGGCACAGGAATGCAAATATATCAATGGAATAGAATAGGCAGTCCAGAAATGGACCCATATACAAATGGGAGTAAGTAGGTGTAGCATTGTAGGTCAGTGCAGAAAAGGTGCTGTGCTTTTTTAAAGTATTTACATATCTGGGCCAGTAGGATGTTTACATCACTCTTTCAAGATGGAAAAAATCATGAGTTCTTGTGCAAAGCATTGATGAACCTTTTTATAATATTAAATTTCAAAAATTTTTCTATGCTTTCAAAGAAAGCCCATTAGTCATAAAGAAAGAGTTTGATAAATTGGAATCTTCAAATTTATATGATATGTATTAGAACCTCCTGCCGCTTTGCTTGATGCCTGCCTTGTTCTTTCTCTAACAATATTTTTCGTGAGAGACCACCGAACAAAATACTAGAACACAAGGAAGGAATTTCTGAACTTTTCTCTAATGAAGCTATTAAATGATCTGTTGCTTCCCTGCTAGTTTGTAGCTCATCCAAACTGTCAGCAGCAGCTTCTGTCCATCTGGTATGAGAACCTGTCCGGTCTACGGCAGCAGACGATGGCGGTGAAATTTCTGGTGGTCCTCGGGGTGGCCGTCGGATTGCCCTTCCTGGCTCTTATCTACTGGTTTGCTCCATGCAGCAAGGTATGTCTGCGAAGGCTGCCCGTGCGCCGTCCCCCCGAAGTCTGTCCAGCTGTGTAGGTCCGAGCCAGCTGAGCAGGGAGAATTCTGTCTCCCACATGAAAATTTCATGGAAGCCACAGCTGGGCTGAAATCATATTATTGTTTTTAATATTACAAAAATAACATCTATTTGCTATAGGAAATAGAGGGGGAAAATGGATAGAAAATTAACCCGTAATACCACCACTGCTGAGTTGAGAAAGGGTACCAGGTTACTGTTCAGTATATTTCTTTCCATCCCCTCTGTAGGTGTGTCTATTCATATATTTCTATAAATTTTAATGAGGTCATAGTATGCATTGAGCAGATATTTCAAATATCCTAAAAGATAAATATTTTTTTTTGTCTTTTATTCCTCCTCTGGCAAAGTTTGAGATGAAAGTTCTTTTTCTTGTACTTATTTTGGCTTAACTTGACCAGATAGATCTTATTTTAAATAAAGAAAAATCATGTAAACTCTAATGTGATGCTTGTGTCAGTGAAGAATACTTATTTTAGGGACGGAATACACTGTAACGGGACAGCAAAACCCATCTGCCCAGACTTTGGTGGAAATCATATGTTCAAATGGACCTGCCTTTCCTGAGTGTGACAATTCAGTCTGGAATACAGTTGACCTGTTGTGTTCTGGGAACAGGCACAGAATTCTGACAACAGTCTTATTCTTCATGTTTTTGAAGCCACATTTCTGGAATGGCTCAGTCTCAGCTCTGAAAGTCAGACTGGAATAATTCTACAGCTCTGTGGCTAAGATCTCTGCTGCACCACCCACGTGCTGCGTGGAAATGCCAGTTGAATCCTCGCTGTTCTTGATATGGGCGGGCTCATCTTCAAACACCTGTAGCAGGTGGAGGCAAACACCTGTGTCTCCATGACCAACATGTTGTCTTCTTATTACTTTGTCACATATTTGATGCGTCAGCTTGAAGGGACCTTTCTAAGTGGGTCCTGGTGACAGTTGGTGCCGGGCTTCCCATACAGGGGGACCTACAGAATTCTTCCCAGTATGATGATGTGAGCTGCTAGAAACTGAGTGGTTTTCCCTGAGGGTAAAACCTGTCATTTCCCTTAAAACCTATAAGGCCCCAAACTGAGCTTTTATAAGTAAAACATAAATGATGAAAAGAGTGAGATTTACTAGAATGAGAAGTTAGTAGCATAGATCTTCTGGAAAGTTATAATTTTTATTTTCTTGCCTTTGTCATAGGCATGACAGATTTCACTTTGAAACAGAAATTCTGAATTATCCTTGCTGCCCCACAGGCCACATCCGTGTATGTGGGTGTTCTCTTCGTCCCTTAAATTTCCCGAATGTCCAGAGATTGCAGCTGAACTGAGTGAGCGGGGGTGGGGCTGTTCTGAATTACCCTCTGATTACTGATTACTCTGATCAGTTAAATTGTATCTTTCTGAACTGAATGATTGTCCTTCTCCACATCCAGTGGGTTCAAAGGGATGATGCCTCCCAGAATGCTGGTGTTTTGACAAGAGACTATTTTTGGCAGTCCTTAGAGTTTCTTAGATTTTGTTTGAATCCTCATTAACCTGATTTCCTTTACTATTTCTTCTTCCCTGGTCATGTTTCTTTTCTGGCATCTGTTTTCCATCCCATTTATGAACCCTGAGGCAAATAATCAAATTAAAAGGACACTGTCAAGGTATTTTTTTTATCTAAAATCTATTTTACTGCCTGTTATTTAGCCTTTGAAGTATGATGATAAAGTCGGTTTTCACAGTTTTTGCCTTAGCAATGAACATAAACATTATTTACAGGTTATGGGGGAATATTTGCTTAAGCTATATTAATGCTTTTATTTAAAATACTATTTTAAATACTAGGGGCGCCTGGGTGGCTCAGTTGGTTAAGCATCTGACTCTGGATTTCAGCTCAGGTCATGATCTCAAGGTTGTGAGTTCAAGGCCCCCGCTGAGCTCCACACTGGGTGTGGAACCTACTTAAAAAAAATACTACTTTGAAGACTAAGAAGTTTCCAACATATCCATGAGCGTTAAGCCAGACCAGATTGCAGGCTTGTGCACCTTGACAGAGTCTCTGTATCCGTGTAAAGTTGGTTTTCTTTCCTCAAGTCTGCTTTCTTCTTGCAGAAAGTTTTTTCTTTACTTGTTTTCTTTTTTCACCATAACCCAAATATGTTTTATGTTCATTACAATAAAAATAGGTCATGTCGTGACTTTAAATCATTTTAGCTTAAGCTAAGTTAAACTTGTTATAGTATACTATTAGTTTCTGGGGTAGAATTTAGTGATTCATCAGTTGCATCTAACACCCAGTGCTCATCACATCATGTGCCCTCCTTAATGCCCAACCCCCAGTTACCCCATCCCCCACCCACCTCCCCTCCAGCAACCCTCATTTTGTTTCCTAGAGTTAGGAGTCTCTCATGGTTTGCCTCCCTCTCTGTTTTCATCTTATTTTATTTTCCCTTCCCTTCCTCTATGTTCATCTGTTTTTTGTTTCTTAAATTCCACATATGGGTGAGATCATATGGTATTTGTCTTTCTCTGACTTGTCTTGCTTACAATGGAATATTACTGAGAGAATGAAATCTTGGGGCATCTGGGTGGCTCAGTTGGTTAAGTGTCTGCCTTCAGCTCAGGTCATGATCCCGGGGTCCTGGGATTGAGTCCTGCATCGGGCTCCCTGCCCAGCGGGGGGTCTGCTTCTCCCTCTCCCTCTGCCTCTCTCCCTGCTCATGCTCTCTCTCTCTCTCTCAAATGAATAAATAAAATCTTAAAAAGCAAAAAAAAAAAGGAACGAACTCTTGCCATTTGTAACGATGTGGATAGAACTAGAGGGTATTATGGTAAGCAAAATAGGTCAGTCAGAGATTGCTTCAACCTTTTCTGTTCCTATTGGTATTTGGTAGTTAGGTATTTAGTCATCAATAAATACTTGAAGAAAGTATAATATATAATATCCAAAACCAAATATTTCTTTCAACACTTACCCTCAAAAATTTGTCAGGTGCATCAATTATTCACCTTATTCAATTGGTAAGTCCCCTTCTTTACAGTTTTTTTTTTTAGAAATTTATTTACAGCTGAGCATATATAGATGACAGATTTTACTAAAATGGATAATTCAATTCCTAAAGTCCACTGAATGGTGCCAGAATCTCTCTTAGTTTAAAGGGAAACACAATACTCAATGATTTGTAGTAAGAAATAGAGGTATGGGGGCACCTGGGTGGTGTCAGACTCTTGGTTTCCACTCAGGTCATGATCTCAGGGTCGTGAGATCGAGCCCCAGGCTCCACACTTAGCAGGGAGTCAGCCTGGGATTCTCTCTCTTCCCTCCCCCACTTGCACTCTCTCTCTAAATTAAATAAATAAAGCTTTAAAAAAATGAAAAGAAATAGAGGGTTATGAATATCCAAACACATCATTTTAGTTTCCTGCCACCCAAATTCTTGTTTGTTTTTTATTTGCTTTTTTTGCCTTTAAACTAGCACATTTCATAAGCAGCAAGGATGCCTGGTTTGATTCTCCTCTCACCATTCTGAATCAGACCGAGAAAGGAAACACCCCAGAGGAGGAGGGAGGCAGGAATCGCACGCTCTGCCCCGAGGGCAGGACGCTGACTTCACCTGTGTCCAGGACAGCTCAGCTCACATCCCAGAGCCCTCTGACCTGTGGCCCACCCCACTGTGGGCAGCTCTGTTCTCTACCCCATTTTTATCCCCAACCTTTTTAATATATTCATATTTTTACAGAAACGTAGTTCAGGACAAGAGGCAAAAGAAAATCAAACCTACCCCGTCACCCATTTGTTTTTGCTTCACCCTTATTTGATTACTTGAGAGTTCTATTTAAACAGGATCTTTAAAAACACAAACAAAATGTACTCTTTGATTCAATCTAATGAGCATTCTTACGGAAGTATGATTTTTAGACATTTTTACAGCTGATTTTTATGAAGTAAAATGGCTCTGCAGTATATCTAAGTGTATCTAATTCTGTGGATCCATTGTCTTAAAGCTGGCTAGCTAGATCTAGACAGAGGTAGATAAATACCCGAGCACGCGTGCGTCCTGATATTCTGCCTGGCATAAGATTCTCAGTATCAAGAGAGAAGAGACTGGGGCACCTGGGTGGCTCAGTCGTGCGTCTGCCTTCAGCTCAGGTCATGGTCCCGGGGTCCTGGGATCCAGCCCCGCATCGGGCTCCCTGCTCCGCGGGAAGCTGCTTCTCCCTCTGCCCCCCCCACCCTTGCTCACCCTCACTCACATGCTCTCGCTCTCTTGTGCTCTTTCTCTCAAATAAATAAATAAAATCTTTTTAAAAAGAAGAGAGAAGAGACTCAACTGTATGATTTATTTCAGCTTTAACGTTTATGATTTTGAAAAACAGACAAGTAAGGCTTGTAGGAGCAGAGAACATTGATCACATCCTCCCATCACAGTGTTTGGCTTTTTTCAATATGAGAAGAACCTTCTTTTTTTTCTCGAAGAATCGACATATCTCTGTATTTTAATGAAAAAAATAAGCAATTGTTTGTAAACCACATAGAAGCATTAACTGTAAAACGGGAATGCCTGCTTTCAGACCCCAGCTCCACCACTTCGGAGCTGGGTGACATCTAGGCCAGTTTCTGGATCTCCCTGCCTCAGATTCTTCATCGTCTACATGGGCATCTGAGTGGCACCTGCCCTCAGAGTGTTGCCATGGTGACATGAGTGGCAGAGTAAAGCACAGAAATCATACTTGGCACATACAAATGCTGCCTGGGTTTTGGTGGTGTTACTAATTCACACATTTTTCTGTTGTAATACATTCAATTGAAAATCTGTTGAACGTGATGAGCCGTCTCCTAAGAGAAGCTGCACATACATACTGAGTCATTCAGCATTTCGGGGGTGGCGCAGAGCCCTTGAGACTCATCCCGGACATGCACCGCCCCTCTGCCCACTGAGGATTCATGCATCTCACACAGATACTCATCCTGCACTGTAGGAGACAGGAGCTCTGACTGCCTGCATGTTTCACATGAAGAACCTGATTTTCACATCATTTAGGACTTTTACTCACTGCCTCACAGCTCATGAGGGAATGAACGTGGAACCTGAAGTTAACATGTTGGGCTTTAAATCCAGCGTCGTTCCAGGACAGGGCTCCGAGTACATCATGGGACCTGCCTGCAGTCGGGATCGTGGTGCTCAGGCTGCTTCTCTGGTCAGCAGGACACCCAGCGCCCAGCCTCACGTGCGCCCAAGTCACTGACAGACGCCGTGAGGAGAGCAGACAGGCGGATATGGACCAGTGCAAAGTTGATTCCACTCCAGACCTTCACCGCTGCTTCTTCAATACTTTATCCCCACTAAAGCAGTTCAGTGTTTATGAATAATGATGATACTATGCTCTGCCTTTTGTCGTAAAATATTATCAGTGTTATATAATATTTTAAGAATATTTAAGAACTTAAGTATCATTTAACAGAAAAGTGAGCCGATTGAATTATAAATCCAGAATATCAGCATATGTCAATGAGGAGTATAACTAACATTTTCAAATGGCATGAAGAATTGTTATTCTTTCATCAGTTATATAAATATACATAATTATCTTAGGAGAACATTGGAATACACACTTATTCTTGTGTATGTGCATGTGTGTTTTGCAAAGTGTACGAAACAGAGTTAAGATTTTCTTTCGGTGTGTATTATGGCAGATGGGGAAGATTATGCGCGGACCATTCATGAAGTTTGTGGCACACGCTGCGTCCTTTACCATTTTTCTGGGACTGCTAGTCATGAATGCAGCTGACAGATTTGAAGGCACCAAACTCCTTCCTAATGAAACCAGCACAGATAATGCAAAACAGCTGTTTAGGATGAAAACATCCTGCTTCTCATGGATGGAGATGCTCATTATATCCTGGGTAATAGGTAAAGACTGATATTCTGTCATCATTTGTGTGTGTGTGTGTGTGTGTGTGTGTGTGTGACCTTCGCAGCTGGACCGAGGCTGATTCCTTCACACATCAGGTACACAGATGCATCCAGCACGCTGCAGTGCACCACACACCAGGATTTTCTTCGTGTTTTTAATGCGTGGTTATCTTGGGTTCATTATCAGGGGCACGGTCTTCTCATACACCATGTGCTTTTTAAGTTTCCAAGAAAAACCTGGAAGAAAACAGTAGGATAGTATTGATCAAATCTGGCCAGTGACGAAGTAATGCTATTCATATTTTGGGAGAGCTGGGACTTCAGATTTAAAAACAACCACATGATTTTATGTTGAGACTTAGTAGGAACTGAGCTATTTACTGAACAGCTATTATGTACAGAACTGTTCAAAGCACTTTACATATATCAGATCACATAGTTCTGTAATCTGTAACATGACACTAACATCTACTTTGTAGTGTTTGCTTTAGATCCCGCACAAAGTAAGTGAAGCGGAGAGAATGTTTAACTACTGCACTCTTTATCTTTGGAATCAATCATACACATGGCTGGTTGTCAAATGTAATGCAAATTAGAAAGTATTTCAATCGGATATTTATGAACGAATAAATTCAGTAGTTAGGTGGTGCCTTTGTTAGGTAAGCAGGGTACCCAGGTGAATGAGACAGAGCCCTTGCAGGGAAGGAAGTTAAGTGTGGGGTTCAGGTCAATATGTAAATCGATCGCTGAACCCTATGTGACAAATACTATAATTGAGGCATTATTAGGATAATATGAACATACACAGGTTGCGTATCTAAGTCTGAGTGAGGTGGGATGTAGGAAGGGCAGAGAAGGCCTCTCTGGACAGCAGCTTCCATCTAAGACTTTGGAGAGAAGGCAGTGTCACCGGACTGAGTGTTTGGGGACTAAGGACACTGCAAGGCCTGGAAACGTTGTGTGCAAAGCTGTGGAGCTAGGACGGCCCCTGGCACACCTGAAATGTCAGGTGGTGGGCCCTGTTGGAGCGCAGGTGCACGTCAGGAGGTGGGGCCCCGCTTGTATGCAGGTACATGTCGGGAGGAGGACCCCACTGGAGAACAGGTGCATGTCTGGAGGTGCCCCTCCCCCCCCCCCGCTGGGGTGCAGGTGCATGTCAGGTGGTGGGTCCCCGCTGGGGCACAGCTGCATGTCAAGTGGTGGGTCCCTGCTGGGGCACAGGTGCATGTAGATGGTGGATCCCCGCTGGGGCACAGGTGCATGTCAGGAGGTGGGGCCCCACTTGTATGCAGGTGCATGTCCGGAGGGGGGCTCCACTGGAGTGCAGGTGCATGTCAGGAGGTGGGACCCCCACTTCTATGCAGGTGCATGTCAGGTGGTTGGCCTGCTGGAGAACAGGTGCATGTCTGGAGGTGCCCCTCCCCCCCGCTGGGGTGCAGGTGCATGTCAGGTGGTGGGGCCCTGCTTGTATGCAGGTGTATGTCAGGTGGTGGGCCTGCTGGAGAACAGGTGCATGTCCGGAGGTGCCCCTCCCCCCCCACTGGGGCGCAGGTGCATGTCAGGCAGTGCCCCGCCCCCCTCTGCTGGAGTGCAGGTGCATGTCCGGAGGGGGGCCCTGCTGGAGTGCAGGTGAATGTCTGGAGCTGAGCCCCGGCTGGAACGCAGGTGCCTTCGAAGGCAGGGGTGGTGGTAGGTGGGGTGGCGAGATGGCCGACAGTGGCTTTCAGCACTGGGGACGGGGTGCCACCACATCTTAGCGAGGTCACAGCAGCTGAGAGGCGGGTGAGTCTGGAGGCTGAGAGAGGACCACGGCCTCCCCCCAACCAAGTCGGGTGAGGGCGGGGACTGAGGCCTTGAGGAAGCGGGGCTGGGAGTTCACTGCGCACACGGGGGGAGCAGTGTGGACTCCACCTGGGATCGCTGGGTGATGGCTGCGCTTCTCTGCCAGGGGAGGGGGGACAGAGGGACATTCCTGCTTTGCACCGAAAGCACGGTAGGTCTGGGTTGTGGTTGGCTTGGAGGGCCCATGGGATTTTCAGGTGAAGATGTCCTCTAAATACTGGAACGCACAACACTGCATCACCTTAGAGAAAGAAGGAGAGCTTGATTTGTCACTATTTCTTTTTTAATTTAATTGACATTTACCAGATACCATAGAACTATGAGAAATAAATTACATTTCACTGTGAGCATTTGATTTAAAATAAGAACAGTCATTTGGACATTGGCTTTATCTCATTAAACTAACCGCCTACATGCTGGTTTTTCTATATTTAAAGTATATACAAAATTTTATTTATATATTATGTATAAAGTACGTAACAGTGCTTGGCACATAGGGTATGTTTAATAAATTTCAGATAATTATGATTAAACTTTTCATTAGGAGTTCATGTTACTTTTAGGGGCGCCTGGGTGGCTCAGTCAGTTAAGCGTCCAGCTCAGGTGTTTTTATTTTTTTAAGATTTTATTTATTTATTTGAGAGGGAGAGAGAGAGAGCACGAGCTAGGGGAGGGGCAGAGGGAGAAGCAGGCTGCCCGTGGAGCAGGGAGTCACCATACCTTACCTGCCAGGTGTCCCTGAACATCTTTTAAATATACTTCTATGTATAGAATCAATGGATTAAAGATTGTTGTTTGATGGGGTGCCTGGGTGGCCCTGTCGGTAAAGCATCCAACGCTTGACATCGGCTCAGGTCTCGATCTCAAGGTCGTGAGTTCAAGCCGTGAGTTGGGCTCCATGCTGCGCGTAGAGACTACTTAAAAAATAAAAAATAAAGATTGTTGTTTGAGCCCTCTTGAGCTTTGTCAGATTGCCTTCCAGGGATCCGCTGCTATGCTGGCCTCAGATCTGCAGGGATGTGGGAGTTAGGGTTGGATGGGTGGGGTGTGGCGAGATTTTGAAGGGTTTTAAATCTCAGGCTGAAACCTTTCAAATTGATTTTGTTTTACTGAAGAGCTAAAGCTGGACTGAAATTGAATTGCATCATTTTAACCCCTTTCCAATGCAGGCATGATATGGGCTGAATGTAAAGAAATTTGGATGGAAGGCCCCAAGGAATACTTGTTTGAGTTGTGGAATATGCTTGATTTTGGTATGTTAGCGATCTTTGCGGCATCATTCATTGCAAGATTCATGGCATTTTGGCATGCTTCCAAAGCCCAGCGCATCATTGATGCAAATGATACTCTGAAGGACTTGACCAAAGTCACACTGGGAGACAATGTGAAATATTACAATTTGGGTGAGTCTGTAGCGCACAATGTAAGTTAATAAAAATGCAGAATTTTCCGATAAAAGAGAGTCAGTCGGAATTTGGTTGCTACTCAGATCTCACAGAATTACTGGCTTCTTCAGGAGCATCTGTGTCTGAAGAAGCAAACTCCGGGCTCCTGCCTGTGGTCTTTCTCCTGGCTGGAAACCTCTGAATCACAAGAATCCTGTCATTTTCTCTCCTGGACCAGTTGGCAAACTGCCACTGAGAATGCCTGTCACATGTCTTAGATTGATTTTCTTTGTGTCTGCTAAAGACAGCACACGTTTGAGTATCACTTCCATTTGAGGCACTAAACTGTGCGACCGGTTGGAACCCTGGATGGCTTCTCGTAAGTCACACCACTGTTCCCCAACCAGGCTTTGAACTCGATGCGAAACAGAAAGCTGATCAAGTTCGGGGTGGACGAGCTGGTCTCTTAGCCAGTGGGCTCGGTACAGTTGCCCCCAGACGAGGCAGATGCGTCCTCAGGTCTCCAGACAGTGGTGGACAGAGCGGCCGGTGTGAGAAGCCTTCATGGAGGGGCCCATGAGATGCTCAGGAGGACAGAGCTGAGCCCAGTGCCCTCAGTTACCCACCCCCCCAGGGTAGCAACCAGAGGAGGCTTTCCACCCCCCAGGAGGAAGGGGGATCAGGATGGAAACAGATTCAGTGGGTGCTTAGGGGAAGTCCTTCCTTGAAGAACCCTGAAGTGGGGACGATTGGTCCCCTTTTCAGTGCTCATTTCAAATGCCCTGGTAAGAAATCTGTTAATGTTCAGCTGACCTCTCTGTGGGTTTATTGGCTGTATCACACAGAGATATCTTTATTAGCATTTTTAAATATTTATTTTAATGGTTAACACTTTTCCAATACACAGAATTTTAAAGTCACAGCTATCTATGTATTGTACTCATAGACTTACTATAAAACAGGAAACTGCTTTTACTGGTCTCTTGTAACCCTTCCTGATTTCACTTCCCAGCAAATAAGCAAATATAATCCTATTTGTCCTCTTTCTTACACGTTGTTTTGCATTTTTCTTCATAATGGTTTCTTAATTGGGTTTTGATGACCTAATATAATAATGCCAGAAAAATGAAAAAATGAATACTTGGTACATTTTTATGGGAAAAATGGACTTTTTTGAGCAACCAGTAAGAATTACTTCTAGTAAGCTGAAATAACTGCCAGTATTTTGCAAGCCCCAGATTACATTACAGTGGAATTATAAGTTTAAGGTTAAATGATAAATGCTACCCCTTGTGTAGTGCTGAGCTACACACCGAGTATATGTTGGCTTATTGAATTTTCAAGTAGATGAGAGAGGGAGGAGTGGTAGTATCTCATTTTTAAAGATGGGAAAATAAAAATAAGAGAAGTTAATCTGTACCAGTTTTTACACACACACACACACACACACACACACACACACACAAATTTTTGCAGATACCGAGTCCCTAGTTTGAACTCTTAACCATTATGCTGTATTCTTATGGAAAATTACCAGCAAATTAGGAGGGTCATTTTCTTCTAATTCAGAAGCTTCAATATACTCAACCCTTAAAGATCAAATTTCCATCAGACATTTGATTGCTAATGTAATTATATTTCTTTAGCAGAAAAGAAGTTACCTAAGTAAACAACTTACAGAAACTCATGATAACTCTTGTCTTTTCTCTTTCCTAGCCAGGATCAAGTGGGACCCCTCTGATCCTCAAATCATATCTGAAGGTCTTTATGCAATTGCTGTAGTTCTGAGTTTCTCAAGAATAGCTTATATTTTACCAGCCAATGAAAGCTTTGGACCTCTGCAGATATCGCTTGGGAGAACAGTGAAGGACATCTTCAAGTTCATGGTCATATTTATCATGGTGTTCGTGGCCTTCATGATTGGGATGTTCAACCTCTACTCCTACTACATTGGTGCAAAACAAAATGAAGCTTTCACAACGTATGTGATCTCAGATATTCTGATGGTGGAGATTGCAGATTAACTAAATGTTAGCTTAACAGGGTTCATAGATGTCCTTGGGGTGGATGATGTTTTGGCGAAGACTTCATCCCCAGTTTCTCTTTAGCAGAATGAGAGGATTTTTAAATGAATTGGAAAAACTCGAAAACATAAGCACCTTCCTAATACGAAGTCATTAATAACTAACATGTTTAGTGCCAGTTTTTCTGGTAAAATACCTCACTCACATCATTTCATTATCTCTGTTTCACAAAAAGAAGAAACTGAAGCTCAGAAAAGTTAAATAACTTGCTGAATGTTGCATAGACGCTAGCCTATGGAAAAGCCAGGACCTGAGCCCTTGTCCTGGACTCTAGCATCTGCACTCTTATAAAGTATGCTTAGAATCGATTACTCAAATGTTAGGTTGTCCATGTTACAATGAGAAGCGCCAACTGAAACATAACCTATTGTTAGCCATAGTCTTGTCAAGTGCAGTTTATCAGAGAAATGACACCAGCTTGGTTAAGCCGAGGGGCTTCACTTTGGTCAATAATTACGTATAAAGCATTGACATTCCCACCCAAGACTTGTCAGTGATTTTGGTAATAGTGTCTTTGTTTATACTGTCAGATTTTCCTTAAGACACACACTTATTATCTATTGGACATGAGTAGAAGTATAGATAAGCAGGAAACCTAATAGGACTCTAACAAACTGTATTATTTTTATTTATTAATACATTTAACATTTCCATTGCCAAGGCTATGGATTGCTTAAATGTTGCTATCTGTGGTTATGAAGTTATGTTAATAGCATTTTTTAAGTGCTTATTATGTGCCAGATATTGAGCTGAGTGCTTCATCCCTGCAACCATCTGTGAAATAACAGTAATTGTACCCATTGTACAGAAAACAGGTTCAGAGAAGTAACGAATTTTGTCATGAATATCTGGTGATTTGCAAAGACACTAAATCAACTCACTTTTATTATGGGATTATTGTCATTTATATACTGTACTATCTCTTTATTTTTCCCCAGAGTGGAGGAGAGTTTTAAGACACTGTTCTGGGCTATCTTTGGACTTTCTGAAGTGAAGTCAGTGGTCATCAACTATAATCACAAATTCATTGAAAACATTGGTTATGTTCTTTATGGAGTCTATAATGTCACAATGGTCATTGTTTTGCTCAATATGCTAATTGCAATGATCAACAGTTCCTTCCAGGAAATTGAGGTATAATTTCTGTACATTTGTATGCTCTGTGACTATATGTTTTAACTTATTCCAGGCATCAACTCAGCAATGTGGTGAAAGTATATGCTCCTTTTCCTCATTTGTTCTTTGCCTGTTTTATATACTTGTCTGGCCAGTAATCTAGAAAATATTAACTCTTTGCTTGGAGAAATGTTGTCCAACTCATTATTTAAAAAAACAAAACATTAGAAATACTATGTCAGCTTGAATTTATATTTTATTTAAAAAAATTATTGCTTATAAATACCACTAGTCTCCAAATCTTTTTTGTAGTGGTGTTCAAAATTGACCCTTTCCCAAATTTAGTGTGATAGAATAAGTTTTTATTCCAGAAATTTTGGTCAAATTTATGATCTCCTGCAGAACAAATCAATCAAATTTATGATCTGCAGAACAAAAGGGTGAATAATTTTTCATGGTGTTTTTTAGAATGTAGAAATATACATTTATATCTTTCAGGGTATTTATAAACATATGCACATTTTGAGATCTTTTGTTCTGTAAGTCTGGTAAAATTTCAGACAGATTTTGGAAAGAATGAGTAGAACTTTAACATTTAAGAAAAATCTTGGACTGGTCTTTGGGGTCTGAGAGTGTTTGCAGGCATCTAGCTACATGGTGTTAGAAGAATCTGGGTAATTCTGTTTATGCCTCTCTTTGCTAAACTGTCATGTGTGTCTGCATAGGACGATGCTGATGTGGAATGGAAATTTGCAAGGGCCAAACTTTGGTTTTCCTACTTTGAGGAGGGAAGAACTCTACCTGTTCCTTTCAACCTGGTGCCAAGTCCAAAGTCCCTGTTTTATCTCCTACTGAGACTTAAAAAATGGATTTCTGAGATGTTCCAGGGCCATAAGAAAAGTTTCCAGGAGGATGCAGAGATGAACAAGGTAATTTGACTTGATAATTTAAAACTATATTTTTAAACATTATGATCATTAAAACCATGGTACTACATCCTTTTAAAAACAAGTGGTCCATGATGACATGTCCAGTCATTCCCAAATCAGCATGGTCCTTTGGCTTGTGTCTGTTTAACAGGAGCTTACTGGAATTTCCTACTTAAAAGAATGTAGGAAAAATTCATGAACTGTAACTATAATAAAGTATCATCTGTAGTGGGCGCCATGTTTACTGTTGTGGCTTCATGCCCCCCCAACCCACCACCTTCAGTTCACACAGCATGGTGAAGCATCAGTAGCCGATTATGATGGGGACTTTGACAGACTCTTCTACATGGAAATCTTCAGAAATCAATTGCTCGCATGTAATATGGGAGACTAGGCTTGACATTAGGTAGTTCAAGAAAGAAAGATTGAAGGGTATTAACGGGAAACAGTTACCCCGTGTGGCAGTGTGATTTCAAGAAGCCACAAAAGAAAGACATTCAGCATGTAGATGAGTGGGTTGGATGTTCAGAAGTGTTTCAGGCACAGGTGGGATGTTGTGCAGAAGTGTGTACGGGGTGGGGGCTGTCCTCTACACCCAGGGGGAACACTGAGATAGATTCATTCAGAGAAGAAGGGCCAGCATGGGGACAGGTGTGGATAAGGTGTCGTATGATGGGGAATGGAAGGGTCTGGCTGTTACATCCAAAGAAGGAGGACTAAAGGGGAACAAGGTAAATATCTTTAGAACTCCCAATTTTGACTAGGGTGTATACTTGTTTTTTTTTTTTTTTTTTTTTTTTGTCTCTTCAAAAACAGGAAGAGAGGAAATGGGCAAAAGTTGCAAATAGTTCAATTTTAGTTCTATGTAAAAACAAACTTGTCATAACAAGATCTGTCCAACAGAGGGGGCTGTCTTGTGAAGTAGTGAGTTCCCCATCATTGCAAGCAATCAATAAATGCTGGATGACCAATATTAGGAGTTTTTAGAAGATCTTCCTACAGTGATTGGGCAGTTGAACCAAATGATTATAAAAGTTTCTTGCAATTCTAAGGTCCTATCACTGAGAGAAAAGAGAAACATTCTAATTTCTGCTCTGTTTTGCCACTCACCACTTGGGGTTCTCAAGTAAATAATAAGTTCTCTGAGCTTCAGTTTCTCCAACTGTGCTATGGGAATTTATATCTACATCATAAAAAAATCAAATAAATATATAAAAGGGCTTTGAGAATTATAAAGCCCTCTTTAAATGTAGTTATTATTATACTATTTGTGTGAAATTTTTGGAAAAATACACCATTTTAATTACCCTTTTACTCTTCCAGTATCTAACTGCTAGAACTCAGTGAGTTGATGGCAGAAATTTCTCTGAGTTTACTTTTAAGTGTGACGTTTACAGGTCTAATTAGAACTGCAACCTGAGGGGAGCTGGGGGGTTCAGTCTTCTGAACATCCGACTCTAGGTTTCGGCTCAGGTCATGATCTCAGGGTCGTGAGATTGAGTCCTGGGTCAGGCTCTGCACTCAATGGGGAGTCTGTTTGGGATTCTTTCCCTCTCCCTCCCCCTCCACACCCATAAATATATAAATTAAAAAAAACAAAAACAAAAAACAACTGCAACTGAGAGAACTTATTGTCCAGGTGAAGTTTCTAAGTGCTTACCAATGGGAAGAACCCAGTAAGGACATGTTTCTCTTCTTGAAACTTGCTGTAGAATTAGACCCAGGTGGCTTTTAAAATATGGAAAAAAGAATGAAATTGTTTTTGTAATTCTAAATGTAGAATTTGCAGTTGTACTCATTTTACTGTCTATTTTTAGTTTTATTATTTGTTTCCTATCTATTTTTAAAAGAGAAATGAAGAAAAGAAATTTGGAATTTTGGGAAGTCACGAAGACCTTTCAAAATTACCACTTGACAAAAAACAGGTGAGATCACATTTGAAAATACGAAGTCATGCATATGACCAAGCTTATGTTTTCAGAGAAAAGGACACATGTTCAGAAGCAATTTCAAGAAACAGGTAATAGACTCACGAGAGAAGTTAATGATTTTAATAATACCTCAAAGAGTCTGTTATTGAGAGGTGAAAATAATCCGTGTATATATTTAAGAATTACATATATATTTAAGGCAGATATTAGACATATATTTCTGGGTATTTATGGGTAATGAAATATAGCAATAGTGATATAAGGAAGGAAGAATCAAAA
This sequence comes from Callorhinus ursinus, assembly GCF_003265705.2. Lineage (NCBI taxonomy): Eukaryota > Metazoa > Chordata > Mammalia > Carnivora > Otariidae > Callorhinus > Callorhinus ursinus. The sequence continues at coordinate 54,233 of NW_027397081.1, read as the reverse complement.
GGGTAGAGGAACTCATCGGGGACTGAGGGGGCATATGACTAGGGTCGCCACAGCAGGTGTCCAGGACGCAACTGAAGCGCTGGTTGGGGAAATCAGTGCCCACTGTAGTCAGTGCAGCTCATAAGGAGCAGTGGGCCCTGCAGGTGCCTTAGCTCCTATGGGGCGGCAGCCTTCCCAACCATGAGGACGTTTGCTTCCTTCTTGTGTGCATAGTAGCGGCACAATACAGGCTGTCACCAAGGGGCATGATCGATGAAAGCATTAGGGGAAGTGCGGGGTGTCCAGTAGGACTTGCGTTCAGCTGCACATAATAAAAGCATCGCGGAGGTTTAAACGAGACAGCTGTGTGTCCCTCTCTCGTTGAACTCCTCAGACTTAGGCCCTGCAGGACTGTTGTCAGGGTGGAGGCTCCGTGATTCTCCGGGGTTTGTTGTAGTCAGACGCAGATGACAGCTTCGTGTCTCCCATCACAGCCGCTTGTCAGACTGGACGAGGAGTCCAGGTCAGAGGCCATTTTGCTTTGTTTTCAAGCTAAGTCCATTACCTCCCCCAACAAAACCAGAATGCTATAGGAAGTATTGATACAGTATCGATCTAAGTACCCCGAAGACTGGGATCTCATCTCACCTCCTGCCCCACAGCAGTAATTCACTGTGCTTCCCCGAGCCTTACTTTCCTCCTCTGTAAAGTAGGGAGGGCCAAGTTGTGAACCCATCAACACAGGATTGTTGGGAGGATTCGGTGATGCTTTGTGAACGACAGACATACTTGTGCTGAACGAATGATGCATGCATGAGAACAAATCATTGCAAAATATGAGAAAAATTCAAGGGAATCGAAATTTCTTTTTTCTTGTATGATAGAAACTATAGTATCTCAGAAATCAAATAACTATTTCCTTTGTAATTTCTCCAAAAATGTAGAAAATTAAAATTTATTCTAATCGTCTGAAAAATGCATTTTATATCCTTTGGTAAAAAGATTTATTTATTTCTTTTAGAGAGAGAGAGCTTGTGCATGTGGGTGGGGGGCAGTGGGGTGTGCCATGAAAGAGAATCCAAGCAGATCCCCTGCTGAGCATGGAGCCAGACATGGGGCTCAATCCCACAACCCTGAGATCACAACCTGAGCCAAAACCAAGAGTCAGATGCCCAACCAACTGAGCCACCCGGGCGCCCTGCATTTTATATCTTTTAAAGAGGGTTGGATCACCTTACACTGCAATACCACCTATTTTAATCCTGGATTAAAATAAACTCTTTAAGAGCAATATTGAGCCTGTGGTATCTGACCCTAGTTGTGAATCAATAAAATGTCAATTCTAATGTCAGTTGAACCGTCCTGAGACCCTTTGGTGTGCTTTTTGTTGTGCCATTGTGGAGATGTGCTGCTCATATCTTCTTTTAAGGCATGTGATCCGCGGACAGCCTCCAGCTCCTCTGAGGTGCCCTCAGCATGTGATCCGCGGACAGCCTCCAGCTCCTCTGAGGTGCCCTCAGCTTTCCCACGGTAGCTGCACTCTAGGTCCCAGGCATTTCCTGCAGGACCTGTCCTGGGGCGGTGTTTGTGCTCAGCTCCCTGTTGGCTTGGCTGACTTTCTGAGTCTTCTTGCCCTCTGCTCTTTCACGGGTGAGCCAAGCCTCAGGTTCTGGAAGCTTTCTCTGCCTCCCTGCTCCCACTCCCCATGATCTCTCAGAGGCGTGATTCTGGATACAGCTCATACTTCTAACTTGGTCTTGGCATTTGATTCCCAGAGGACCAAAGTAACACAACTATCTACTTTACTGTCCATGGCCGTGTAAGCTTGTGATGAACAAAACTTGGGGCACATACCTTGCTTTTGCTTGATACATTAACTGCATTCTTGGGAGAATGCTTTTTAAAGTAACCATTTGTATTTCTAATCATTTTGCCTGTTGTTACTGAGATGGACTCCCACTGGGACGTGCTTGGCCCTAATAGGTACTAAGAAAAACTCTCGTAGTTCATTCTTCCTTACCAGTGTGCTCGGCTTTGCTTTCTTTTCCATAAGGTCTACGTCTGAAACAGTCAGGTTTCCATTTCACTTGGATCTTCTCTCTGACCCCTTGAGGGTTAACGAGGTCAGGCTGCACCAGTACTGTCTTCACAGCTCTGCAGACTCACCACGGAAATCAGAAGGATGAGCCACGTAATAATGCTGTTACCTTGGATGATGCCCTGCAGCTCTGAAGGTCACCGAGTTGGGTGGCTGCTAGCATTAGCTTTTCAGACTCAGTCTGAAAGGGTGGCGTAGTTAGAGTCAGTTCCGCCGTCCTGCATGCCCTGTGTGAACTGAAAGTGCCAAATTACTTCTTGGAGAACGGCTCTCTGCAAGCTCCAGAAAAGATCACGCCCAACTGGTCGGTTTGAGAGCGGTCTGCGTGCCCGACACGGTAGACCCATGCAGAGCACACACGTTATTGCTGCATTTTCTGTCCACTCGGCTCTGGGTTGAGTGAGATGTGGAGGTTATGTTTATTAGTTATATATCTGGGAACTGATTAGGTCAGAGGCTATCTAATCAATCATCGCTGCCCAAGGGCGGCGTCTCCACCTGATTTTGCACAAAGTCCCAATCCCCTTCTCTAGGTAAATTGAGTTAAAATCTGTGGCAGTGGGCTTGGCAGTGTGTATTCTAATAAGGCGTTCGCATATTCTAACTCTCATCTGGGTGGGATCACAGAACGCTCCATTCCCTGAATGACTGTCATGGACACATCTGTACACAGCAATATTCAGCATGAAGCAGGCCTGAGTCCACATAGTGGATATGAGATATTTACCCTTCCCTGCAACCGTGATGGCTGTTAGACTTGTCGAGCGCCGGGTGTATACCAGGCTCTGTGTTCTATACACCTTATCTCTTTAATTACCGCAAGGAGGGAGGGAAAATTATTTCCCCTGTTTTATGCATTAGCAACCTGAGGATATAGGGCTAAAGTTCCTGGCACAGAGTCGCATTTCAGACAAATGACAGAGCCAGAATTCGAATTCACATCTACTGGATTCCAGAGCAGGAGCTCTGGAAGCACCGACGCACGTGCGGGCTGTCTCCTGTCTGCGTCTCTGCCGATGGCACAGGGTGTCTGAACAGTTTGAGCTCCTCGCCTTATTCCCGTCCTCAGGCTAAATGCTCGCATCAAGCTAACTCCTGGACAAGGGGCGAGAGAAAGCATGAAGAAGGCAGGAACTGAGGTATAAACGCAGAGAATAGGCAGCAGCTCCTTCGGTAGCTGTAGACGCCGCATCCTGCCCCCAGGGGGTCATGCGGCTTCCGGGCACCATGAGGGAGTTTCTCCCCATGTATGATTTCTTTCCTAGCATCGTCTGACACATATTTATTAAATACCTACTATGTGTTAGACACTGATTAGAATTTTTTGTTATATTTGCATCCAATTTCATATTTCAGGTTTAGAGAAGAGCTAGTCACGTGAAAACGATCCGAATGAATTTGTAACTGCTTAGTCATAGACCATTGAATGGCACCCATGGTTCCCAGCCAGGGGTGGTCAGGATCCCCCACTACCAGCACCTCAGGGTGCATTCGTAATTCCTGGGGACACTGTGGCAGTTGCAACCAGAGAGGGGAGCTGTTACAAGCATCTAGTGGGTAGAGGCTGGGGATGCTGCTAAACATTCTACGAGGCACAGGAAGCCTCCACAATGAAAAATCATCCAGCCCAGAGTGTCAGAACTGTTGCAGTTGAGAAACTCTGGACTCTGCCCATGGAGTGCATGCCCTGTTGGGGGGGGGGGGGGGGGGGGGGGACACTGTGTGTTGTGCCGAAACCATATGAACTCACGGTAGCTCTGGTCATGGACACCTTGACATCTACACTCTGGAAAATCTACAAGCATATACATTCTCCGGTGAACAGAATACCACTTTCTGGCTTTGCTGCCACTCTTACCTCTTCCAAGCCGTCCAGGGTAGGGCACCAGCCTCCTGCCCTAAATTCATTCTTCACGTTTCAGATGTACCTGTTGCTGAGCTGCCACCCCCTGGTTTATGAACCTGGATTGTACTTGTGTTGTAGAGCAAGGTGTCTAGAAAGCGAGTGGACCCGTCAGGGACCCAGAAGCTCTTCTTGCTTTCACCATCCACTGCTTTTTCAGCACTTGCCCTCTGTTGGGCGGTGCTGGCTCTGGGGACACTGGGATGAGGTAAACAAAATCCCTCCTTCATTAGAGCCTAGCAGGATGTAGACAAGCCAGTGAATAAAGTAATTGTCAGTTGTGAAACATTGTAAAGGATACAGAAGTCATAGCTTGCTCAAGATCTCTTTTTCATGGGGTGGGCAGGAAAAGGCTCTCTGAGGAGCTTATGTTTGAAGCTAAAACCCAAAGAATGAGGCGGAACAAATCAGCCAGCCAGGCAAAGGGTGTTTCAGGAACTGGGAACAGCAAACACAAAGGCCTTAAATTAGAAAAGAGTAAATGAACGAGGGCCTTGGTGATGTTAATACATTTTTAAGCCCCGCCCCCCCAAAAGATGATCTCTATAGGCATGCAGTGTTGGGTGCTGCCTTAATTGGGGACGGTTGGCATATTGAGTTTTAAGGTCCACACATTCATCTTCAAAAAAATCCCAAAGAAACATAATTTTTCACTTTCCTGTTTCCATGAACATCTTTTTGATGTACTAATGGCCTCCAACGAAAGAAGAGATGATTTGTAATCATGAAGCTGTGCGTTCCTGAATAGGTGGTAAATAAATCAGAGGCATGATGCACCAAGAGTCCCCCTGTCTGGACCCTTTTCCTCTAGGAACCTGTCCTCACCCTCCATGCGTTATCATAACCAGTGGGGGATGAAACTGAGCTTGAATCTAGTCAACCCATTTCATGATGATGCCCTTATGGCATAAATCACAGTGAAAGCCAAAAAGAATTGTATCATCATAAAAATAAGGGAATAACTACATTTTTAAAAATAAATACTAAAAATTACATTACTAAAAATATAGTTGAAGTTTACGTTCATTTTGTGAATTCATAGATCAGTAGGACTTGAAGAAGGAGCACAGGTGTCCCCTGACTCCCTTTCTTGTCGGAGCGAGTGCCGAGAGTTCCTGTATGTCTTCTGCCACACTACCCAGCAGCCTGTGACAGAGCCAGAGTTCAGCCTTCAGCTTTGTGTCAGAAGCTCATTCAGAGAACCCACACTGCCTCTCTTTGCTTAATTTGACCAATGATATAATTATATCTTCATGTTTTTTGAAGTGAATATAAAGTAAAAGAATATGGATATTTTGCTGACATTTTTAGAGAGGTTAGAAAGGAAAGCAAAAACAGCTCACGGGGAAAGGCGTGCTATCTACAGAATATTTTCAGAATTGCATATTGCACTTTATGGGCCTTACCAGCCTTACTATATGTTTTCCTGTTATTATAACTTGGCTAGATCATAACTGTTTTATTCTTCATTGAATACCCAGACCCTATAGCACAGCATCTACCTATAGACAGTCAGTGTGTACCTGTTCAGTGGGTGAATGTGTGCCGAGCTGCTTTAATTCAACATGTGGCCATTTAAAGCATCAAAACATTGAAGTTAAGGATTTAATTCTCAATGAGCTTTACTTAGAGCAACTTGGATGTCATTGGGAAATATAAACCATGGCTGTCTTTGAAGATGGTCTTGGAGTTTCTTGTCCCCAGGAAAATAGTTGTGCAGCTGAAAACAAGCAAAAAAAAAAAAAAAAAAAAAAAAAGCTGCTGTGTTTTGCTCAGGTTCTCCTACTTATTTCTTTTTAAAACCAGTTTTTCTTTTTGCAAAATGTCATAGTTTCTTTAATCATTCTCTTAGCATTATAATATGGTCCTTTACAACATTTATTACAGATTGCTTTAGATCTTTGTTAATAAGCCTGTTCAAGCAAACAGATTTTTTGAAAAGTACTGCCCAAATGTGATACTATGCAGATCCTAAAATTCAAATACAGTCATTAGTTATTTCTTGGCACCTGAACAAAGTCTCACCCTGGTGTTACCCTGGGACCCCCATCACACCCTACTTCAGGTGTGGATGCTGTGGTCATTTATGCTGGCCTGAGGCTCCCTTATCAATGGACTTCTGAGATCACCACCATTACTTTCTCAACTTGTTTGCCTCTCCCTCTATCAGAGACATACCTGTGGTAAGGGTAAAGTGTCATTCTCATGGCAACATGATTGATAGTCATGAAGTTGAGGAGGCTCCTCAGACAGCCTTGATTAGCCATTAAGAGGCTAAGCACATTCAGGCACCTGTGATTTATCTTGGAAGACAGACTATCAAGCAAATTAAATGAAAATGTACATATGTAATGAATAAATTCCTATATGTAACTAATAAATATCATCACATTATTTAAAATAAAAAGAATTTCTAATTCTTTTCAAATTACAGCTTGGGCATAGTAAACAGTCAAGTTTGAGGAGCTCAGAAGATTTCCAGTTAAACAGTTTAAATAACCCTCCCAGACAATATCAGGTAAGCATGATATTTTTCTTAAAGAACTGAGGCTAGTTATTTGTAATATTTAAAATCCCAAACTATGTGATTCTTTAAATGAAAATGACCTATTATGTTGTTTTTCTCAATATCAAAATAATGCATGAATTCAACACATATGTGCTAAGTACTAGAGATACATAAGTAAATAAAACAGATAAAGTCTTGGCATCTCAGAGCTTAGAATCTACATGTTCATTGTAAAGAGTCTATTCTCACGAAAAAACATACAGAAGAGAGTAAAATGTACCTCAGACCCTACCACTGAGATTTAGGGACTACTTACTTTCTGCCAGGTGATTTATATGTATATGTATAATTTTACATATACTTCAATATTATTTACATGTATATGTAATATTATATAAATGAGAATAAATAACAGGGTTTTCACATCACAAAACATATATTCATATTAATTTTAATGGATGTATAGTATTCCTTTGTACAACTATATGATAATTTATTAAAATTATTTCCTACTGATGGACTTTAAAGGGTTTTTTCTACTATTATAAGTAGTACTAATGGGATGCCTGGGTGGCTCAGTCAATTAAGCGTCTGCCTTTGGCTCAGGTCATGATCTCAGGGTCCTGGGATCGAGTCCCACATCAGGTTCCCTGCTCCGTGGGGAGCCTGCTTCTCCCTCTACCTCTGCTGCCCGCCCCCAGCTTGTGCTCTCTCATATGCGCACTCTCTGTCTCAAATGAATAAAATCTTTAAAAAAAAATAAGTAGTACTACTATCAACATACTTGTCCATGCCCCCAGTTACATCCTTAGAATAAGTTCTTGAAAGTGATATTTTACTGTCCACCATTTAATTTGGGGTTTAGAGAGTCATATTTGGCTTAACCGTGAATCCACCCAGGACTTCCTGCCCACAGTATGGAGCCTGCTACTCTTCATGAAACGTGTAGAGTGAACGCAACATTCTCACCGGAGAAACTTTGTTACGCTGAAACTAGCCATTCCTGAATTACTAGCAAGTATAAGACCAAAACTGATTACATTTCTTGGTAAGGGAGGTCAAAGAACGTAAACGAGTGTGCATTTGCTTAATTTCCAGTTTCCACATGCGGTATTATCCACACCTTTAATCTCCCCAACTGAAAGGCTGTGTTCTTCTCTAATACTCTGCAAATAAAGTACAAGCAATGAACATCAAGGAGTAGATGTTTGCTCTAAAACTATTCTTTTCTCAAGAATTAATCTCTGAGTCATTAGCTCCAGTAATGTAAAAATTGCTTTAATAGTCTGGTGATAGTATGCATTCCCTGCCAGATAAATCATCTGAATCTTTGTTAGCCATCACTTCTGAAGTCCTAAGGAAGGAAAGACTCAGACACTTACTACAAATGAGAGATTTGTCATAAACATAAAACTGAGGTGGATTTCTCCTTTCTTGGTCTAGAAAATTATGAAGAGGCTCATTAAAAGATACGTACTACAAGCCCAGGTAGATAAAGAGAGTGACGAAGTGAATGAAGGTGAGTTGAATGGGGATATGGGTGAGGGGGGGGGGGCCTGAGGCCGAGCTGCAGGGAAGCTGGAGGGAATGGGGTGGGAGGGCGACCCGCTGGGGGAAAAGTCGACAAGGTGCCCCCAACTGTCAGTGTGAAGAGTGTAGGGAAATGGGCTCATTCTCCACAGTTGGGGCAGATGGCACTTGCTACAGAAGTAACCTTGCTTCTGGGGGGCAACTGGGAGGGAGGAGGAAGTGGTTGGGAGGAGCAGAAGGCTGCTGCCCCAGCTCCTGCAAACATTTGCCACCAGTGCCTCCTTTTTACTTTAGGACATTTGTTACAATTCTTTCTCTATAATCTTTTCAAAAATTCACCAAACCTTAGCTGAGGAAATAGAAACCTGCCCCATTAGGAAGTTTCCTTTGAAAGGATTCAAACAACAGATGTGTGTGGAATTAGGACTGATTTCCTTCTGTTCCAGCATCCCTAGTTTCTCTGCATCTGTATTTATAGTTGACTCCCTATCATTCTTGTTTTTCAAAGGGGAACTGAAGGAAATTAAACAGGACATCTCAAGCCTCCGCTATGAACTCCTTGAAGAAAAAACTCAGAATTCAGAAGACCTAGCAGAACTTATTAGAAAACTTGAGGAGAAATTATCAATGGAACCAAATCAAGAGGAAAGCAATAGATAATGCAAAGACTTCTTTTAAAAATCATATTTATTTGTCCACTTGAAGCCATATTATCTTCCAATTTATTTTTTTCAGTGCCAGTGTGACCCCGTTTTAAACAAAAAAAATGTCCAAAGATAACCTGGATCATCCCATCATCCAAAACCCTAATATTTAATATTTTTGGTGATTGAATTTCATTGTTCAGGCTAAAGTTTGCAGATTATGATGGAAATTGTGCCCAGTTGTTTGACGCTTGTTTTTATAACTGCCTTCTTGGGTATAACTATTGTGATGATGTGATTCTGTGTCATGTCTGCTTGGGGACACTCCTCGTGCAGCATTTCTCTTGAAGGTCACTTCAGGTAACTTCTTACCTGCTTTATGGGTCCCCTGATGGTGACTTCCAGCCCTGAAACCCAGGGAAAGATGATCTATGGCTATTTGGAGAATGCTGTTTAATCATCTACTCTGCTTGGCCCCCACAGACTATGATTGGTAATATCTGTGCAAAATGTGATTAAATCTTTCCTGAACTTTCTGACTCATCTCACTGAAAATGTTACACTTAACAGTGAAAATGTGTTTCCTCTACTGACGTCTGGAGACATGGTGTAGTGTGTGTGCATATGCGTGTTTCTGTGCTCACACAAGTGTGTATGCGATGCTTGTCCTATTTTCTTTTGCAGCCAATACAGACTCTCGAAACCTCTTATCTTATGGTTTCTTTTTTTTTTTTTTTACCGTGACTTGAAGATTATTGACCAAATAAGAACCCTTTATTGGAGAAGTATCAAAGTCACCAATGATTGTGGTGATTTGGTCCAATGATAGCATAGTTTTGTGCCATTTCTGAGGGCATTTACAGGGGAATTCCCACATTTGGCGTCGAATATAAAGGAAAAAAGTATGGAGGGAACTTGCAAATATTTACCTGTCATTCTCAGTATGTTCTCCCCTCCTGTAAAAATATATCAAACAGGAATCTGCATTTGTACACATTTGCGGGCATTGTTCTTACTGATGATTTGAGGCAATATCTAAAACAACACAGAGAGAAATGAACATTCATCTGTTCGACCTGACAAACTGCCAACATTTAAATGATGCTGGGCATTAAGGGGAAGTGTTGCTTTAAACTCAATAAAGGAGGGGCTTCAAATACAAATTTTTAACTTCATTCTAGAGATAAAATGGTCACAAAAGTCTAGTTAGCCCCAACTTTGGCTAAATTTAAATCAAAGAAGCTTTATGTGACCAGATCAGAAAATATATCTGAGATTTTATATTCAGTGATTTTGTATTTGTGGGTATTATTTATTGAGAAGTTACTTGGTAATACAGAAAGGGTGTGCTTTCAAATGTTTTATGATAATATTTGAATCAGAAGTTGTAAAAACCAACGTTGTACCAAAGGCACTGTCAGCACATTAAAATAACCCAACGTCCACAAAGCTTGTGTATCATGCCGAGCAAGAGGTTGGCCTCCGTGCCAAGGGGCGCTCTGGCTGCAAATGGGCTCAACTCCAGAGAATCAAGAAAACATACTCAGATTCCCCAGTGTCTTTAGGTCGGGTTGACCTGAGAAGATACAGGTTTTAGGAAGGGCAACAGGCATGATTCTGGCTCTCCCAGTAAAAACACCACCATCAGGTGCTGCCTTGTGACTCTGCAAAATTAATATATCCTAAAGTCAGTGGATTCTCCTCAAAGTGCAGCTGAGTTGGCCCCTTTTCTAATTTCTTTTCGATTTGGACATGAAAAGAGAAACCAACCGTTATGTTAAGAAAGATTTTAAAAATTGCAACAAGAGCTTAATTAAAGGCATATTGTCTGTCAAAGATGGTCCTGAGCATGACTACCCTCTGTGAGTCTCAAGACCGTTGGCTGTAAATCCTGTATTCCTGTTGCAGTCAGCCTAACCTTTAAAAACAAAGTGATTCCTTGGTTGAAATGTATTGATCCAACTTGTTCTCTCTGTCGTATTTCTCTTCTCAGATTTGGTGCTTTCTGGAGGCTGGGGCTCCATAAGAAGGGCAGCCCAGTACGTCTGTGACCACGCGGGTCCTCCATGAGGGCCAAGGCCACAGTCACACCTCCTGGCAAACCTGCTCCCACTGAACAAAACCAAGTCCCTGTGTTCGTCCAGGCCGAGTCTTACTCTTTGCCATGCTCCTTACGCTGAAGCTGAGAAATAACCCAAATTCAGTATGATTGTACTAGGCATAGCCGATGAATTACCAGAATCTACTACTGTCTGCTTAAAACTTTGCCAGGGACTGAGAAGAGTGAAAAATGAATGTCTGACCTCAAGGAGCTTGCAACCAAATAAAGAAACGGGACTTAACACAACTGTAAGAAATGTTCACTGAGCCTCTACTGTGTGCCAGGCACATGATAGGTGCTTTCCATGAAGAACTGAATTCAAGCTAACTCTATATGCTTATAACAACTGTTTGAGGTAAACACTGTTAAGACTCTCATTTTAGAGGGGCACCTGGGTGGCTCAGTCGTTAAGCGTCTGCCTTCAGCTCAGGTCATGATCCCAGGGTCCTGGGATCGAGCCCCGCGTCGGGCTCCCTGCTCGGCGGGAAGCCAGCTTCTCCCTCTCCCACTCCCCCTGCTTGTGTTCCCTCTCTCGCTGTGTTTCTCTCTGTCAAATAAATAAAATCTTTAAAAAAAAAAAGACTCTCATTTTAGAAATGAGAAAATTGGAGCCTCTATTATTCTTTTAAATTTAAATCCAATTAAGTAACATATCATGTATTATTGGTTTCAGAGGTAGAGGTCAGTGATTCATCAGTTGCATACAACACCCAGTGCTCATCACATCATGTGCCCTCCTATAACCCGGCTACCCCATCCCCCCACCCCCTCCCTTCTGTAACCCTCAGTTTGTTTCCCGGGGTCCAGAGTCTCTCATGGTTTGTCTTTATCTCTGATTTCTTCCCATTCAGTTTTCCCTCCCTTCCCCTGTGGTCCTCTGCACTATTCCTTATGTTCCACATATGAGTGAAACCCTGTGATAAATGTCTTTCTCTGATTGACTTATTTCACTTAGCATAATCCCCTCCAGTTCCATCCACGTCAATGCAAATGGTATTCATCATTCAGAAAGGTATTCATCCTTTCTGATGGCTGAATAATCTTCCCTTGTATATACGGACCACATCTTCTTTATCCATTTGTCTATTGAAGGACATCTTGGCTCCTTCCATAAAAACTGGAGCCTTTAGAAGCTAAGTAACTTGCACAGAGAGGGTCAGAGCCAGGAACAGAACCAAGGCCTGCCTCACAACAGGCACTTCACGCTTCCCTGTGGTCTCCACAGACGATGTTGGAGTACGGTTGTCTCGTTGTAAAGCTCACATTTCAATCTCTAGGTGCAGAAAAGTGGGCTGTACCTGAAAACCCTACATTCCATAACCTGCCTGATGCAGAGACAGACAGCAATGTTACTCATGGAGGCTGTGGGTCCAGAGGAGGTCTGGCTTTGAGAAGATTGCATTTTAAAAAACAAACAAGAACAACAAATGGGGATGTGTATGAAGGGTGGAGGCAGTGTGAGCAAGGCCAAGAGCTGGGCATGAATATGGGACACGAAGTTCTTCAGAAGGAGACGGTAAATTCGGTGGCTGTGACTTGGTGAGAACAGGTTTGGCAGTCCATTGTACCCATCCGGGACTGTTCCAAAATGGAAACTGACAAGAGTTATCACCATGCGAATAGCAAAATCTAACCAAACATTTAAAATGGAAAGACTGCATGGTAGTATTTGTCAACCAGACAGACCAACCAACCAACAGAATCACTGTCCGGACCGATGGCCAGTTTCGGGCTGAGGTTGGGAAACTGAAGAACTCCATGAAAACCTACTCTTTGCTCCTTGTCTGCTTCTGTTCTTGCAAGGACCTGCACCCCCACTTGACCCAGGCCTCAGAACGCTAATAGTGCACATCCTCCTTGTAAGGGACAAGGAGTTAATGATTCTCTAGGACAGATACTATCTAAGGAAGGACCAGGGGAGAATGACCGGCCGTAGCTATCATATGCGTGTTCCAGAGCCAGATATCCAGAGCGAGACATCTCGACGCCAAGAGGAATAAATGACTTAGGATGGGCACCTGGGCTCTTGTCTTTGTTCTGACCAGTTTGTGGATGCCTGACAGGACAGGTCCACCAGACCACAACCCTCAAGAAAAAACCCAGACCCTGAGCAAAGACGAGACTCTCACCTTTCCTATCTGAGTCTCTTGGACGCTCTCTATACCTTCAGTAAACTCTGCACTCACCTCCTGCGGGCTCACGCATGATTTCTATCCTGCACACGGCCAGGGACCCTCTTGACTGATCCTGCAGGACATCTCTGGGCCCCTGGGCCCAGTCTGCCGGCATCAAGGCCAAGGAGGAGCTGTTTCTCCGAGTGCCACAGTTAAGTGTGAACTGCATCTGTTCTGATTCTAACAAGCAGATAGGACCTCCTTCTTCACTCTGAAATTTTCCTTCATCATCATCGTGCGCCAGGTAGGGTTTATGAAAGTCATACCTGCTGTCCGCACAGCTCGACTGATGGTGCTGGAGGTGGGATCCTATACGACGGAGTCTCTGCCCTTTGATGGAGAGTGAGCAGATTGAGTCACTGGAGAAGCAGAAAAGAATATGAATTCCCAGCCCAGACCTCTGCGTTTTTCTCCCGAAACCTATTTATTGAGTTTCTACCTGAGCCAGTTAATCAAAGTTTGGGTAGGCAGACAGCCCAGCGTCCTAACATGGATGGAAGTTGAAAATGCATCTAAACATCTGTTCTTCTACAAAATCTTGACTCATAATCTAAGTCTTTACTTTTATGTGTGACTAGCCAAGCTGAGAGATACACCATGAACTCTCAGAAAGAACTGGAATGAAGACAAAATACTTTTTTTCTTGAATCATTAGAATGATTGCTTGAATTTTCTTTTTCACTCTGTGTATATTATAGCTACAGCCATAAAAGTTTTCAGACAATTTTTCAAACATTTTCCCAGCATGAATTTAATGGTAACACCTAGTCACAAATTATAAAAAGCTCTTATTTTGGAACCAGTTTTTGTAGCGATTTTTTCACTGTTAAAAGCAAACCATAGGCCCCGAATGGTGTCACTTAGTTGAGGCCCCACATCAGCACACAAGACTTCCTGTTAACTTAACTGCAGTTTCGATGCTCCGGGGTCAACATGGGAATTCCCTGGTCAGCCCTAGGACACTAACGGATGGTCTCCTTCTGTTCCCCTTTCGAGGGCAACCTTCCTAAAACAATGGATTCTTTGCTCATGATTTCCTTTTTCCCACTCCCATTCTACTTTTAAGAACTTTTCCTTTTGTGAGCTCTTTGGGGCTCCCCTCTACTTGGTAGGTGGGATTGTGCCTGATGGGTGAATTGATTCATGAAGCCAATTAGATCTTTAAGATTTGCTCATTTGAATTCTTGTTAATTAACAGTACATTTGAGAAAATAACTAGAGACACTGACCAACTATATGGCAGTTTGTTTTTTTCACTTATGCCATTTGATGGATAATTGGTTTATCCAGTGTAAGTGGATCACAGGGATATTGATTCATGTTTTTCAGACTCTTGTGAAAATGACGTATTGAAGAGCCACCTTATTCAATGTGAAGGGGTATTACACCTGCTAAGGAGATCATATGTTCATACTAGTTATACCCTAAGTATGATGTTATCTAGAATATTGAAGTAAAAACCATGAGACGGAATCTAAAAAATTTTCACCTTTCTTCTGTTCATAATGCCTACTCTGTAAGCCGTAGCTTTTGTCATTGTCCACTGATGAACAGTAGGAACAGAGTGTAGAAGCAGGCAGACAGGAGTGTCCTCAAGGAAATGCACAGAACATTGAATTTTTTTCTAAATCATTAGAAAAAACTTTGGTGGTGCCTGGGTGGCTCAGTTGTTAAGCGTCTGCCTTCGGCTCAGGTCATGATCCCGGGGTCCTGGGATCGAGCCCCGCGTCAGGCTCCCTGCTCGGCGGGGAGTCTGCTTCTCCCTCTCCCACTCCCCCTGCTTGTGTTCCTGCTCTCGCTGTGTCTCTCTCTGTCAAATAAATAAATAAAATCTTAAAAAAAAATACTTTGATGATGACATTTGGGAGGTGAGTCTTGAACTCCACTGTCCTGCATTTTTCTCCTAATCACTGTCCATGAAAATAGACTTTCATATCATCACAAGAACAAGTAAAGTAAGTTTACTTAGTATCATGTCTCAGACTAAAAGAACCATCGTAACACTCTGCTTCTCTGCCTTAACCTTTTCAGTATGCTGCGGTTTCGCCACCTGACATTTACCCTTCCCTCTTCTTCAGAACATGGACTATCCTGTGGAATAATTGGAAAAGGTCAAATTTTGTATTTTCTTACATTTCAAAAATTGTTAACATGTCATATTGGTGTTATGATTTGTTAATAGGCAGAGGAGTGTATATATACACATAGTCATCTATATAGTTTGTCATGGTATATAATAGATATGCATAAAATGCATATCTAATATATACATATATGGTCAAATACATTTTTCAAAGCATAGTTTTGATCCTAGAAAAAACATTATGTTTATAAATATTGATTTTGTTTTTTCTCCTTCCTTCCTTCCTTCCTTCCTTCCTTCCTTCCTTCCTTCCTTCCTTCCTTCCTTCCTTCCTTCCTTCTTTCCTTCCTTCCTTCTTCAATGATTCCAACTTTTTCTAGTCGCTGTATGTTATTTTCAGCCTGGTAGTTCAGGGTACAAGATCTAAGCTGGAATGTGTGGGCCTGAACGTCAGCTCTGACAGTTACCAGCTGTGTTCTTCCCTAAGTTTCTTAACCTTTCTGGGCCTTAGTACCGATTCTACAGATAAGAAAAAAGAAAACTAAGATTATCACCTGCACAGGGTTTTTGTAAGGATGAAAGGAGCTCATAACCCTTAGACTCTGCAAATATCCACATTCAGCCAACTGTTAGTGGCTGTAGAGAAAAGATGTGTCTCTTGAATCCCTTGTCTCCGTGGTCTTAGAGGTCACCACCTCTTAAACCGCATACAATCTAATCAAATTCAGGTTTCCACATACATTTCTCTGACCCAGTGGGACAAAGCGTCTGCAGCGGTCTGTTCGGCAGGATTCTGAAGCCTGGGTCAGGGTCAGCAGGAAAGAATGACAGATGATTGGGGCGCCTGGGTGGCTCAGTCGGTGAAGCATCTGCCTTCGGCTCAGGTCATGATCGCAGGGTCCTGGGGTCGAGTCCTGCATCGGGCTCCCTGCTTCGCGGAGAGCCTGCTTCTCCCTCTGCTTCTCTCTCTCTCTCTCTGTCTCTCATGAATAAATAAATAAAATCTTAAAAAAGAAAAGAATGACGAATGATTAACGGCACTTGCCAGCAACACGGGGAGTCGGCCTTCATGTCACATATTCATCATCCTTGAAAAATAAAAACATATTTGAACAAATTAATAAATAAAATCTTAAAAAAAAGAAGAGATCTAAGTAATACAAGCTGGTTCCACAAGGCCTACTTTAACTTGTTCATTCTAGAGAACTTTACAAACTTGAGAAGAACTGCCCACAAGGAACCATCCACAAGGTGGAAAATGAAGCCTCAACTTGTTTGTATCAGGTTGAGCGTATCTGCCGTGTGCTTACATCTCAGTTCTTGGCAGATATATCACACCCCTGTGATGTCGGCGTTGTCCAGGCCCTGGGTAGCTCCTGGTTAATTTCCACCCCCTCTTAGGGGCAAACAGCTTCATTTGCTTCAGGACTTTATACTTCATTAATGAGAAAGTTACCCTTCATGCAAGAAGTAGTAGAAAATACACCGGCCTTTTCTTGCGAGCTGATTTACAGGTCTCGAGTGCGCATGCTTTCGGAGGGCAGCAAGCCAGACACCGACGGGCCAGGAGGGGGGTGGAAGGCAGAGCTGGCCTCGTGGAAACACTGGCTGCACAAGCCAACAGAACACAGCGGATGGCCGGCGGATGGGGCGGTGGATACGGAGGCCTGAGCGCCCCAGAGTCCGCCAGCCCAGACTTTAAAGGGAACAAACACAGGCAGTGCCCAAGCCTGGCAGTGGGCACCTGGCGTACAGGGCATTTGCACAATCCAAACCATCTCCCACATGATCACTCACGTCCTCCCTGAAGGCAGAGTGGGAGCCATCTGAATTGCCTTGGCGGAGAGGGTCCCCTGGGAGCCTCTTCTGCTGGAGGCCTGCAGCCCAACCATGTCAACCATGTTCAGTTTGCCCGCTCAGAAGGGTTGTTCTGGTATGTGCTCCCTCCACCCTGAGGCCTTCAGGGGCTCCGGGGTTGACCGCACTCCAAGGGGCTGGAGTGTCCCCTGGAGCCGAACGTGGGCTGGCAAGGTGCAGAAGGCACATCTGCAGGCCAACCAGGTCAGGGTAGCTCGGGGCCTGGGACAGGGCAGTGGTAGGAAGAGGCCGGGTCACAGGAGGAAGCTATTTGGGGGTACCTGGGATTGGCCTTGTTGGAGGTCTTAGTTGACACAGATTCCCCCTGAGGGCCTGCTGGCGGGTGAACCTGTTAGGGAATCTGGGCTGGATCGCCCGACAAAAGAACCAAGTGGCACTCGGAGATCTTGGAGGATAGGAGGTTTATTTAATGCCAGCAGGCTCAGAGGAGAATGATCTCCAAAGGTCTGAGCCCCAAACACAAATAAAGGGGGTAATTTATACACTTCCACATCCGCATACTTGGCACTTTTGGTGTGCGCGGGAAGCGGGGCAGGGAGAGGAACCCGGATTGGCCGGCACACGCGAAGCAGAGCAGGGAGAAGAACCCGGAAGAGCCCCCGGGGCAGGGGCTGGGACTCCTTTGCTGGCTGTCGGTCATCCTAAGACACAGATTTCTCATATGAAACCCTCCCACAAAAGACCCCTGGGAGCCTTGGTTGCTGGAGAAGCTGAGGACCTCCCCTGGCAGGCAGGTGAATGGGGACTGAGTGCTGTGGCTTCGGGAAGAGTCTCTGGGGTGGGACCTGTACCTGCAGGAGCCTATCCAGGTGGTTCCCGAGGGCTGGGACTGGCTTCTCAGAAATGGGTAGAGGGGAGCCTAGTGTGCATCTGTGAGCCATGTGGTTGTGGGGAGGCCGGGACCCCGAAGAGGCTTAAGTGTGCGGAGAGCCTGGATGAAGGCGGTCCAAGACTTCTCTGCCTCATTCCAGCCCGAGACAACACACGTGTGCCCAGTTTCACACCCGCAGGGAAAGCTGGAGGAGTGTGGACTGCCCTGGCCAGCTGGGGCCGTAAGGCTACCAGGGCCCTGCACTGAGAGACATCCAGAGCCTGGGTTCCGCGTAAGCCCAGGACGCCATCAGGCAGGCAGCCAGTCACAGAGTGGACTGACTGTCGCCTCAGACACGTTTTGGAGGGAAGGCTAGCCCGGAGGGTGTTTGTGTGGTTTGAGATTGCCTGAGCCCCAGGGATGTGGAGAAGTGGGGGTTCAGACCCGATGGTCAAGAAAGACTTCTTGAGATGTGTTTGGTGCAAAAAGTGTTTTTATTATAGCTGGACGGACAGGACTCAGGGGCAGAAAGGGCTGCACTGGGATTGTGAGGGGCAATTGATCATACACTTTGGAGCTGGGGGAAGTAACAAATGCTAGAGAAGACTCTCAGGATACCAGAGGCCAGGCTTTTGTCAAGCCAAGGCTGTTTTTCCCTCTAGCGAGGCATTAACATTACCAACGGGAGTTCCTGGAGGAAGGTTATCCTTTGCCGGCCTCAAGTATTTGTCAGTGGGCTGCACGTTATTGGGACATTTCGTTTTGTCTACATTTCCTTCTGCCTTGTTCTGTACGCTGGCAGCCCGCAAGGCCGTGGCCGGTGGAAGGGGTGTGCATGCCCTTGCAGGAGCCGTACTGCATGGGGCAGCCAGGGACTTGGGAACAGGGCTGGCGCCCCGGCTGTGGGTGGCTGGGGTAGGACGTATCTGTCTCATTTTAATCAATAAACCCGAGAAATGAGCATATTTGCCCTGATGGCACAGCTGGATGGAATCTGGTCAGCACGGTGGGGGCAGGACGGTGTGGATGGTCCTGGTGACCCTCCAAACACAGACCCCTGGGAGCCTTGGGTGTTGGGGGAGCCCTAGGTGACCCACCTGGGCATCCGGTCTGTCATGAGTGCACGGTGTCTTTCCACACTGTCAGCTTTATTCATTCCTAAAGCAAAGTTAATCACAAGTACAAAGCAGGGTCAGGATTCCAAACTCAGTGACGTTTCAGCACGTGATTAAATTTGGCTTCTTACAGGGCACACAGAGCAGGACGTGAGACAAGCCGCACAACAAACAAGATAACGGTGGGGGGACATGGCAGGGGGGTTGGAAGTGAACGTCAGTCTGTGGGGTGCAGCGGGATAAGGTCTCAGTCCCGGTCAGCTCTGGGCACTCACTGCTGCTGACGTTCAAGCAGGGAAGGCTCTCGGTTTGGAGATAATGGGGCAGAGCCTTCGGGGGCAGCCACCTGTTTGAGGTGCTCAGACATGGAGGGGTCAATTCTGAAGAGTCTGATCCTGCCCTTTTTGAAGGGATTGAAGCAGTTTTGGGTCTCTGCTCGGTATCAGCCCGGGGTCCAGGCAATATGTCTTAGCTGCAGTATCTGAACGGCTCCAGTCATTGGTTGACCCGGGTTCCTGCCTCCGGTGAGAGATGGCATTTTGCTGTCTACACTGTCCACAAGGGGTCTGTGTGTGGTTGGTTTCCAGCTGCTGGCTTGGAAAGAATCCCAGAGAGTAAGCACTGTCTACCCCCTGGTAGGCAGGGTTGAGTTCCCCTATGTCACACGGGAAATGGCAGGCGAAGCTGGGGGCTGGGAGTGGGGTGACGGGAGGCCCCCTGCACATATGCACATATTGGCGGGGTGGGGCAGCTGCAAGTCCGGCCTTGACAGTAATGGGGAAGTTCTATGCGGAGCCGGGGCCTGGCATCGGCAGAATCCCAGCCACATCGCCCACAATTACCCATTTCTCCCCTGAAGGTACAGCTGGAGACTTCTGGGCAGCCCTGGCAGGGAGGGGTGGGTGAACAGTTGGGCTACTGTCCGGAAAGACACCGGGGAAGCCTGGAACCCCTCAGGCAGGCAGTTCAACCAAGAACTGACTGTGACCAGGTTGGATCGACGGTTTCAAAAAGCCTGTCCCGCTGTGGGCATCCCCCAAACTGCCCGTGCGGGTGCTCTGGGTGGACCGGGAGCTCCATGGGTCTAGAGAGCCCCCTGCAGCCCAGAGTGGGCTGTCTTCAGGCCAGGGGGCTTGGGACAGCACCGCAGGAGGAAGAGGCCGAGTCACAGTAGGAGGCTACGTGGGGTGCTCGGCCAGAATCGGCCTCCTTCCAGGCCTTTGTTGACACGGAGGCATGTATTCTCCGTGAAGGCCGATCGGAGGGCACCTGCTGGGGCCTGCTGGCTGGGGAGCCCCCCACTGAATCAGGGACCACGCCGGGCAGGCGGGCCTCGTGGGGACTGAGGGCTGCCACAGTCAAGCTGCCACCTCCGGAAGATTCTCAGGGGTTCAGGGCGGTTTGGGAATGGTGGCACGGCCACAAAGGGAGAGCCAGCTGGCTGCCTCCTGCCTGTGCGTGAGCCCTGCATGTGCGGGGTCGGGTCAACCAGAAGGCAGACCTGTCAGTCCAAGGCCTCTGCCTGAGCCCGAGCCCCGTCCCACTCACCCTGGAAGGTGACGCTGGAGAGTGGGGGCGGCCTGCCTGTCTGCGGCCTGTGTGCCCACTGGTGTGGTCTTCTCTGACAGATACCGTTTTTTCCTTTTCCAGATTTTTATTTAAATTCAATTTAATTAACATATAGTGTACTATTAGTTTCAGAGGTAGAATCTAGGGGTTCATCCGTTGCACACAACACCCAGTGCTCATTCCATCACGCGCCCTCCTTCATGCCCCAGCCCCCCCAGCCCCCCGCAGTCTGTTTCCTGGGGTCCATAGTCTCTCATGGTTTGTCTCCCTCTCTGATTTCATCTAATTTTATTTTTCCCTTCCTTCCCCCATGCTCCTCTGTTTTGTTTCTTAAATTGCACATATGAGTGCAATCATATGGTATTTGTCTTTCTCTGACTGACTTAATTTCATTTTAATCGTACCCTCTAGCTCCATCCACGTCATTGCAGATGTCAATATGTCATCCTTTCTGATGGCTGAGTAATAGTCCATTGCAGACATGAACCACATCTTCTTTATCCATTCATCTGTCAGGGGACATCTGGGCTCGCTCCATAGTTTGGCTGTTGTGGACTTTGCTGCCATGAACACTGGGGTGCAGGTGCCCCTCAGATCTAATAACAGACCTGTTGGAGCCCTGACTCCTGGTTCCACCATCAGGCTGGCCGACTGTCCCAGTGGGGACTGACTGCCACCATTTCAAGCTGTCACCTCAGAGAGTGTTTGGGTCAATGACTTGTTCTTTCTGGAGCATGTTGAAGTGATCCAGGCTAATCTGCTGGCAGGACGCCCCGTTGCAAATTCCAGTACACACCCCTTTCTGAGGTGTGAAGGGGCTTGCTGTTCTCTGCAGCATTACATGCTGATCTTGGGTGAGATTCAGGGCAGTGGCCCTGTCCTGTAACTTCCGTACCCATTCAGTATTGGGGGTGACAGCAGGGGCTCCCCATCTTGCATGTGGGGCAACAAGCCATTCTGCTTGGCTTCCCAAGTATGAAACTGGACAGTACTGTGGTCCACCCAGCCAAGGTGGTTTTCCCCTATTAGTGATACGCCATTTTTCTTTCCACCAACCCTGCTGCTTGTGGGTTACAGGGAAGACGGATCCTCCACTCACCGCCATGTTCTTTCCCCTGATCTTGCACATTATGATCTTTGGAATGTGATCACGGTCTCTTTAATCACGGTCTGTTCAGTAAGCAAACCCACACCTGATCTCACCTTCTCTGGTGGCCTCGTGTTTGCAGCCTAGTTCCCACAGCAACAGGCCAGCTCGGGTTAGGCCATGTGCAGTGTCCACACAAACCACCACACACTCAGAGGAGGGTGCGGGCTAGTGTGATCATTTTGCCCATCTCGTCCCGGTGGGGGGCCCCTCTGGATGGTGCAGTGCTTCTCGGGCAGTTGCCTTGGGCGTTGTTGAGAACACACAGGGCGTGCTGTTACTTCAAGCGCCACGGGCATCCACGCTAAGACGCCATCCCACCAGGCACTGCCTTGGCCACCCACCCTGTCCGTGCCCCCAACCCGCTGTATGTCCTGAGGAGTCAGGTGCCTTGCGGCTCATGCTTTGGCCAGGGCATCTGTGCCCGATGGCCAGGAGCTCAGAGCCATAGGATCCCGGATATGAAAACAGTGATGGGTTTGGACCGAAATGTCATTCCGCGTATCTTGACCCTGGAAGGGCTTCTGATGATCATCCGCCCCTTGGCGTCTCACGATCCAAGCCATTGGGTTCATCCCTGTAGATCAGCCCAGCTGCAGGTGTAGTGGGTTACAGGGCCCGGCTCGTGCAGGAGCACCCCCGGCCTTGTCCGCACTGGCTGCCGGTGTGTTTGTTCCATCCGGGTGGTGGATGGCGTCTGTCAGACACACGGGCCCAGACTCCACCTTCATTTCCCCGCTCCCGGTCCACAGGCCACAGCGATGTTCCAGCAAGACAGTCTGTGATGTTTGGAGGATCGACATACTCTCCAGGGCCTAGTGGTGCCCTTATTTCTAGAGACAGTGGGTGGTCGGGGTGGTCCTCTGTTGCAGATGGGCACAACCTATTGTCACAGTGGGGGTTCAAGCCAGGACAGCAGCGGGGTGGTGCCTTGAAAGGCAGAGACGTTCTGAGCACAACGTTCTGTTCCTATGACTGCCTCTACCTGGAGGGGAGCATGGTGTACATTGCTCAGAGCTCCTGACCTGTGGTAGCCAGCCCCAGGAATCAGCTGGGAATCCCGAATTCTGGAAAAGGCCGGCACCCCGTCAGCAGCCTGTGTGCGTGGCTGTTGAGAGCTGCCACTGCAGGAAGATGTTCGCTGCAGGTGCTCACTGGGCCCATCAGCCCTGCGGGGGTGTGAGTGCTGGCCTCCACAGGCCCAGAGCTACCCAAGGACGCCTGACAGGGCCAGAGCGAGCCAGCAGGACACGCAGGCTGGGGCCCCAGGTCCTGCAACATGGCAGCTGTCAGGAGACCCCGAGCCACAGAAGGAGGCCCCTGGGCGCAGCTGGGTTCTGCCTAACTCCAAACCTCCAGCTCCACAGGTGTGTCTGTCCTGAAGACAGACCTGGGGGGGGGGGGTCTGGCCTGATGGGGCCCCACGGGAGGTCAGGGGTCCCCTCTAAGAAGACACCCTCGAGAGGCCTTGACTGCTGAAGCAGCCTCGGGCCCCACAGAAGGAGCCAGTCCACAAAGGGACCAACTGTCCTTCGTGTCAAAGGAAGCCCAGAAGGCCATGCAGAGTGGGGGCCCCCTGCACCCTGGAGGCTCTGCAGGTGGGTGGGTTAGGCCAGACCCCTGCAGCCTAGGGCTTGCTCCTAGGGTGCTGACTGTGTGCAGGCAGTGGGGCAGGTAAGGGAGCCGGGGCCTGGAGCGGGGCAATGTGCAAGAGAGGACTGTTGGGGGATTCAAGGCATCTGCCTTTTCTGAAGCCCAAACCTGCACCACTGGGCCCATTGGTCACCGCTTAGGACTTGGATCGATCCTGCCTGGTCAGGGCCAGGCTCCTGGACCGGGGGCCAGCCAGAAGCAGCCCCTGGGGGCCTCACATTCTGGAGAAGGACTGGAATGCATCAGGCAGCCTGTCTCCAGGGTGGGTGATGGCTGCCAGCTCTGAAAGAGTTCCAGGTGGTAGTGTCCTTATAGCCTGGAGCCTCCGCAGGTGGTCATGGATCAGCCCACAGCCACAGGGTGGAAGAGTCCTGGAAGCCCAGGGCCAGCTGACTGGATCAAAGGGAGCTAGCAGCCCAGGCAGGCCCCGCACCAGGGCGGCCGTAGCGGGCGCCCAGGGCCCAGGTCATGGTGACGTGCTTGACTGACTCTGCGCCCACACAGAGGCCCCTACAAGGCAGAGCTGGAGAAATTGGGACTGCCTCACCAGGACGGGGAGGCAAGGGATGGTCAGTGCATGCCCCCACTGGACACAGGTTGGATGTTTGGGAAAACCCTGGCCCCGTCGGGCAGCTGGGATGAACGGGGACTGATCATCCCTGATTGCAAATGGAGCCTCAGCAAGATTTTCTGGGCGGGGGCTCTCCAGGATGGGCCCCACGGGATGGGCTGACTCTGTGAGGATGGCACAGGAGCCGGCAGCACAGGGAAGGGACCAGGGCAGCCGTGGGGACAGGCTGGGCCCATCAGCCCTGCGGGGGTGTGGGCCACAGTAGCCAGCAACTGGGTGCAGCGGGCATCTGCCTGACTCCAAGCAGAAACCTCACACATGTCCATCTCTGTCCTGAAGGGCCGACCTGCAGGAATCTGGAGGCCTTGGCAGGCGGGGCCCCTGGGGGTCAGTCTGCATACACAGCAGAGAGACGCTTTTTAAGGCCAGTTTCAAGCTGCCTTATTTGAAAGAATTTGAGGGATGAAGCACTCTCCCCACCCTTGGGTTGTGATTATGTGGGTGACAGTCCCCACACCAACAGGTAATGAGAGAACTAGTCAAAACCTGCAGGGTGACAGGGGTGGCTGACTGCCTCTGCCTGGGCTGAGCCAACTGTCTGGGGACCCGCTGCCACACCTGCCAAGGCAGAGGGTAGGAGAGTAAAGGCCCATGGTGCAGTCACAGCCCAGGCTCCAAATGAGGCTGATATTGAAATGAGAGACCGTAGGTTTGAGCCCAGGCTCCCGAGCAAGCTGTCAGGGGGCTAGTCTGTCCCCAGCACAGATCTTGGAAAGCCTTTGCTGTTTTAGAAGCTGCGAGTCACATCAGGCACCCACTCCACAAAGGGACAGTGTGTGGCCACATTCAGTGGACTCCTTGAAAGAATTTTGAAAGAGAAGCATTCTGTACCTTGGGGCTGGGCATGTTTGGGGGACTGGTCCCAGCTTGACAGCCAGGAACAAATTTGCAGATCAAGGCTGGGTGTCAGAGGGGCTGAAGGCTGATGCATAGCCAGAGGCCAGCTGAGACAGGGCCAGCTGTGCATGTACGCACTGCTCAGGACCCAGGGCAGGTCTGAACTTGAAACAGGGGAGTGTAGTTAGAGCCCAGCCCCTGAGCAGGCCCCTGGGGGACTGGTCTGACCCCAGCTGCCCACCAGAGCCCCTGCAAGCAATGTGGTGTGGCAGTGACCATCAGCGCATGCCCAGTTGGAGGCCAGCTCAGCGAGCCAACTGTGCATTCATGGCCACCGCAGGCCTTGGATGTCCTGGACTTTACAAGGGCAGCTGAATGCAGAACCTCAGCCTAGTAGCTGACTCCCAGACATGCTTGACACCTGCACAATCCAAGCCATAGCACACAAAGTCATGCCTGTTGCCCCAGAAGGCAGAGCTGTAGGATTCTGGGCTGCCTTGGCTGCGAAGTTTGAGAGGGATGGTTGGACTACCCTCCAGAAGGACACCTTGCAGCCTCCTGTGCTGGAGAGGCCTGGGACCCCATCAGGCAGCTAGTCCAACTGGGAACAGACTGTCTACCAGGATCCACCTGCTACTCCAGAAAGATTACCCTGGTGTGGGCTCCCTCTTCCCTGAGGCCATGCAGGGGTCTGAAGTCCTTCTGGTGTTCCCAGACTCGAGTGTCCCCTGGCTGAGGTGTCTGGTGTCTATTAGGTGTTCCAAATCTGTACTTTCCTAAGACCTAGGGTTTGGGCCCAGGTAGGCTTAGGGTTAGGGGGGCTGGTAGGGGCCTGTGTCGGTCATGTGTTCCAAATCCGTTGCTTCCTCAGACCCAGGATTCAGTCCTGGGTAGGGCCAGAAAGATCTTAGGGTCCTATCTGCCATCAGCGCAGAGAGTTCCCCAAAGGGCTGTGTGGAGGGTGAGGGTTAGGGTGAGGGTCAGCCTTACGGTTTGGGTTCCGGGGGAGGCTGATTATGTGGGTTAGGTTTAGGCTTTCCTTCAGTATCATTCTCTCTAGTGCTCTCCTGGTGGTTAAAGTACAGATTCCTTCTGTCCTCCTGGTTGACTCATCTGGCCTTGGTGAGGTGTCTCAAATCCCTGCTTCCTCAGACTTAGGGTTTAAATCGGGGTAGTGCCAGAGCTATGGCTAGGTTTAGAGTTAAGACCCCTGAGCTGTTAGGAGTCTTTCTGCCAAGAGCGTGGCAGTTTCCCCAGAGGCCTGAATTGAGGGCTAGGGTGAGGGTCAGGCTTAGGGTTCAGGTTCTGGGAGTGGCTGATGTTGTGGATTAGTGTTAGGTTTTCATTCAGAGTCATTCTCTCTAGCTCCATCCCAGCTGTTGCAAATGGTATGCTTAGGGTTAGGCATAGGTTAGCCTGCAAGGAAAAGCCAAAGCAGCTATCAGCTAATTTTCAGCATAAACTTGCAGGTCAGGAGGGAGTAACATCATGTATTCAAAGTGCTGAAAGGGAAAAAAAACAACAACAACCCTACAACCAACAATACTCTATTCAGCAAGGCTGTCATTTAGAATTGAAGGAGAATTTTGTTTTTTACGTAGGCTCCACGCCCAAAATGGGGCTTGAACTCACAACCCTGAGATCAAGTCCTAAGCTGAGATCAAGGGTCGGATGCTCAAATGGGTGTTATACACAATTATTGAGTCATTGAACATTACATCAAAGACTAATGATGTACTATATGATGGTTAACTGCACATAATACAATAAAATAAAACATTTAATTCACTTAAAAAAAAAAAGAAGAATTGGACGTGCAACCAACTGAGCCACCCAGGGGCCCCTAGAGTCAAATGAGAAATAAAGAGCTTCCCAGACAAACAAAAGTTAAAGGAGTTCACCACCACTGACCTGCCCTTACAAAGAAATGTTAAAGGGACTTCTTCAAGTGGAGAAAAAAAAAAAACAAAACATAAAAAGAAGTAAAAAAATTATTAAAGAAAAAATTTTACTGAGTAAAAGCAAACATACAGAAAAAGTGGTAGATCAATTAGTATGAAGGTTAAAAGACGTATGTGTTAAAATCAATTATCTAAAAATTAGGTTAAGGGACTCAGAAAATAAAAATATGCAAAATACAACATATACATAAAACATGAAGGGGGAGTAGAATGGGTTTTAGAAAAGGTTTACCCCTTTTAGAATGGGTTCAAACTTAAGTGACCAGCAACTTAATATGGAGTGTCATATAGTTGGAATGTTCCATATGAATCTCACGGTCACCACAAAATCAAACCCATGACAGATAGACAAAACAGAGAGAAAAAAAGCCAAGCATAACCCAAAAGAATGTCACCAGTCACCAGGAAAAGAGAATATGAGAAACAGGAACAGAGAAAAGCTACAAGAGCAAGCAGAAGAAATTAACAAAGTGACCATAAGTACATACTTATCAATAATTACTTTAAATATAAATGGTCTAAATGCTTGAATTAAAAGACATAGCAGGACTGAATGGGTAAAAAAGATCCATCTATATGCTGCCTGCAAGAAACTCAGACCTAGTACAGGTAGAGATTGAGAGGGAAGGTATTGAAAAAGATACTCCACGAAAATTGAAGTTTAAAAAAAATAGCCAATATAGCAATACTTACATCAGACAAAATAGACTTTTAAGACAAAGACTGTAGCAAGAGACAAAGGTTATTTCATAATGATAAAGAGGTCAATCTAATGAGAGGATGTAACAGTTGTACACTGGGTGTTATATGTAAGTAATGAATCACTAAATTCTACTCCTGAGACTAATATTATGTTATATGCTAACTAACTAGAATTTAAATAAAAACTTGAGGGGGTGCCTGGGTGGCTCAGTTGGTTAAGCGTCTGCCTTCAGCTCAGGTCATGATCTCAGGGTCCTGGGATTGAGCCCTGCATCCAGCTCCCTGCTTAGCAGGGAGTCTGCTTCTCCCTCTCCCTCTCTCTCTCTCTCTTCTCTCTCTCTCAAATAAATAAATAAAACTTTAAAATAAATAAATAAATAATTGAAACATTAAAAGGAAAAGAATATAACAATTGTAAATACCTATGCACCCAACTTCTTTGGAACATCTAAATATATAAGTATCAACAGATTTATTATTTTATTTTATTTTATTATTTTATTTTTCTCCCAAGATTTTATTTAAATTCAAGTTAGTTAACATATAGCATAGTATTGGTTTCAGGAGTAGAATTTAGTGATTCATCATTTGTATATAACACCCAGGGCTCATCACACCATGTACCCTCTTTAATGCCCATTACCCATTTAGCCCATTCTCCCACCCACCTCCCTTCCAGAAACCCTCAGTTTGTTCTCTATAGTTAAGACTCCCTTATAGTTGGCCTCCATGTCTGTGTTTATCTTACGTTAGTTTCCCTTCCTTTCCCCTATGTTCATCTGTTTTGTTTCTGAAATTCTACATATGAGTGAAATCATATGGTATTTGTCTTTCTCTGACTGACTTATTTCACTTAGCAGAATATACTCTAGTTCCATCCATAATAAATATTTTATTGTGGCAAATGGCAAGATTTCATTCTTTTTGATGGCTGAGTAACATTCCATTGCGCACGCGCGCGTGTGTATGTGTGTGTGTTCTTTATTCATTTATCAGTTTATGGACATTTGAGCTCTTTCCATAGTTTGGCTATTGTTGATAATGCTGCTGTAAACATTGAGGTGCATGTGTCCCTTCAAATCAATATTTTTGTATCCTTTGGATAAATACCTAGTAGTGCAATTCCTGGTCATATGGTAGTTCTATTTTTAACTATCAGAGGAACCTCCATACTGTTCTCCACAGTGGCTATGCCAGTTTGCATTCCCACCAACAATGTAAGAGGGTTCCCCTTTCTCCACATCCTCTCCAACACCTGTTGTTTCCTGTGTTGTTGATATTAGTCATTCTGACCGGTGTGAGGTGGTATCTCGTTGTGGTTTTGATTTGCATTTCCCTGATGATGAGTGATGTTGAGCATTTCTTCATGTGTCTGTTGGCCATTTGTATATCTTCTTTGGAGAAGTGTCTGTTCATGTCTTTTGCCCATTTCTTGACTGGAATTTTTGTGTTTTAGGTGTTGAGTTTGATAAGTTCTTTGTAGATTTTAGATACTAGCCCTTTATCTGATTAGATATTTGCAAATCTCTTCTCCCATTCTGTCGGTTGCCTTTGAGTTTTGTTGACTGTTTCCTTTGCTGTGCAAAAGCTTTTTATCTTGATGAAGTCCCAATAGTTCATTTTTGCTTTTGTTTCCCTTGCCTTTGGAGATGTGTCTAGAAAGAAGTTGCTGTGGCTGAGGTCAAAGAGGTTTTTGCCTGTGTTCTCCTCTGGGACTTTGATGGATTCCTGTCTCACATTTAGGTCTTTCATTCATGTTGAGTTTATTTTCCTGTGTGATGTAAGAAAGTGGTCCAGTTTCATTCTTCTGCATGTGGCTGTCCAATTTTCCTAACACCACTTGTTGAAGATACTGTCTTTTTTCCATTGAATATTCTTTCCTGCTTTGTCGAAGATGAGTTGACCCATAGAGTTGAGGGTCCATTTTGTTCCACCGATCTCTGTGTCTGTTTTTGTGCCAATACCACAGTATCTTGATGACTACAGCTTTGTAATACAGCTTGAAGTCCAGAATTGTGATGCCACCAGCTTTTCCTTCCATTTCTATTTTTGGAAACAGCTTCAGTAGAATAGGTATTATTTCTTCCTTAAATGTTTGGTAGAATTCCCCTGGGAAGCCACCTGGTCCTGGACTCAGATTTTTTATTACTGCTTCAATTTCTTTGCTGGTTATGGGTCTGTTCAGGTTTTCTGTTTCTTCTTGTTTCAGTTTTGGTAGTTTATACGTCTCTAGGAATGCATCCATTTCTTCCAGATTGCCTAATTTTTTGGCATATAGTTGCTCATAATATGTTCTTAAATTTGTTTGTATTTCTTTGGTGTTAGTTGCAATCTTTCCTCTTTCATTCATGATTTTATTAATTAGGGTCCTTTCTCTTTTCTTAATTTTTAATTTAAATTCAATTTAATTAACATGTACTGTACTCTTAGTTTCTAAGATAGAATTTAGTGATTCAACAGTTGCATATACTACCATGTGCTCATTACTTCAAGTGCCCTCCTTAATGCCCATTACCCAGTTACCTCATCCCGACAATCTCCCTTCCAGCAATCCTCAGTTTGTTTCCTAGAGTTAAGAGTCTAATGGTTTGTTTCCCTCTCTGTTTTCATCTTACTTTATTTTTCCTTCTCCTATGTTCATCTGATTTGTTTCTTAAATTCCACTTATGAGTGAAATCATATGGTATTTGTTTTTCTCTGACTGACTTACTTTGCTTAGCATAATACCTTCTAGTTCCATCCACGTTGTTGCAAATGGCAAGATTTCACTCTTTTTGATGGCTGAGTAATATTCCATTGTATATATATTCCACAGGAGATATCTTCTAAAAATCCCTAAATGCTTAGGTTGGAGCAAGATGACGGAGGAGTAGGAGACCTGGATTTCGTCTGGTCTCAGAAATTCAGCTGGCTAGGGATCAAACCATTCTGAACACCTACGAACTCAACAGGAGATTGAAGAAAAGAATAGCACCAACTCTCTGAACAGAAAAGCGACCACTTTCTGGAAGGTAGGACGTGCAGAGAAGTGAATCCGAGGCAATATTCGGGAGGATAGACAGCGGGGGAGGGGGACTCCATCGGCTGCTTCTGGCAAGTGATAGAGCTGCGGAGCACAAAATTGGAACTTTTAGAAGTCGGCTCCGCTGAGGGACATCACTCTAGTGGCTAAGCAGGGGGTGGAACCCTCGCAGGACAGTGTGGTCTCAGGACCCTCGGGGTCACAGGAAGACTGGGAGTGCCTGAGTGTGGCAGAGCAACCAGGTATCAGAGCAGGGAAGCCAGCTGCAGAGATGGAGCCTAGGCGCGGGCTCGCAACTCAGGGTTGCCATAAACTGTGATCGGCGACACAGTCGGGCTACTGCTCCTCCAGCAGGGACCCAACAAGCGGCAGATCCAGGGAGACTCCCCTTCCTCCCCTGGGAGGAGCGGCACACCACAGGGATCTGCTGGGTTTGGAGACTCCACCCTGAGTCGGGTGCCAGAGATAGAAACGCTCGGTCACAGGCCAGGTGAGCACAGAGTGCAGCAGGAGACCAGGGAGACAGGAGTGATTGACTGCTTTTCTCTGGGGGCGCACTGAGGAGCGGAGCCCCAAGTTCTCGGCTCCTTTGGGGTGAAGATTGGGAGGCTGCCATTTTCACTCTCATCCTCCAAAGCTGTACGGAAAGCTTGCAGGGAACAAAAGCTCCCAAGAGCAAACCTGAGCAGATTACTTAGCCCAGACCAGCAAGGGCAGGGCAATTCCGCCTCCGGCAAAGACATTTGGGAACCACAGCAACAGACCCCTCCCTCAGAAGATCAGCAAGAATAGCCAGCAAGCCAAGACCAAGTTTACCGATCAATGAAAATGGCAGAACTCCAGAGCTAGGGGAATAACTGCACATAGAATTCATGGCTTTTTTTACCATGATTCTTTAGTCTTTCAAAGTTATTTTTTAACTTTTTTTTTAGTTTTTCTTTTTCCCTTTTTCAACCAACATTTTATCAATCCCTTTTTTAAAAAACATTTTTATTTTTCATTTTTAGAGTCATATTCTATCCCTTCATAGTAGTTACCCTTATTTTTGGCACGTATATATAAGTTGTTCTCTCTTTAAAATTTTGAGATATAGTTTCTTCTAACAGATCAAAATATACAATAAATCTCTAGTGTATCTCTTTGTTCTAGTCTCCTGCCTGATCACATTCTCTCCCCTATTTTTGTTTTCTTCCTTTCTTTCTTTCTTTCTTTCTTTCTTTCTTTCTTTCTTTCTTTCTTTCTTTCTTTCTTTCTTTTTTCTTTCTTTCT
>NW_027397081.1:0-22517 GCF_003265705.2 Callorhinus ursinus | reverse complement strand
TTCTTTTTCTTTCTTTCTTTCTTTCTTTTTCTTTCTTTCTTTCTTTCTTTCTTTCTTTCTTTCTTTCTTTTAAATCCTCTTTTCTTTTTTCAATCAACTTCTTATCAATTCATTTTATAACATTTTTTATAATTTTCATCTTTACAGTCATATTCCATCCCTTCATTGTATCAACCCTCATTTTGTACATATATAAGTCTTTCTTTCTTTCTTTCTTTAAAATTTTGGGAGGCACTTTCTTCTAACAGACCAAAATACACCCAAAATCTAGTGTGTGGCACTGATCTATGCACCAGCCGGATCATATTTGATCATATTCTGTTTTTTTTGTTTTGTTCTGTTTTTGTTTGTTTTTATCTTTTCCTTTTTCTTTTTTTTTCTCTTTCTTTTTTCTTTCTTTCCCTTTCTTTTTCCCCGGTTTCAGGTCTTTTCTGATTTGTTTAGAGTATATTTTCTGGGGACATTGTTACCCTGTTAGCATTTTGTTCTCTCATTTACCTATTCTCTTCTGGACAAAATGACAAGATGGAAAAAAATCACCTCAACAAAAAGAACAAGAGGTAGTACCGTCTGCCAGGGACCTACAGCTAATATCATTCTCAATGGGGAAAAACAGAGCTTTCCCACTAAAGTCAGGAATGCGGCAGGGATGTCCACTATCACCACTACTATTCAACATAGTATTAGAAGTCCTAGTCACAGCAATCAGACAACAAAAAGAAATCAAAGGCATCCAAATCGGCAAAGAAGAAGTCAAACTCTCACTCTTTGCAGATGATATGATACTGTATGTGGAAAACCCAAAAGACTCCACCCCAAGACTGCTAGAACTCATACAGGAATTCAGTAAAATGGCAGGATATAAAATCAATGCACAGAAATCAGTGGCATTTCTATACACCAACAACAAGACAGAAGAGAGAGAAATTAAGGAGTCAATCCCATTTACAATTGCACCCAAAACCATAAGATACCTAGGAATAAATCTAACCAAAGAGACAAAGGATCTGTACTCAGAAAACTATAAAATACTCATGAAAGAAATTGAGGAAGACACAAAGAAATGGAAAAACGTTCCATGCTCATGGATTAGAAGAACAAACATTGTGAAGATGTCAATGCTACCTAGAGCAATCTACACATTCAATGCAATCCCCATCAAAATACCATCCACTTTTTTCAAAGAAATGGAACAAATCATCCTAAAATTTGTATGGAACCAGAAAAGACCCCGAATAGCCAGAGGAATGTTGAAAAAGAAAACCAAAACTGGTGGCATCACAATTCTGGACCTCCAGCTCTATTATAAAGCTGTCATCATCAAGACAGTATGGTACTGGCACAAAAACAGACACATAGATCAATGGAACAGAATAGAGAGCCCAGAAATGGACCCTCAACTCTATGGTCAAGTAATCTTTGACAAAGCAAGAAAGAATGTCCAATGGCAAAAAGACAGTCTCTTCAACAAATGGTGCTGGGAAAATTGGACAGCCACATGCAGAAGAATGAAACTGGACCATTTCCTTACACCACACACAAAATGGACTCAAAATGGTTGAAAGACCTAAATGTGAGACAGGAATCCATCAACATCCTAAAGGAGAACACAGGCAACAACCTCTTTGACCTTAGCCACAGCAACTTCTTCCTAGAAACATTGCCAAAATCAAGGGAAGCAAGGGCAAAAATGAACTATTGGGCTTTCATCAAGATAAAAAGCTTTTGCACAGCAATAGAAACAGTCAACAATATCAAAAACAACCGACAGAATGGGAGAAGATATTTGCAAATGACATATCAGATAAAGGGCTACTATCCAAAATAAAAAGAACTTATCAAACTCAATACCCAAAGAACAAATAATCCAATCAAGAAGTGGGCAGAAGACATGAACAGCATTTTTCCAAAGAAGACATCCAAATGGCCAACAGACACATGAAAAAGTGCTCAACATCGCTCGGCATCAGGGAAGTCCAAATCAAAACCTCAATGAGCTACCACCTAACACCCATCAGAATGGCTAAAATTACCAAGTCAGGAAACGACAGGTGTCAGCGGGAATGTGGAGAAAGGGGAACCCTCCTACACTGTTGGTGGGAATGCAAGCTGGTGCAACCCCTCTGGAAAACAGTATGGAGGTTCCTCAAAAAGTTGAAAATAGAGCTACCCTACTCCTCAGCAATTGCACTACTGGGTATTTACCCCAAAGATACAAATGTAGGGACCCAAAGGGGTACGTGCACCCCAATGTTTATAGCAGCAATGTCCACAATAGCCAAACTGTGGAAAGAGCCAAGATGTCCATCGACAGAAGAATGGATAAAGAAGAGGTGATATATATATACACAATGGAATATTATGCAGCCATCAAAAGGAATGAGATCTTGCCATTTGCAACGACGTGGATGGAACTGGAGGGTGTTATGCTGAGTGAAATAAGTCAATCAGAGAAAGACATGTATCGTATGACCACACTGATATGAGGAATTCTTAATCTCAGGAAACAAACTGAGGGTTGCAGGAGTGGGGGTGGGGAGGAATGGGGTGGCTGGGTGATAGACATTGGGTAGGGTATGTGCTATGGTGAGCACTGTGAATTGTGCAAACTGTTGAATCACAAATCTGTACCTCTGAAACAAATAATGCAATATATGTTAAGAAAAAAAAAAAGAAGAAGATAGCAGGAGGGGAAGAATGAAGGGGGGGAAATTGGTGGGGGAGATGAACCATGAGAAACGATGGACTCTGAAAAACAAACTGAGGGTTCTAGAGGGGAGGGGAATGGGGGATGGGTTAGCCTTGTGATGGGTATTAAAGGGGCACGTTCTGCGTGGAGCACTGGGTGTTATGCACAAACAATGAATCATGGAACACTACATCACAAACTAATGATGTAATGTATGGTGATTAACATAACAATAAAAAATTTAAGAAAAAAAAATCCCTAAATGCTTGGTCTTGGTAGGAGACATGTGCTAGCAGAGGATGGAACAGAAAAATGGGTATTATTTTTCACTGATTTTAT
The DNA here is from genome assembly GCF_003265705.2 of Callorhinus ursinus. Taxonomy (NCBI): domain Eukaryota; kingdom Metazoa; phylum Chordata; class Mammalia; order Carnivora; family Otariidae; genus Callorhinus; species Callorhinus ursinus. Next base: position 19,489 of record NW_027397081.1, on the reverse strand, counting down.
CCTGCTGGATTTATCTGAGTGGCCTCAACTGGAGTTAGTTCTCTTTTTGGTTCTTCTGATCTTCTATATGTTCACTTAGTTGGGAAACACAGCCATCATTGCATTGTCCCACTTGGATCCACATCTCAGCCCTGCTGGCTTCTGCATCATGGTCCACTGGTTTTGCCAGCTCCTCATTTGAGACAGTGCTCATCTTCCTTTTACCACTTTGTGGGAGAAATGAAATAGACCCACCTCTTTTGTGAGGTCCCGCTGATGTTCAAGCTTGCCTGTGTTGGCACCAATGTGTATGAGTCAGAGATATTCTTTTTCAGCATGATCTTTCTTTTCATACCTGTGGTGTTAAATCATCTCCTATGGTCGATTGTCAGGGCAGTCCTAAGATGAAAGTCAGCTGCAGGGCAGATGAAAGCATTTGGGATACGTGGGTCCCAGCTCACAGTGTTCTCCCTGTTCTATGGCATGACCATCTCTACCTTCCTCCAGCCCAGCAACAACTAATCTCAGGATCAGGGCAAGTTCATTTCTCTCTTCTACACCATGGTCACTCCCATGGTCAACCCCATCATATATACATTAGAAAATGGATGAGATGGGAGGTAGGAAGAAGGATCTTTGGAGGACCATGACTTCAGATGATTGGGCAGGGAAGACCCTTTGATGGAAGACTTTGAATGCCAGAGCTGTTAAGATGTTTGTGTCTTGCATATGTCATCCAAACTTTCCCCTGACAACTCTCAAGGGAATTTCCTTACCTCATTGTTTTATGCAAATGAGTGTTCAAAATCTAAGTTCATGGATTCATGTAGCCTCCCCAGATGGTAACTTTGTTACAACTGATGAGCCCATATTGACCCATCATAACCCGGGGTTCACCCCGATGGTTCACTCTTGGTGCTGACATTCTGTGGGTTTGGACAAATGAATGATTATCTGGACTCACTGGTTCCCTGAACTCTAAAGTCCTAGTCAATTGTTTAATTGATGCCTACATTTATGTGTCTAGTAAGCATCTCAGATTTCACCCAGACGATGCTGCATGCCACCACCCAAGCCCTCTCAGAGGCTTCCCATCTCCTCAGTGTGACACTGGTTTCCTTCTGGTTTCCTAGAACAACACCATGGACACATGCCACACTGCTCTTCTTCAGAGCCCACACTGGTCAACATGAAAATCTCTTTTGCTTTGTCGTCACATACATCAGAAATCTGAGGACTTCTCCCTACAACCTTGGATGCTACTACCCTGATGCTGGCCACCAAGATCTAAGTGCAATGGACTCACACCAGTCTCCTTGCTTCCTCGAGGGCCTTCTTTAAGATGTAGGTCAGATAATTTAACTCCTCTGTTCCAGCAGGCTGATGATTTTCCATGGCTTGCTGAAAAATGTAGAGTTGGGATAATCCCCTTTGGGCCCTTGCCCCAATACTGAGGCCTGTTTCCTGCCTGATGGCATTTGTGCCTCTGTCTTTCCTGGCCCTGCTGCAGACACCGTCCCCACAGGAGTCTCAAGGGACATTTCCTTCCCCTCTTCTCTGAGTGCTCTCTGCCTAGCTATCACCAAGCCTTTCTCCCTGGCTCCAAGCCTGGCTCAAATGAGCTTCCTGTGCAACCTACCTGACCCCTTACCATCCCACTTTGGACCTGCTTCACCACACTCATATCCATGGGACATGCTGTCTCTCTCAGTTCATCCTTTCCTGTCTCCTGTCATCAGACCTTTCATCACATGTCCTCAGCATCTTGAGCTGTGCCTGACACGTTCAGACTATGGGGAAATCTATTTTCCAAGAAGTAAATTCAAGAAGAGGGATCAACAATAAATCAGCCCCCAGCACTACCCCCAGTGACCTCCTTGAGTGATGTCTGCTACCCCCAGGCTTCTTTCAGGCCCTTGACAGAGTGGCACTGGATGAAATCCCACTTGTTGACTATTCTCCCATCACACCATGTTGACTGTCACTTGCTCACTGACATAACTTTTAGCAAACATTCAAACTGGCAGCTCTGGGCAGAGTGTCATGCAGTTGTGTGGCCACAGCCACATTTAATCTTCACCCCAAGGGCCTCCTGAACCAGGGACTGTGAATAAGCCTGTCTACATATGAGAACGCTGAGGCTTAGTGAAGAGTTGTGACATGTCCAAGATCACCCAGCTGGCTGGTGGTCTGGTTCTAAAGCCTGTTCTGCCCTTCCCACCCAGAACAGTACCTGCCAAACTCAACTGAATTCAGACACCCAGGAGCCAGTGCTCTATCTCTTTAGGCAGCTCATCTCAATTCTAGTCACAAGATTCTGTGAGTAGATCTATAGGCAGGGTCAGTCAGAGAAAGGGAGCCACTAGGAGACAGATATTAAGAGATCTGTTGCAGGGGCTTGGCTTGTGGAATGTTGGGATGGCTGGGAGTCAGAAATCCCTAAGGCAAGCTGTGAGGTCACTGACTGGAGCTCTCAGGCAGGAACTGAACCTCTAACTCTGCATAGGTGTTTCTTGGGTTTTCTGTCTCTGGAGAACCCTGGTTAATATAACTGTTCCTGTTGCTCAACATCCTCATTAACACTTGCTATGGTCAGTCTAATTTTAGCCATTCTTGTATGGGTGTGATGGTATCTCATTGTGGTTTTAATTTGGATTTTCCAGAAAATAAAACTGTTGAGCAACCTTTCCTGTTCTTATTGGCCATCAGTAAATCTTTTGTGAAGTATTCGTTTTAAAATACTGTCTTTTTATGGTTGATGTGTAGGAATTCTTCATTGACAAGTCTTTGTCAGTGTGTGTATTGTAAATCTTCCAATTCTGTGGCTTTCCTTTTCATTTTCTTAATGGTCATGAGATCAGCAGGAATGTCACATTTTATGAGGTACCACTGAATCCTTTTAAATGGTCAGTGCACTTTGTGTCCTACCCCAAGATCGACATTTTCTGCATTTTCTTCCAGAAACTAATTTTCAGCTACGATTCATCTCAAATTTCTAAATTCCATTTTTAATTCTACTAGTGTATTTATAAACTATTTTGGATTTTCTATGTATACAAGCCTATTATCTGTGAATAGTCACATTTCCCCACCCCTTCAATCTTTATACTTTTTGTTTTGCTTGCCTTATAACACTTGGTAGATTCTCTAATACAGTGTTAAAGAGAGTAGCAACGTTTGAAGGTTTTAATATACCTTTCTCAATATCTGAAAGAAAAAGCAGACAAATATGTTCCAATATGTGACCTAACTGACATATTTGGAACATTACATAGTAAGTGTGGAATATGTTCTTTTCAAGTGGTCATAGAATATTTACGCAAATAGACAATATGTTGGGCTATGAACCAGGTCTACAAATTTTAAAAACCTGAAATTAACTAGATTATATTCTTAGACCACAGGGGAATTGAGCCATAGTTATAACGAAAAGAAAACCAGAAGTCCCTCAATGTTTAAAAATTAAATGTAACTTTGCTACATATACTAAGGGTCAGAGAGGGAATCACAATGGAAATTCTCAACCATTCGCACATCAGGGCTCACAGAAAATGGCACTTTATCTGTGAAGAGCACTACAATAAGTTAGACAGGAGTTGAGCCCTAAGTCAGAGTTCTACCTACCCCAGCCCAACTGGGCAGCTTTGGCCTGTGGTCCCACCCACCCCAACCCCACAGGAGGCAGTGGTGAGCTACAGTTGGCCACAGAGGCAGGATGCCGTGATTGTGCAGCTTGCTGCCACAGGAGACAGTCATGAGCTGTAGTTGAGAGAGACACAGGAAGTTGCGGCAGTACAACTTGGTTCCATTGGGAGGTAGAGGTGAGATGTAGTAGGAAGAGATGCCAGAAGTTGTGACAGAGCAGCTTGCTGACATAGGCGGCAGTGGTAAGCTACACTCGGCCACTGAAAGGTAGTCGTAACAGTGCAGCTTGCCCCAACTGGAGGCAGTTGTGAACTGCAGTAGGGCACTGAAAAGGAAGTCGTGACAGTGCAGATTGGGGCCACTGGAGGCAAGAGACAATGGAAGACGTGCCAGTGCAGCTTGCTCTACAGGAAGCAGGGGTGAGCTGCACTCGGCCAGTGTAGGAAGTGGTGACAGTGTAGCCTGCTGCTGTAGGAGCAGTAGTGAGCTGTCATCCATCACAACGGCAGTGAGGTGTGACAGTGTACCTCCCTTCCATAAGAGGCAGTGGTGAGCTGCAGTCAGAGAGAGGCTGGAAGACGTCTCAGTAGAGCTTGCTGCCACTGGAAGCATTGCAGAGCTGCAGTGCGAGAGAAGGTGGAAGACGAGACACTGCAGTTTTCTGCCACTGGAGGCAGTACTGAGCAGTGTGAGAGACGCTGGATGATGTGGCAGTGCAGTTTGCCACCACTGGAGGCAGTGAGGAGGTGCATTCTGAGAAACACTGGAAGTGCCAGGGCAGCTTGGCACCATTGGAGGCAGTGGTGTGCTGCAGTGCAGAGACTCTGGAAGACATGCAGTGCAGACCTTCACTCTGACTCTGACCTTGACTTTGACCTGGAACCCACTCTCACCCTGAACCTGAATTAGACCCAACTCTCACAGTAATCCAGACCCTGATGTTCAAACCGAGTCATAATTTGACATTTACTCTGACCATTTACCTAAAACTGACCCTGACATTAACCCTGAAGCACTGATTATGACCTTGACCCTGCCCACCCTGATGCTTACCTTCACACTACCCTTGACCTTCGGGGTGACCTTGACCCTCACCCCCACCCTGACACTACACCTAACCTCAACAGGATTCTGACCCTAACCCTCACCTCCACGCTGAATTCATCCCTGCATTTGACCTTCACCTTCACTCGTGCATGGGTTTTCTATGGCTGGCATGATGAACTACCATCAATGTAGCAGCTTAAAGTAGCTGAAGTGTATTTGTCACAGTTTTATAGGCCATAAGTTGAAACTAGGTCTTGCTGAATTAAAATCAAGGTTTCAGCAGAGCCACATACCTTTCTAGCAGGAAGGGATTGTGAGCCATGGAATGCAGGAGTCATTCACAAGGTGGAAAAGGCCTAGAGGGATTCTCCCTGAAGCCTCCAGACACAGCCCTGCCCACCCATACCAGACTTCTGAGAGGCATAGCTGTAAGATAATAAGTTTCTGTTGTTTTAAGCTACTAAGTTTGTGGAAATTTGTTCAAACTTCAGTTGAAAATTAATACAGTACTCAATCTCTAGGTTAGGGTTAGGGGTTAAGGGTTAGGGTTAGGGGTTAGCTTGGGTTAATTTATTTGCCTTTTAACAAAAGATGTCAATGCTTAAATAAGACATTTTTTCTTAGACCATTTCATCGTGAGGAAAAGTAAGCATGTATCCCAAAAAGTTAGGGAGAAGAACTGAAGGTCCCAAACAACACCTAAGTCAAAACATCTCGACATTTATGTGTTATCTTTAAAGTTAATAAGAAATGTACTTGCTCTGTTCTTCTCACAGATGGATTTGCTCTCCCTTTCATTCTGGTCTTGGCTCAAATGCCACCTTCTCAGAGGGGCTCCTTAATGGGCATCTCTGAATATGATGGCCCCTTTAGCCCACACTGTTCTCTTTTTAGCCAGCATTCCTTCCTACTGTTGATCCATTTATTATATCCCATGCTGTTTGCAAGTTCCCAGGTGGAACTAGAGCTATACATTTGCACAAAGTAGATACTCAATAAATATTTGTTAATTAAACCAGTTTTACTCTGTGATATGTATAGCTTTCTTTTTAATTAAAAATATCATTGTTTTATCAGTGAATTTTTGACCTTTTTCAGAATGTATTTGGAGAAATCCATTGCTCCATGAATATACATCTGTCAGTGCTGTGGCTTTATGTCGTGTGTCATCCTACCTTGAGCTATCAGGAGTGCTCATGACCTGTGTATGAAGCTCAGCTTCAAACCTTAGGGGTGAGTTTTGTGAAGGCTCTGGGGGGCATTTGAGGGGCTCTTCCTGCTGGACACCACCATGTCATCTGGGGCCAGAAGTGAAGTGTGAACCCACCTCTTTTGCTCTGCTTTTCCCATCTTCCTCTACGCTCTGTCAGCATGTGGGTTTCCCACCAACCATATCTCTGCAGACAAACACTGATATGGCCTATGGCTTGGGACTCCACTGACCTCACAAAATCTTATTATAACTAGGGTAAGAGGTTCCTGTGACACTGACATGACCTTCATTCCCAGAATATGCCACATGAAGAGTCACATGAGAGCCTGGGGGTCCAAAGATGTTAAATGGGTGATTGTGGCTCTAGCTGAAGCCACTCTGGGGGATCATGCTGGAGGCCATCTCAGATCTCAGTCTGGCTCTGTCACCAATTTCCAATACAATTTAGTTGAGTCACTTAATCTGAGCTTCAGGCTCATCATTTCTAAAATTAGGAAATGTTTTTAGATTAATTTATTTATTCAAGAACTATGTAATGAACTCCTATTAAGTGCTAGGCAGTCTCCCAGATTGATTCTATCTTAGGAATTCTGACTCCCACCCTCCCTGCTCACACTGACTTCCCCCATTTGACACAATGGCTGTTCCATGGGAATTCCGTAGGGCAACATTGGACCAGCAAGTGTCTTCAGGGTGTGCCCTCAGGCCGTTTGATGTGGCTGAGGGGCCATGAGCAATTCTGAACCCAAACCCAAGGTTTTGGCTAATTTGCCTTGTGCTGTCTTACTTGCATGAAAACAGCAGTGCCTGGATCAGGCCTTCAGGGCAACAGCTGCAGGATGAGCCAGCTTAGTGAAGACCTTGCCCAGGACACTAGCCGCATGACACTGTGAGGGTATTCCTAGTCCCCAGTTAAGTCATGCACTGCAACAAGTGATTATACATCAGGGTGAATGATGCAAAGTACAGTGCACCGAGAACATGACAAAAACCATTAAATGACAGAATAGTATATATAGGTAAACATACTATATACTGTGTAAGTGAAGGGAAAAGTAAACAATGGAGTCAGAAAGAGGAATGGGGGTTCCCAGAAGCGGGCTGGAGTAGTCAGGGCATGGGGGAGTGTCTCACGGAGGAAGTGACCAGGAGACTTGTCACTGGTTACAACACTGCAGCGTCAGGGCTTGAGCTCTGCCTGACCCGCGACCCCCAGGGGCATTGGGGGCATTCTAGCTCCAGAGGATCTGCAGACGGCAGATCAGCCTGAGCCTAGCCTCCGTGGGCTGCCTTCTTTGCTCCTGGGTGTGGCTCTTTTTCTGCCCCTTGAGGCTGTTGATTCTTATTTTGTTTTCCTCTGAACTGCACTATTTTGTGTGGGTTCAATACTGTTAGTTGACACAAATTCTTTGTGAAAATAAGTGGAATATAAATCATACTTGTTTCCTAATTAGATCTGAACATATTCAATAGTCATAGCCTTTTCCCAGGCCCCTAGGTCTTCATCCGCTTGCCAACTCCGAGATTTTTAAAACATATTATATTTTTAACAGTTTCAGAGAATTAGTTTGGTTTTTAAAAAATTCAGCAAAGTCACACTTTTAATAATCTATAGAATGATCTGTAAACATTGAATGAGCAAGGTTTTACAGGATGAAGGAAGAATTGGCTTTGTGGCCAGGTTTGCCCTAACGTTTACTCACTGTTTCCCCCGTGTGGCCACTCTCCAGATAGCATGTGTCAGAATGTGTGACAACCTATCAAATTCAAGGGAGAGTAAGAATAGGTTGGTCCCTGGATTCCCTAGCTCCTAAAAACCATCATATAATTTATAAACCATATTCTAAATCGAGTATATCTTAAGTAGATATTAGGGTTAGGTTCAGGGTCAAGTTGCATACATTAATTATGTACAGCTTTTTGTATGTCTGTCATACATCCGTAAAGTGTTTCTAAAAAATAAAACGGGAGAGAATATAGTCACTCAAAGCACTGAGCACCTTTCCTGTCACAGCAAATATGTAACTAAACATAATTATTGTTTAACCTTAGCCTGTAGGAGCTGTTCCTTCAGGTACTTGGCAGGTAGCATCTGTGGCCAACTGCCCATCTCCCTGCTGCACCCACACCCAGCTCAGCACTTCCTGTGCTAGGCTCAAGGGCAGCCCAGAGAGACCAGGTCCTGTCAGGCATGGCTTCCTTCCAACAGGTAGAGAAGGTGGCCAACTCAGACACATGACATCTTTTCGCCTCCCCTTTTTGTCACCCTGGTCCTTAACCTTTAGCTCCTGTGAGAACCTGGGTTTGCAGGTTCCTGTTGACATTTCAAAGTGTGCAGATCTGTGTTGCCTTTGTTCCCTGTCAGTGGGTAGGAGATAAAAGCAGGAAAAGTCATCATATTGTGAAAGCCACAAAAATAAATATCAAGAGTGCTTTGCGCCCGGCACCTCAGACTGGAAAGAAATGACAAACTACAGACCTCATGTCATACACAACCAGCTTTAGGGGCTCATATAAGCATGTAAAATGAAATTGTACTGAAAGAAATCTCATTACTAAACTTTTGCCTTACAGAAGACAGTTCAGCGACAGCCCCCCAACCCTGCCCTGTCATTTCCTGTCTGGCCAATGCCCGGTCACACTGACACGTGTAGCCACACAAGGACACAACGGTGATCATCCTTCTGGAGCATTCCTGGTCCCACTGCCCCCTGCTCTGGCCAAGCCTGCACACCCCCAGTCCTCCTGAGCATCCCCTGTAGTGGCGCTTGTCACACCATGCTGTCATGTGTTGTCTCTCGATCTGTCCTTTGCTAGGAGTAGATCTCTCTCACAGCTGCCTGGCTGGATGACAGGTGAGTGGTGTCGGGATCTTTTGTCCTGGGATAGCAGGTACCCTTCAAAACCCTGATGGGCAGGGTGGGTCTCTGTCCCTCTGTGTGCCCCCAGCCTCGGTGGAGCATAGTGCCCAGGACAAAGGTTTTGAGAGTCTTCCCAGATGAAGTTTGTTCTGTGAAGGTGGATTCTTTCTGATACCATTATGTAACCACATAACGTGGCCATCCCTGTGAGACAGAAACCATGCCACTGTATTGTATTCTACTTGCATACCGTGGCTAACAAAGAGTAAACACACGCTCACATTCACACGTTCACACTTACACCTCCGTTTCTGAGCATCACGACCATGTAAACTGCAGTGAATTCCCATTGGGCTGCAGACATGTAGATGTGCCATTAAAGGTAGAAATAGAGGAGGAGGGATATAGAGTTCTGGCTAAAATGATGGAAGTCCTTACCTGTGGGGGTGAAGAAAATCAGATTTTACCCAGAAGGCGCTACATCTAGTCAAAGGCGTGACATGATAATATTATCTTTTAGAACGGGGATCAGCACAGAGTTTTCTGTAAAGTCTTTTCTAAAGATTTGCTGTTAGGCATTGCAATCCACGTGGTCTCTCTGACGATGACTCCACTCTTGCACTGTGGCTTGAAAGCACCCACAGACCATCCATAACTAATGTTCCAGCCACACTTTATTTACAGAATACAGGGGGAGGCCACATTTGGCCCATGGGTGGCAGTTTCCCACACCCCAGATTTGCAACCTGATGGACGATGGGGGAGAGGGCTCTTATTTTCAACGGGCAGCGTGGGCATACACGGGGATCTATCCTGCCTGACCCCGGCCCCTAAACTTGAAAGGAAAGATGATAGTGAGACTGGCCAACAATTAAGGCATCAGGAACTCCCCCACATTTATCTGAATGCCTGGAGCTTCCCACAAGATGTTTGTCTGTGGTTGAAGTACACGTAGGTATTGTTTGGCTGAATATGTCCCCATTGCCTAGTGGGTGTATCTTGTGGGGTATATACCACGCAGACAGTCATCTTTTTCAGGCCAAGACCATGAGCACATGTATGGTTCTCATGAGTCAGGAGAGGACCTAGCACGTGTGGGCTTCAGGATGAGTTTGATTCAGCCCACAGCAATGTTTTCGAGCCCCTGGCTTCCTGGACCCTCTGTGGTGCTGGCACTGGCCTGGCCTAGGCCACTTCTGCAGTCGTGATGGAAAAGCCCCTATACTGGGTGGTCCACCCCATGCTTTGCTCTGCAGGCCGAGACCCAAGATTCCTGCCACCTCACTGGCTGGGACCAGGTCACATGCCCATGGACGAGCCAATCCCTGGAGCCAGGGAGTGGGGCCGTGGAGATTGGTACAGGTTGTTAGGTCCTCTGTTGTAATGACTTCTAATTGCTGTGGTGGCAATGTCTTCTGTGATGCATCTGTTGATAAAATGAGTGTTGATTTCTGGTAGTGAGTGGGTCCAAGGTGCTGGCTTAGTACCTAGCACCTCAGTCCCTGCACCTCGGTACTACTCTACTATTCTGCAGAGACAATGGCTGAGAATGAGCAAAGTTGATGGAAACTGGTCGGGAATGCACAAGGTAGGGGTGTGTGTTGAGGGGGGGTATGGGGATTGGGGATGATAGCTCTGGCCAACCTGTATCTACAGTTTACCCAGGTTCAAGAAGGTGCGAGGAATCCGTGGTGTTTCATAGTCAATAATGTAGATGAAGAATATGCCTTTTTGCATGGAGTATGGCAAGACTTGTTCCAAGTATATTCTAGTTGGTACAGAAGTCAGGGAGAACAGCACCCCGATCTGCTAGGATAGGCGTGAGAGGCTGAGTGCTCTCAAGAAGGTGTCTAGCTTTCGCAGGGCTCACTGTGAGCCTGCACGCAGGACTGACGAGGACAGTTAAAGGTTTTGTTCTGAGGATGGAGTATTGGAAGAATGTGGTGCACCTTGTAATCCTGGGGAGAGCACAGATCTGGAGTCCACTGCGGAGTTACTTCATGAGAGTGGTGGTGATCTGCAGCCTCCAGCTAACCAGATGCCTGTCCTTTATTAAGTTGTGGGTGTGGTTTCTTTGACTTTGTCCTAATGGCTGGGATTTCCAAGGAGTGGGATTTTTATGTCGGAGTGGGCAAGTCCTGTGCTGCTGCTGAGAAGTGTGTCTCTAGTGGTTGGAGTGTGTATTACAAGCCCATAGGTAAATGGCGGGGTGGTTACAGTGGTCGGCAGGCTATTGTTATTGATGATTTTTATGGATGGATTCCATAGGATGAGATGTTAGATCTTATGGCTAAGGATCCTCATTAAGTGTCCATAAAGAGTGCTTTTTCTGAGTTTAATAGTAGATATATTTTTATTACCTCTAATAGCCCTCCTTCTTGGTATCTCAATGAACAGTGTATTACAATGTTGCCTGCATTTTATCCGTGTGTTGATGAGTGTTTGAGAGCGGAAAATGTTGGCAATGCCTCTACAAATTGTACACTGGAACATCCAAAGAATAAAATTTTATTTTTGACAACAAAATAGGAAGTATCCTCCTGTGATTCTTAGTTTAAACGGGGGGGGGGGGCTTTTTTGTGGTATCGGTAATGAGTACTGTAGTTCTTCCTAGGGAACATTATCAGACTCTATTGGGAACTGGGTCTTTGTTGTTGTGGAAGAATCAGGAGTCGACAAATTATTTGTCTCCTGTTTCATTTTCCATGAACATTTCCACAGTATTTGGTTTCACACCTCTACCATTGTGAAATCATCCCAAATTTGGCACCAGCTCACCCTTCTTTGCAAAGGGTATGTTTAAACCAAGAGAAAAGCAGCTTCTGGGTGACTGGGAGACTCTAGGATCAGAATGCTGTTGGTAGGCAGTTACTGTGACCCTAAATTCTGAACAAGCTCCTGACACCCAGACTAAATAGATTTCAGATTTAGAAATTTCAGATAGAAATTTTGTGTCCATAATGACAACTGAAGAACATGTGTGATCCCTAAACCTAACTCTAACCCCTAACTTTAATCCTAAAACCTAACATGACCCTAAACCCCAAACTGGAACCCTGAATCTCAAACCTGAAATTGAACCCCACACCCGAACTCTGAACCCAAGCCCTGAATCCAAGACCTGAACCACGAACCCAAACCCTGAACCAGAACTCTGAGTCATGAGCCCTGAACCCAAACCCCACCAAGAACCCAAACCCCAAATTTGACCTTGAACTTTATCTCCTAAGCCCTAAGGCTTAAACCCTAAATCATAAGCCTAAGCCCTAAACTCTAACTCTAACCATTACCCTCACCCTCACCCAAAACCCTCACCCTGACCCTGATCCTAAACCCAAACCCTGATCTAGAACTCTGACCCAAACCTGAGCCTGAACCTAGACCCAAACCCTTAACCACACTTTATGAATTCACAATTGATGGACATTTGCATGGTTTCTACCTTTTGATTATTGTGAACACTGTTCGGGTTGGGGGCTAGGGTTAGGGTCCTGGGTTAGGGTAGGGCCAGGCTTGGGATCAAGTTTGGGTCAGAATCATGTTCAGTCAGGGCCAGGGTCATGTTCAGTGGCACTGTTTGAGTCAGGGACTGTTGTCATCCATATTGTTTCCAAGTATTTGTTCCTTGGCTATTTTTGGAGAAGTTGGGGGATATTGGGCTCCATTCAGCTTGAATTTTCAGAATTTAGTGGCTTCAGCTGGACCCAGGGAGCGAGCAGGTGCTTCCACTGAACAGTGAGCTCACCTTGTCCTGCACTGCCTCCCCCGCCTGCAGAGGGCGCACGACCCCAGCTCCCGCCCGGAGCCCAGAGCCCGGCCTGCGCAGCCGCCGTGACAGGAGCCCGGCCTCCTCAGAACCTGAGGTGGAGGCTTCTGGAGCACACGGGGCGGTGTCCACGCTGACCTGAGCCCGGCCTCCTCAGGACCCGCTGCGGAGGATGTGGGGCCGTATCCACTCAGACAGGAGTCCGGCCTCCTCAGGACCTGCTCTGGAGGCTTCTGGAGGCCTTGGGGCGCGTCCACACGGACAGGAGCCCGGCCTCCTCAGGCCCCGCCGCGGGAGGAGAAGGTGAGGAGAAGCCGTCTGAGAGGGGACCGCTGAGGGGGCCCGAGCTCACAGGACTCAGCGGAGGAAGGGCGGGTGCACAGTCCGTGGGGTGTCCGTGGCTCTGTGTGCGGTGACGTGGGGTCCCCGGGGTGCCGTGCGCGGGGCTGTCGGGGCTCCCCTCTCTGGCCTCGGATCCGCTCCGGCGGCCCCCACGTCCGTGTCCACGCGCACCCGGATTCGGTTCCTGGGGCGGCTCCCGCGGTCTGCGGTCCGGGCCGCCCGCCGCTGTGCTCCTGCTCCCCCGCCTCGGCCCCGACGGCTCCTCCCCGCGTCCACACCCGCGTCGGGGTTGTGGGTTCCGTGTCTGCGAAGACCCCGCTGGAGGCCCGTAGCGGCGGCGCGGACTCTGCGGACGGCTGGGGGAGGGTAGACATCTTCGCAGCGTCCGCTCTTCCCTGAGCGCAGGGTGTTCTCCCGGCGTGTCTCCCTCGACGTCTGCGGTCCGTGTCTCACGGGCTCAGAGAACAGGTGTGTCAGCTCCTCTTCCCGGCGTGTCTCCCTCGACGTCTGCGGTCCGTGTCTCACGGGGTCAGAGAACAGGTGTGTCAGCTCCTGGGGACATGTACTCCTCGGTGTGTGGTTCTTCTCGATGCGGCTGTGAAGGAGCCTGCTCTCAGCGGGTCTCGTCCTGATGGGGTGTGAGGAGCGCCTGGAAATGCACCGGATTTTTGTCTATCGGTTTTGCTCCTTGCCAACTTATCGAATTTATTCGTTCTGTTAACCTTAAACTGAAAGTGCCGGTCGTTTTACCAGCAGAATGGGTTTATTTGGGAGGAGCAGAGACTTGCCCTCCGGGACAAGCCAGCTCCGGCCACATCGCGGACAAGAAAGGAAGGAGAGGAACAGTATGTCGTGGAGAAGGAGGAGGAAGCGGGGAGCGCTGTTCCGAAGGGAAGTCCGCGGGAGAGAAGCAGGCTTCGGGGTGACGGCGGCTCGCCCCCGCGGAGCTGCAGGGAGCGTGGAGTTCTGGGAGGAGCGGACACCTGCGTCCTCCGCTCCGGGGCCTGTGACTGATGGGTGTCTGCTGTGGAGGCTTCCGACCCTGGGTCTGTAACTGACGATCGTTCCCGTCACTGACCCTGAGTGGTGGGCTCCCCCCTCCAGCCTCCCCTGCTGGCGTCCCCAGTCCCCTCTCCTGAGGTGCCCTTCTTGCATTTTCACAGTTCTAACCAGGTTTTGGGGGAGGGTGTGGAAAATGGGAATTCCAGATCCCACTGCTTCTACTGCACCCGAGACACAGGGGCTGCTGATTTAATCCTCCCACGAGTCTCTTGCTACCATGTGGCCTCCTTCAAGGGCGAGTGGGCTCTCCGTGGTGGGTGAACCGGGTCTGGGAGGGCGCGGCCTCCGTCACAGTTTGACGTCCTCTCTGCTTCCGTGACCTGGTGCCGACGTGGTGGTTTGAAGAGCCGTGGACTCTGCGGTGATTTCAGAGTGCGGTCAACCTGTCACCGCAGCGCAAATACGCTTTATCTCCACACTCAGACCCCAGCTGTCGTCTCCTTACCACATTTATGACTTCACACGGGGTGCTTCGGTGCATTTTACCCCAAACAGGGACACTGTCCCGCGGAACCACCACATACCCGTAAATGAGGAAATCATTACAGCTTCCACATTATAACCCAGACCACAGACCCACGTCCACTGCCACCACCTGCCCCACATCCGAAATGTCCTTTTCCATTCAGATCCAGTTTTCTTTTTCTGGAACTGCTCCGAGACTTTCCCTTATTCGCACAACCCTGATGGATTTAAGGATTTAAGGATGGATTTAGAGCCATTTACAGACCGCGCTAATCTGAGTGGTATTTTCTGTCTGGCTTCTGTCACTTGGGCTGTTTCCAGTGTCCATCCACGTGGTGACATGCATCAGTCCTTCATCCACTTTTTCACCGTGACTAAACATAAATAACCTTTACCACCTAAAACATTTCAGGTACACAATGCTCTGGCCTTAGCTGAGTTCCCACGGTTGTACCTCATCCTCCAGAACATGTTCATTCTTCCCGAGGGAGACTCTGTGTGCATTAAACACCCAACTCCCCATGACTTCTCTGGAGAAGGGTCTATCCAAGTCCTTTGTCTATTTTAAAATTAGGTGGTCTTTTTGTTGAGGAGTTGTAAAAGCTCTTTACATATTCTGGACAACAGACTCTTACTAGACACATCATGTACAAATATTTCCTTCTGGGGGCTGTCTTTTCACTTTCAGGATAGTCACTTCTGATGTACGAAGATTTGTAATTTTTTTTTTTTTACATTTTTTTAAGAGCGAGGGAGAGAGTGTGTGAGCGGTCAGGGGCAGAGGGAGAGGGAGAGAGACTCTCAAGCAGGCCCTACGCTCATTGTGGAGCCTGATATGGAGCTTGATATCATGACCCTGAGATCATGATCTGAGCCAGAATTAAGTTAGATGCTCAACTGACTGAGCCACCCAGGCGTGCTGAAAAGATTTTTAATTTTGAGAATCTTATTTTATCTATTTTTTCTTTCTTTTCTTATGCTTTGGTGTCAGAGCTAAAAGCATTGCTAAAACCAAGGTTATGAAGATTTATTCCATTTATTTCTTCTAGAGTTTATAATTTTACCTCTTACATTTAAGCCTTTACTTATTTTGAGCTAATGTTTCTATGTTGTATGAGGTAAGGGCCCAGTGTCATTCCTCTGCACATGGATAACCAATTGTCCCCCATTGTAATGTTGTCCACCCTTGTCAAAATTCAGTGGACCATAGAAGAAGGGGTTTATTTCTGGTCTCAGTTAAATCCCACTGATCTGTATGCATACCTTTTGAAAAGGGTATGCATAACAATAAAAATTGTTATTTATTTATTTAAAAAAATTTTTAATTTAAATTCAATTAATTAACATATAATGTATTATTTACTTCAGGGTGAATGCATACCTTTACGACAGTATCACAATGTTTTCTTTACTGTTGCTTTGTATTAGATTTGAACTTTGGAAGTATGACCTTTCACCTTTGATTTTCTTTTTTAAGATTGTTCTGGCTATCTTGTGGTCCCTTGAAATTCCATATGACTGTTAGGATTAGCTTGTGCATTTCTTCCCAAAGATTTGTGAATTTTCTTGGGAACACATTGAATTTCCACATCGCCTTGTGTTCTACTGCCATCTTATCAATAGTATGTCTTTTCAGCACCATGGGGTGTCTTCAGAATTATTTAGGTTTCCCTTACTTTCTTTCAGCAATGTTTTGTAACTTTCAGTGTACAAGATGTGCACCTTGATTATATCTATTCCTAAATATTTGGTTAATGTTGATGTTCCCTAAAATGGAATTGTTTTCTTAAATTCCTTTTTGATGATTCATTGCTAGTGTATACAAATAAGAGAGATTTTTGTGTATTGATATTTTGTCCTGTCACTGTGCTGAATTAGGTAATTGGCTGTAATCATTTTTTGTTGATTCTTTAGGAAGCTCCATATAAGATGATGTCATCTCTGGTCTCTGAATAGAGTTCTAGTGTTTCCTTTCACATGTGGATGCCTTCTTTCTTGGCTTATCCTTCTGGGTAGAACTTTCAGTCCAATATTGAGCAACAGGTGAAAACCAGCAACCTGTCCTTGTTCCTGATTTCAGAGTAGAGCTGTCCATCTTCAGACTTGAGCATGGTGTTTGCTAGAGATTTAATGAGAAAATTACTCCTTATTCCTGATTTCATGAGTATTTATATCAACAACAGACATTGGACTTTGGTTAGAACATTTTCTACATGAATTAATATGACCACATGTTTTTATTTAAAAATTCATTGTGCTCTATAACATTGCTTGTTTCCCTCTATTGAAGAACTTTGAGGTGTTTGTGCAGAGCCACTTGCTTAGGGTGCGCAGTCTATTTATGAGCTCTTGGTTTTGCTATTCTTCTGATCTGGCTTCTTACATCTATTTTAAGAAAGGTACAGGAATGTATTTTGCTGATTTTGTGGGGTTGGTAATAGTGGTTAGGGCTAGGGTTAGGAGTTAGGGATTAGGGTTAGGGTTAGGGTCTCCCTGTCCTCTGCTGCACAGAACCCATTCTCCTCTGGTAACTAGAGTGATATTTTCAGAACATAACCTTTGGGCCTCTCTGTGGTCTGCTCCCCTCCTGCCCGACCTCTCCAGCCTCACCTCTTCCACCACAGCCACCCTTCTGTGGGCCACCCAAGTATGTGGTCGTCCCACATGTGCCCTGGGCCTGACTACAAGCCTTTGCTTTTGCTGTGCCCTCTGCCAGGATCACTCTTCTATCCCCTGCTTCATATCTGGCTTGTTCCCCCATTGGCTGGGTCTGGACTTGCCCTCTGGTGACCTGACTCATGTTGAGTGTGCTTATCCCCTATTTAAATGTAGTGCCCACCTTCCCTGTGTGAGCAATTTACTAACCTGCCGGGTATGGGGCAGGCCCAGGGAAGTAGCCTTAGCGTCTGCACAAAAAAATCAGTCTCAGAGGGGCTCAGCACACTTGCTGATAATGGGGGAGCTGCTGTCCTCACAGGGGGGAGCAGATAGTACCCTTAAAGGGGGACCAGCCATGGGACGTGGCTGGGCAAGACTTCCAACCTTTTGGGGCCAGGGAGATGTAGACATGGACCTGGAAGCTTACACCCTTGGATTCAAGCCTGGGGCCTAAGTAAGCCTCCTCTTCTTCCTGGTGTCGTCTTTTGCCTTCCCTGTCCACGGGCTGGACCTGATTCCTGATGTGGCAGAGTTTGAGGGTGACCCCTCCTAGGAATACCAGTGGCTTACTGAGCACCTTGTCAGCAGGATGCCCAGCAGCCTTCCAGGGAGGACCCTACAGGAAGTGGAGGCAGGTCTGCGGGGGCCAGCGGCAGCCCACTCAAAGCAAAGTGGGACAGGTGGCCGGCCCTGCTGATTCTACCCGCTCTGTAAGACATAGAAATGAGGGCTGTGCCCAAAGGTGCTTCCTTCCTGGAAGGTGGGGACGGGATCTGCAGGGGGGGCAGCCAGTGGAGGGCACCTGCAGGGTTTGCCCAGGAGCTCAGCACAGGGCGAGTGTTCCTGGCTCCAGCATGCTGACTGTGGGGCTGCATGGGTTTCCAGCCTCCAAAACCTCAGGCTCCCCTTTGGAAGATGGGGTGCTGATGGCCCCCATCTCTGGGAGCAGACATTAGGGAGGTCCTGCTGGCAGATTCACTCAAGAAGGTCAGGAGGTGGCTGTTGCTTAAAGCAGCCCAGGGCCTGACCCCTTGATGAAGGTGCACATGTCCATGGCCCCCAACTCTGGTGTCCTGCTGCCAGCCTCTGGCAGTGACCCTCTGCCTGCCCTGTCCACTGCCCCTGTGGATACGTGGTCTTCCTGGAGCTGTTCCTGCAGACGGCAGAGAAGCACTTCATGGTGGGGCACAGGGTCACCTACTAGGTTTTCACCAATCAGCTGACTGCCGGGCCCCGTGTGCCCCTCCGGGTGGGCCGGAGGATGGTGGTCCTCATGGTGGAGACAGGGTCACTTACTACGTCTTCACCGACCAGCTGGTTGCCGTGCCCCGTGTGCCACTCCGGGAGGGCCGGAGGGTGGTGGTCGTCGAGGTCCGCGGCGTCCTGCTCTGGCAAGATGTGTCCATGCGGCACAGAGCGATGATCAGCCGCTTCCGCGAGCAGCGCTTCCTCTGACGTGGAAGACCTCGTGTTCGTGGACGTGGATGTGGGAATGAAGTTCTGGGACCATGTGGGCATGGAGATCCTGTCCCCCCTCTTTGGCACCCCACACCCCGGTTTCTACTGGGCAGCCCACGAGGACTTTAGCTACGCGTGCTGGCCACAGTCCCAGACCCACATCCCCAGCGACCAGGGCAACTTTTACTACATGGGGGCCTTTTTGGGGGATTGGTGGTGGAGGTTCCCCGACTGACCTCGGCCTGTCACCAGGCGATGGTGGTCAACTGGGCCAGTGGGATTGAGGCCATGTGGCCCGTTAAGAGCCACCCAAACAGGTACCTGCTGGACCACAGGCCCACAAGGTGCTGTCCCCAGAGGACCTGTGGGACCCCCGGCTGCTGGGCTGGCCCCCCCATCATTCCCCAGGTCATGAAGAAGCTGAGATCCATGGCTGTGCCCAAGAATCACCAGGACACCCAGAACTCATGAGGGGCTGTCCCCGGAGGAGCTATGGGATCCGCGGCTATTGGGCTGTCCCCTGAAGGACCTGTGGGACCCGCGGCTGCTGGGCTGGCCTCTGTCATGAAGAAGCTGAGATTCGGGCCATGCCCAAGAATCACCAGGACACACAGAACTCATGAGGGGCTGCCCCCAGAGCCCATGCAGGACCCACAGTCATGCAGGACCCTCCCCTCGAGGACCTGTGGGACCTGAGGCTGCTGGGCTGTCCCCTGGAGGATCTGTGGGACCCAAGGCTGCTGGGCTGGCCCCCCATCATTCCCTGGGTCATGAAGAAGCTGAGATTTGTGGCTGTGCCCAAGAATCACCAGGACATCTGGAACTCATGAGGGGCTGCCCCCCTCTCCATCAGGGGGTGCTGCCTTGAGTGGAGCCATCAGAGCAGATTCCTACTTCTGTCCCCTTGAGGGAAACTGTGGAGCCCAGCACTGCTTGCATGGGCACGCCAACGCCCCAGCCACCCCTCTGCTCCCCTCACCTTCCTCCTCAGCC
>NW_027397080.1:36911379-36968933 GCF_003265705.2 Callorhinus ursinus | reverse complement strand
TCACTAGGAGTGTGGAGCTTCCCATTTCCACATGGCCATGTTGTCCCCCTTAGCTCAGGGCCACCAGAAAGGGCAGCTTGGGTGGGAGACACCATCATCACTAGGAGTGGGAGCTTCCCATTTTCACATGGCCATGTTGTCCCCCTTAGCTCAGGGCCACCAGAAAGGGCAGCTTGGGTGGGAGACACCATCATCACTAGGAGTGTGGAGCTTCCCATTTCCACATGGCCATGTTGTCCCCCTTAGCTCAGGGCCGCCAGAAAGGGCAGCCGGGGGCGACCACATACCAAGGCTGCCAGGTGTGGCTGAGGCAGGCAGAACTCGGACTTAAGCCTCAACTCCTGTCTACCTTATTTATAGTGCTCTTCATGGATAGAATGCCGTTGTCTGTGAGCTCTGATGTAGGAAAGATCGAGAATTTCCATTGTGATTCCCTCTCTGACCCTTAGGATATGTAGCAAATTTACATTTAAGTTTTAAGCATTGAGGGACTTCCTGGTTTTCTTGTCATTATGACTATGGCTCAATTCCCCTGTGGTCGAAGAATATAATCTAGTTAATTTCAGGCTTTTAAAATGTGTAGACTTGATTCACGGCCCAACGTATCGACTATTTGGTTAAATATTCTAGGACCATTTGAAAATAATGTATTCTGCACTTACTGTGTAATGTTCCATATATGTCAATTAGATCCCATTTCTTACCAATGTTTTGTCTGCTTTTCTATCAGATATTGAGAAAGATATATTAAAATCTTCAAACAATGCTACTTTGCTCAACATTACATTGGAGAATCTCCCAAGTGTTTTAAGCCAAGAGAAACAAGAAGAATACCCATTGAGGAGATAATTGTGACTATTCACAGATAATATGATGATGTACATAGAAAATCCAAAGTAGTCTATAAATACACTATTAGACTTAAAAATGGAAAACTTGCAAATCTTAGAACCAAGGAAGCAATACAGAAAGAAGCCAGGGGGAAGAGATTTCTTACGTACGGAGGGAGGAACATCAGAATAATGTCAGAATAACACCAGGGAACTGGCAAGCCAGAAAGGGCTGGAAAGACATGTTCATGGTACTAAATGAGAACATGCGGCCAAGGATACATAGCCAGGGAAATGTTGCAAAAGAAAACCAAACTTGGGGCATCACAATGACTGACTTCAATCTATATTACAAATCTGTGACAGGATGGTATTGGCACAAAAACACATAGATCAATGGAACAGAATAGAGACCCCAGAAATGGACCCTCAACTCTATGGTCAACCAGTCTTTGACAGATCAGGAATGAATGTCCAATGGAAAAAAGACAGTCTCTCCAATAAATGCTGCTGGGAAAAGTGGACAGCCACATGCAGAAGATTGAAACTCGACCATTCTCTTACATCATTCACAAAGATAAACTCAAAATGGATGAAAGACCTCAAAGTGAGACAGGAGTCCATCAAACTCCTAGAGGAGAACAGAGGCAGTAACCTCTTCGACATTGGCCACAGCAACTTCTTTCAAGACATGTCTATAAAGGCAAGGGAAACAGAAGCAAAAATGAACTTTTGGGACGTCATCAAGATAAAAAGCCTCAGCACAGCAAACGAAACAGTCAACAAAACTAAGAGGCGACCCATGGAATGGGAGAAGATATTTGCAAATGATATTACAGTTGAAGGGCTGGTATCCGAGATCTATCAAGAACTCAAACTCAACACCCCAACAACAACAACAACAAAATAATAATAATCCAATAAGAAACGGGCAGAAGACATGAACAGACATTTCTCCAAAAAAGACAAAAAACGACTAACGTTTACCATCACTAGCCATCATGGAAGTTCAAATCAAAACCACAATGAGATACCACCTCACACCAGTCAGAATGGCTAAAATTAACAAGTCAGGAAACGACAGATGTTGAGAGGATGTGGAGAAAGAGGAACCCTCCTTACACTGTTGGTGGGAATGCAAGCAGGTACAGTCACTCTGGAAAACAGTATGGAGGTTCCTCAAGATGTTAAAAATAGAACTACCCTACTAACTAGCAATTGCACTACTGGGTATTTACCCCAAAGATACAGACATAGTGAAAAGAAGGGGCACCTGAACCCCAATGTTCATAGCAGCAATGTCCACAATAGCCAAACTGTGGAAGGAGCTGAGATGCCCTTCAACAGATGAATGGATAAAGATGTGGTCCACATATACAAGGGAAGATCACTCAGCCATCAGAAAGGATACATACCTACAATTTGCACTGACATGGATTGAACTGGAGGGGATTATGCTAAGTGAAATAAGTCAAGCAGAGAAAGACAGCTATCATCTGATTTCACTCATATATGGAACATAAGGAATAGTGTGGAGGACCACAGTGGTAGGGAAGGAAAACTGAATGGGAAGAAATCAGAGAGGGAGACAAACCACGAGAGACTCTGGACTCCAGGAACCTAACTGAGAGTTACAGAAAGGAGGGGGGTGGGGAGATGGGGTATCTGGGGGTGATGGGTATTAAGGAGGGCACATGTTGTGATGAGCACTGGGTTATATGCAAGTAATGAGTCATTGAACACTACATCAAAAACCAAATAGGTACTATATGTTGGCTAACTGAACGTAATTAAATAAGTAAATAAATAAATATGCTTTCTACATGAAAAACAAATAATAATGAGTACAGAATTTCAGATTTGCAAATGGAATGTTCTCAAGATATGTATCACAGCAGTGTAAATAGACTTCACACTACCGGACTTTATACTGAAAATGTTTAAAATGGCAAAATCAATGTTATAATTTTTTACAATTTTTTTTATTTTTTTATTATGTTATGTTAAATGCCATATATTACATCATTTTACCCTTCCTACTATCTTCTTCTTTTTTCTTAACATATAATGTATTATTTGTTTCAGAGGAACAGGTCTGTGATTCTACAGTCTTACACGATTCACAGCGCTCACCATAGCACATACCCTCCCCAATGTCTATCACGCAGCCACCCCATCCCTCCCAACCCACCCCCACTCCAGCCACCCTCAGTTGGTTTCCTGAGATTAAGAATTCCTCATATCAGTGAGATCTTATGATAGATTTTTTACCATTTTTAAAAGTACATTCTGTATGATTCCATTTTTTCCATTTAAAGATTTTATTAATTTATTTTAGAGAGAGAGCGTGGCACGAGAGTGGTAGTAGACACAGGAGGTGGAAGAGAGAATCGTGAGCCCGCGCTGCCCTGAACACAGACCCTACCTGGGGCTCGATCCCACACCATGAGATCACATCCTGAGCCAAAATCAAGAGTCGGCGGCTTAACGGACTGAGCCACCATCCATCTCCTTGGGCATTAGTACTGGTGCATTGCCTGCTCTCTCCACCACCGCTGTGCTGAACACTCCTGAAAACACATCTGTGAAAAACCAGCCAGAGTTTCTGGGGGGGAGTCTGAGGCCAAGCACTGCCAGGTGATGGCTGCACCCGTGGCCTGGGATGGGTGCTGCTCACTGTTTTCCCAGACAGGGGTGCCCAACACCCTTCTTTCCAGGGGACCTGCAGGGGACCCCCATGTCCTCAGGTACTTGAGGGCAACCCGGCCCAGGAATTCACCTTCTCTAGCAGAGGACAGATGGGACTTCTTTCTCTGGCCAGGAATATGAACCCTGATCCCGGGAAAGGAGAGCTCTCCTGGACTCCTCGCCCAGCCAGGCAGCTGTGGCCATGATGTATGTGACGGAGCCAGAGCGGCTGGGACTTGGAGGGAATGAGTGCCTTAAACCAGCCTTGTGCGGGGCATGCGGGAGCAACAGCCCCTGCTTCTTGGGGAGCAGTGATGTGTGCAAAAGGGAGGAGGCTGGGGTGGAGCCTTCCAGGCCACACCACAGTCTCTCCCTTGATTCTGAAACCAGCAGGAAGGGACCTCCAAGGGCAGAGACCAGACTCGAGGAGGATTCCCATCCAGGGAAAGGGGGTCCGCTGGAGGGCACTGAAGCAGCCAGCCCCACTGACCTGCAGGCCATTTGCACAGGATCACCTCCTGTACTTCCTCAAAACGTTGTCCGTCTTCGTGTGTGGACAGTGACTGGCCCACTCAGGGCTGGTGCACTTCCAGAGGAGGACTAGAAACTTTTCAGGGCTTGCTCATGGGTCAGAGGACCACCGCCAAAGAAGCAGAAGATATCCCTCTTCCTCCGGAGCTGGGGAAGGCAGCCACCGTCCTGGGGCGGGACCGGGTCCAGGAGTGTGTTCTTTCTGAAGCCCCTGCCTTCCGTGGGCGTTGCTATGCCTGAGAAAGGCCCCCTCAGCCCCAGAGTCAGGAGCAGTGAGGAACTGTCTCCAACCCTGGCCCAGGATCACGACCCGAAACCATCCTGTCTTTGGGAGGACAGGTCTCCTGCAGGAGCCAGGGAGGGGACTGGCCCCTCTCCCCTCCCCAGGTCTAGGACTCCTGGGACCTGCAAGAGCTCTTCATCTGAGGAGGAGTCATGGAGAGCAAGTGTGTCTCGTCAGCCCAGCAAGTGAAAGAACCAAACTCCAATGCTCAGGTTCTAACAGAAGCAGAATTTCAATGTACTGTTTGGGAGCAGCCTCCTCCCCTCTTAGGCCTACGGGGCCTTGGGGGACCCCAAGGAAAGTCTTCTTTGTTCTCCTTCCCTCAGAGAGAGGAGCTGGCCCCGTGTGCCGGGGTCCCCACCGTGTCCCAGTGCTGAGGAAGAGCCACACGCAGGGGCCTGGTCTCAGGAGTGTGGTCGGCCACTGCTCCTGGGATCCCAGCCAGGGGCCTGGTGGCTGCATCAAAGAGCTGAATTGCTTTTGGGGGAAGGAGTGCTCACTGCCCACACCGCTCGCCATCCCCCTCTGCACTCTGCAATCCAGGCTCTGTGCCCAGCTTACGTCGATCACCAGCACTCCACATGTTCCTGCCATGGGAGGGATCATTCAGCATCACCCCATTGCACAGAGGAGGAGAGCGAGGCCCAGAGAGGGGAGGTAAATGGCTCCAGTCCCAGAGCTGGTCAGCAGAGAAGCTGGAAAGCCAGCCCTCCAGAGCCCCTGCTAGACCAGCCAGAGACTCCCTGAGTTGAACATGAGCCCTCCCCTGCCTGACCAGCCACGCACTGGCCCCTGACCTTCATGATGGCCTGTTCTTGACCGTGAAGGTGAGCTGGCCGACTAGGAGGGGGAGTTCAGCTGGTGGGACAGGCTGTAGCTACAGGACAGAGTGACACGTCTGAGGTAGCAGGAGCCACACTCTGGTCTCCCTCCCGGAGCCTGCCTGGGAGCTGGAATCTGGGTGCCTTAGGGGCCAGCACACAACAGGGTCTGCACTGACCAGGGATCCATGGCCCCCAGGGAGAGTCCACTCTGCCCTCTCCCCGCTCCTGCCTGGCCTCACCTGTCCTCACTGTGGGGCTGCAGGACCCGGAACCAGGCCCCATAGGGATGGCTCGGTTCCAGCTTGTAATGATTTCGCAGCCCGTGGAGCCCCTGGGGCCGGAGGGAGGACTGGCTGTGGACAAGGACTGGGCTGGGGAGGATGCAGGGCCTTGTGGAGAGTGAAGGATGGGGCAGGGGCCGAGTCCTGGGGCCACTGCTCATGTCTAAAAAGGGCTGAAATCCCTGAATGCCCACGGGGTCCCTCATTACAGTCACGACCCCCTTCCCACTCGGGCATCCTGCTGGCGGGCCCCTCCACCCCGGCCTCCTTCCCACTCCTCTGACTCCAGCCGGGGCTGCCGCCAGGGACAGGCTGGACCTCTGCCCTGGGTCCTGCCAGGAAGACAAGGCAGAAGGAGGAGAGGAGAAGGGGAAGGGGCAGACTGATCTCCCTGTCCTGAGTCGGCCTCCACTGATGCCTCCAGGTCCTCTGGCCCAGCCCTGCACTTAGCTGGACCCTGAGAGGGAGTCTGCATTCCAGGCCAGCTGCGTGGGGAGTATTCAATGACCTGTGCGTCCCCAGATGTCCTACCCACCTGGCCTTGCACCCTAAGGCCTGCCGCCCAGGGTGAGTGTGATTGCGGGGCCCGGTGGACTTTGGGGCCACAGAGCAGTTGGCTGTGGTGAGGGGATGTGGGGGACCGGTCAGGTGCAGAGCCGTGGGGCTCATGTACATCCGCTGCAGGCCTGGTTCACCGTACAGGTGCTGCGTGCAGGTCTCCTTTGCACACCTGGCCATGACACACCTGGCTGGCCCTCTCGGTGGGGAGGCCTGGGTGCCTGGTGCACCTGTCCCCCACCTACCCCTGGAGGAGCGGCCACGTTCAAGCGTTTCCATGTCCAACCCTCAGGGACAGTTGGGAACCTGGGTCAAGAGAGGCAGGCACTGGCCCAGGACAACTGAGGGGTGCAGAGCCCAAGGAGCAGGGCTGCTCTCCAGTCCTGGGCCAGCCCCAACCCTCCCATGAGGGTCGCTTTGGGGGTGAGAGCCCCTCAGATCCTCGGGGAGAGCTACCCACCATGTCCCATGTGGGGACATGACCTTGGCATCCCCAGGCATGTAGAGGCATGCGCACCTGCAAACCCACCCACCCACACCACTCTGACTGCCCAGCTGGGGGTCAGAAGGGGAGGACACCCTGGGAGCGAGGTGGGGACAAGGGGGAAAGAAGAAAGAGGTTGGAGACAGCTGGGCCATGGGGCAGGGCATCGGGACTCCTGGCAAGGACACAGATCCAGAGCATGGGGAGGGGAGACAGGCCAGGCTGATGGTCAGGGGTCCCCAAGAAGCCCGGGGGGGTGCCAGGGCACTGGGAAAAGACAGGGTCTGGGTTCCGGCGTCCACCACCACCCTGGGCACTTGGGAGTAGGAAGAGATACCCACCCCCAAGTCCAGAGGGGCTACAGCCCAAAAGGCCTCAGCTTCCTCTACTGTCACTTGGGCTGCAGAGATGCAGTGTCCCAAGGGTCCCACAGGCTTGTAGAAGAGCCTGTTGGCCTTGGATCTCCATCCCTGACCCCCTGTGATCCCAGTCTTGGGAACATGTTTTCTACCCCCTCGAGGTCCTTCTCAGCAGAGGACAGACTCGGGGCTTGGGGGGCTGAGGACCTGGCTACGCAGAACGGGGCAGAGCACTGGGCCACCAGTCTGGAGACCAAGGTCAGGGCCCTCCTTGTTGCAGCCTCAGGGTCCCCATGTGGAAGAGGATCCAGAATCACTGCTCTGGTCAGGGTGAGGAGGCCTTAGGAAGGACTGGAGCACCAGGACCAGAGAGGGAAACGGGGACAAGGGAGGCTTCTGAGGTTTCTCACATCGCCCATGGAACCCACAGATCCTGCTCCTGGGAGAGACACAGACACAGAGACAGAGAAGGAGACAGAGAATGAACACAGGACAGAGGGAACCAGAAGTCATAGACTTTCCTCCACCAGCTTGGAAATGACATCCCGGCATTTTGTGCCATTCTATTCCTGAGAGCGCCGTCACACAGGCCATCCACCCTGGAGGGGAGGGGATTCCACAGGGATGTGTGACCAGGATTCAGGGGTATTAGGGGCCACTGTGGGGACTGCCCAGCACACGGGCATAGACGAGGCCCAGGGACCTGAGCCTAACCCTAATGGGAGCCCCTGGAAGTCTGTGTTGTGAGAGGACAAGGTCAGAATCAGTTCACTACTACCTTCCCACGGGGGCTGGGACACATGCAGGAGGGGGGTGGCTTTGCCTGGACCCCAGAGCAGACCCAAGCCCCACTGAGCTGTGTTCCATGCCAAGCCCAGCACCTGGCTCATCCTTGCATTGCCAAGTATGCACCAGCCTCCTGTGATAGCAGGTACGGAACATGTGTAGAGGTCCTACCCCTGA
This sequence comes from Callorhinus ursinus, assembly GCF_003265705.2. Taxonomy (NCBI): domain Eukaryota; kingdom Metazoa; phylum Chordata; class Mammalia; order Carnivora; family Otariidae; genus Callorhinus; species Callorhinus ursinus. The sequence goes on along the minus strand of NW_027397080.1, from coordinate 36,961,132 downwards.
TGGCGCCCCTAGAAGTAGAATCCAGAATACCCCAGTGTGCAGATGGGGAGCCTGGGGAGGCCCCGAGAGGCACAGGGCCTGTCCAGGGTCACAGCACTGGGCACGCACAGGAGCCTGGTCTGAACCCAGCTCTGTGCACTCACAGCGGGGACACCGGCTGCACCCAGGCCTCCCGGGGCTGTGGGTGGGCTGTGAGGGTGTCACTGTGTGGATGGGGCATGGTGGGAGGGTGAGCATTGAGCAGCCGGGGGAGGGGGCCCCTCGGGGGGCTCTTGTGTGAGGAGGAAGTTGGGTAAGGGGACCCCAGGCAGTGGTGACCTCACTTCCCTGACAACAGAGCCCAACAGAATTTGGAACCCCGGTAACCAGGCACCCACATTCCACAGACAGCCCCCTGCCCAGCTCATTTCATTGGAGATCCTCAAACCAAGATGTTCACATGCTGCCTGCCGATGTCTGGAGGCTGCAGGCGGAAGAAGGCGCGCCTTGAGGACGCTGTCCCCCGCTGGGGATTTCATGTCAGGACTCCCCACCGCCTCTGGCCATTTGGTCGGAAGGACAGAAAGGTGACAGCAGGAGGCCCAGAGCCGGCCACCCAGCCCCACTCGCTCTGATGACCTGTGTAGCCCCAGGTGCCCTCCCTGTGTGTGTGTGTGTGAGTGTGCACATGTGTGTGTGCGTGTGTGTGTGACTGTGTGTGTAAAGAGGGGTCATGGGGGTGGGGACTGGGCAGGAGGACAGTGCGGATGGCCGGGCAGGGCTGTGATGCCTCGGGGCCGGCTACCGGTCCCTGTCTTTGCAGAAGGCCACGGAGGACACGGAGAGGCAGCTGGCGGACGTGCCCTCCTCCCTGACAGAGGGGGTGACCCCAAAGGCATCCCAAGAAACAGGTGCTGGGGATTGCCAGGCAAGACCGCCGACACCATGCAGACCACTGTCCGGTGGACAACCGGTGGCTCAGTCAGTTAAGCATCTGCTTTCAGCTCAGGTCATGATCCCAGGGTCCTGGGATCGAGTCTCACATTGGGCTCCCTGCTCAGTGGGTAGCCTGCTTCTCCCTCTGCCTGTTGCTCCCCCTGCTTGTGCGCTCTCTCTCTCTCTCTCAAATAAATAAATAAAATATTTTAAAAAATAGACAAGACATGAACAGACTGTTCACAGAAAAGACAATGCAAATAGCCCTTGAACATATAACAAGATGCTCAATTTCACTCACAATAAGATAAATGCAAATTGTATCACACTGACTTCTCATGACTTACTTCTCACTTATCAAACTGACAAAAATCCAAAATGTTGACAAAATGTTCCATGGGTGATGCTGTGGAAGAACAGGCACTCTGGGCATGTTGGCAATGCAAAATAGTGGGTTACCAAAAAGAAGGTTCCGGCTCCATCTAGCCAAGTTACAGATACACCTGCCCTTTGACAATCCCACTACTAGGAATCTATCCTGAAGATTTGCCTCCACAAGTAAAAATAACATATGCATAAGCCTTTCACTTGAGGCAATACTTATTTGTAAAGGCAAAATGTTAGAAACAACCCAAATGCCTATCAATAGGAAGCTGGTCGAATAAAGTAGTTACATCCACACACTACAGTACTATGCACTGTCGCAAGAAAGAGGCGTGTCCCCATGTGGGAAGGGAGAGGGATCCTCGAGGTACAGAGCAGGCCACACAGCATGCTGCCTTCTGTGAGAACAGGGGAGTGAATAAGAATGTACATGTAGACGTTTGCTTCCAAAATAAGGGTACACCAGGAACTGATCGACTGCGTTGTGTGTGGAGGGCAGGTAGAACAGTGCACGGACATGGATGGAGGTAAGACCTCCATGAGTTCATCTTTTCTTTGAGCCATGTAAGCAACTACAATGCTGGACAATATAGGAACAACTGAGAAAAGGGAATAAAATAGTAAGCCCTAAAATCATCTTGGCTTTTTTCTGTTCCTTATCTCTGCTTGGGCCTCCCTTATTCTGAACCCCCAGAAATGAGGCTCGTTTACATGAGACTTCTCCACTTCAGAAAAGAGAAATAGCAGACCCAGTTTAGCCTTCTCTTGATGACAGCCATATGTAATTATGAGAGATCCCTCTGATGAGTACAAGACTGGACAAAACACTGCCAGTGCAGCCATCACACAGTAACCTGTCCTGAGAGATCTGGATGATTATGGACTAGGGCATTCCCTGCATCTTTGCCAAGAAATCTGAAGTGGCTAGCAAACTGAATAATAATAAAAAAAAAAAAACTACAGAGTCTCTCAAATCTAACTGAGAGGCCAGATACAAAATAGCAAATCGAGATGGTCAGAAATATACTCATGACAGGGTAAAGCCAGTTTAAAAACAATGATATTTGAATCAAAACTATAGAAATCTGTCTGCCTGGGGAAATAGTATGTAAACCAAAGGGCAAAATCAACAGAAGTTCTATCTAAAAAAAACCTCAGAGCAGAGTTAATACCTGTCACCAGTCAGCATGCTCTGGACAATGCACAACCCTAGGCCACCTCTTGTGGAAAAGCTTGGCCCTCAGGTGCCACTCACAGATCAGAACCGTGAATTTGATTCCGACCACCGAACACTTTGGTCCTGTTTTACCAGTCAAGGGGTGCCATGATCGAAATGTTTGTGTCCCCCCAAAATTCACATGTTGGAATCCCAACACCCAATGTGATCATGTAGAGGATGGGGATTTGGAGGTGACTGGGTCATGAGGGTGGATCCCATCCTTCGTGAATGGGATTAGTGCTCTTATAAAAGACACCCCACAGGCTTCCTCACCCTCCCACCACGTGAGGACAACAGTGAGAAAGCACTTGCTGTGAACCAGAAACAGGGCCCTCATCCAACCAGGCTAGTACCCTGATCTCAGACTTCCAGCCTCAAGAACTGTCAGCACTAAATTTCTGTTGTTTATAAGCTGACAGTTTGCGGTACTTTGTTAGAGCAACCAGAACAGACTAAGACAGGAGGAGAGCCACAGAATATGCCTCTTTCTTTCTCTCTTTCCTTTCTTTCTTTTTCTGAGTTCTATTATATCGCTTTATTTTACTTTTGAACATCTATTTTTAGCCTCATTGAATTAAAATTGACACAAATTATATCATTAAAGATGAGAATGTACCTCTTTCTTCCCTGCTCATATGTTGGCTCTAAGCCATCCCTGCAGACTTGCATTTTGCTCCAAGGCCCGTCTGTTGTTGACCAGAGGAAGTGGAACAAGGAAGCCAGCTCCGAACTCTGCCTAAGACCTGGACAGCGAGCTGACCAGAGGAGGAATGTTTGGGGCCTGACATTTGCAGGTTGCTCCCTCTGAGTGTCTTGAGTTCTTGTGTGTCTGCCCCTGGGTAGAAATCCATGGGGAAAGGGTAAGATAAGAGTGAGGGATCTGTCACCCCAGGGTCACAGTTGCTCCAAGCACTTACTGCAGCCAGGCCCTGTGGCTGCCTTATTTACTTTAACCGTCCCACAGTCCTGCAAACTAAATATGGCCATTCCTATTTCCTCCTCAGGTGAACAAGCTGAGGCTCAGAGAGGTTAGCTGACTTGCCTGAAGCCACAAATCTCCCACATGGCAGAGCTAGATTCTCACCTAGGCGGGGCTCCTGTCCTTGCTGCTTTCCTAGCCAGAACCTTCTACCTGCTGACTCGCCCTTTGGCTCAGTCTCAGGCTGCTTCTCCATCTCACTCACTCCCCCAGTGACCTCATTCAGCCTAGTAGCTTCAAAAGCTATATCCAGATGACTCCCAGATTTGTCCCTACAGCCTGGACTTCCCCAAATTCCAGTCTCATACCCAAAAGCCTACTCAACATTTGTATCGAGTGTCCAATAGGCTTCCTGAGCTTAACATATCCAAACCTCAATTCCTGATGCTCCCTAACAGACAGACTTTCCCAGGCTTCCTGCACTCAGGAAATGACTCCATTGTCTTCCTGGTTATTCAGGCCAAAACTCTTTTATGTCACACCCTTCATCCAATTTCTCAGCACAATGTGTGGGCTCCACCTGAAAATTGGCTCCAGAACGTGACTACTTCTCATGAGCCCCATTGCTCATGTTACCAGTGGGAGAGTCTGGGTTGTGTGAATGGAGGTTTTGGTTCTTGGATCCCCCCACAAAAGAGTTACATGTTCGTTAATTGTGACAATTTTGTAGAAAACTAAAAAAGAGGAGAAATTAGGGATGCCTGGGCAGCTCAGTCAGTTAAGCTTCTGCCTTCAGCTCAGGTCATGATCCCAGGGCCCTCTGCTCAGCAGGAGCTTGCTTCGCCCTCTCCCTGACACTGCCCCTGCTTGTACTCTCTCTCTCTCCCTCCCCCCCCCCCCCCCCCGCCAATAAAAAAAAAAAATCTTAAAAAAAAAAAAAAAAAACAGGGGCACCTGGGTTGCTCAGTCGGTTAAACGGCTGCCTTCGGCTCAGGTCATAATCCCAGGGTCCTGGGATCGAGCCCCGCCTCGGGCTCCCTGCTCGGCAGGCAGCCTGCTTCTCCCTCTGCCTCTGCCTGCCTCTCTGCCTACTTGTGCTCTCTCTGTATCTCTCTGCCAAATAAATAAATAAAATCGTAAAAAAAAGACAGTACACTCTCAAGAAGGGAGGGTGGGTAGGCACAGAGTGGCAACTGCACTGGCGTTAGGGGTGTCTTTTCTTTTTATGTTTGCAGAGGTTATGGGTCATAGCCAGGGCAGTCTCTGACTGAGGTTGTTTCCAGTCATTTAAGGGACTCCTACAAGGTTCTTGCTGGAACTGTCAGGGCCATCTTTCCCCATGGGGGAGGTAGAAACCACAATGTAAATATATTATAATGAAGCTATAGGTTACCCTGGGGCAGAGGTGCAAGAGGAGAGTGCATGTTCCATACCTGTGGCTCTTGGTCCGTCAACCCCCGGGGTGTTGAAAGCCACAAAGTCAGGATGTTGTGCCCTCAGCCTTCTAATGTGTCATCTACTTATCACCACCTTTGCCTCCAGCTCTTATCTAACTAACTGCCTGCTCTATCACTACCACCTGGCCAAAACCAGTTTTACCTCTCACCTGGCTGGTGGCATTGATTTTAATGATGAGAATTATTAAATTGTGCATGGATCTGTCTCTCTACTAGGCACTACTCTTAATAATTCCCCCTCATTAACTCTGTAAAAATAAAATTCAGCAGAATAAATTTGAAGACCTAATTGGCTTTATTAAATGATTTGTAAATCAGGCAGCATCCCATCTAGCAAGCAGAGGAGAGTTTCCCTGAGTTAAGCATAGGAGAGGTTTTTAAAGGCAGAGAGGAAGAAGGAAAAAGGAAACTATTAGCAAAGAATCCTTTATTTTAGGCAGGTCACACACTGCTAAGGGGAACAGAAGGCGTCTATCAGACAATTTCCTAATGCTGACCAACCATGTTGACTGGTTAAAGGTGACCTTCCTGGGGCCTTGAAACAGCAGTTACATTAGGTAATAAGTCTTGGTTTACTGACTTGGGGCCTGGGTGGATACTATTGTTATGCTCAGTTTTAGATGGGGAGACTGAGTCATGGAGGTGTTAACTGACTTGCCCAAGGTCACACAGAGAGAAGTCTTGATAAATAACAAAAATTCAACAGAGTAAATTGTAAAGATCTAATTGGCTTTATTAAATGATTCATGAATGGGGCTTCATTCCACTTAGCAAATAGAGAGGGTGTACAAAATGGAAGGTTTTTATAGAAGGAAGGTGGCCCAAGGAACTTACCAGCACAAACAACAGATGGTTCCAGGCCACTTTCCCTTGGGGGAAAAGCAAAGGTATCATGCAGATTACCTCATCTTTCTTTGGAGGATGGAGCGGGCCCACCTGGCAGACTCAGGGATGCCGGCTGAAAAATCCCTGACTGACGGGTTAAGACTACATTTCTGGGGGAGGTTGAATCTGCAATTAGATTAGGTATCCAGCCCCAGTTTAGTCTAAGTGACACCACTTGGGGCCTGTGGTTTTCTTTGTAACAGTTTCTTAACGGGTCCCCCTCTTCAGCCCTTGCCCTTTCTATAGGCCTTTTTAAATACAATAACCAGGGCGCCTGGGTGGCTCAGTTGGTTAAGCAACTGCCTTCGGCTCAGGTCATGATCCTGGAGTCCCGGGATCGAGTCCCGCATGGGGCTCCCTGCTCAGCAGGGAGTCTGCTTCTCCCTCTGACGCTCTTCCCTCTCGCGCTCTCTGGCTCTCATTCTCTCTCTCTCTCTCAAATAAATAAATAAAATCTTTAAAAATAATAATAATAAATAAATAAATACAATAACCAGAGTCTTCCAGTTAAAACTACATCACATTTGGCACATATCCAGTTAAGTGTTTGTTATCTGACTAAGCAGCAGCTGGTGGTCAAATGCTGTTGAACCAATGAATGAAATGGTGTGTGCGGGCCCTCCGTGGGGTGGTGTCCACCACGTAGAGGTGGGTGACACGCCAGCCTGTAATTTAGGTGACGGACACCTAATGCAAATGTTCCCACGAGGGGCGCCTGGGTGGCTCAGTCGTTAAGCGTCTGCCTTCGGCTCAGGTCATGATCCCGGGGTCCTGGGATCGAGCCCCGCATCGGGCTCCCTGCTCGGCGGGGAGCCTGCTTCTCCCTCTGCCACTCCCCCTGCTTGTGTTCCCTCTCTCGCTGTGTCTCTCACTCTGTCAAATAAATAAATAAATCTTAAAAAAAAAAAGTTCCCACGAGGCATCTGCGAAGGGCGCCTGGCCCACCCCAGGAGGGAGGGAGCCCCCCCAACCAGGCGAAGAAGGCAGAAATCCGTTTCCAGAGTGGGTACATCGCTGGCAAAAGCCAAACAGCCAAAAAGTAGAGGCCCGACTTGGATCCCCAAGGCTCCGTAAAAAAAAAAAAAAAGACTGAGCGGCATGGACTACACCTCCCAGAAGGCTCAGCGCCACCTCGGAAAGGACACGAACGACGCAGGAGGCGCGACGTATTCTGTTATTTGTAGTCCGGGGACCTGCGGGTCTGAGCGACTCCTGGGACAAAGGAAGCGGATTCTCCTCCTCGGGTGTGTCCCCCCAGCTTGCAGATGGGTCTCAGAGATGGTCACCGGGATGGTAGAGGGGCCGCGGGTTGCGGGAGAGGCGTTCAACGGATATTTATTGCGTTCCTTGTATACCTCGCGCCGTTCGTCCTAAATAACAGGGGAGAGCCCTGCCCTCCGGAACCTTGCATTGCGCAGAGGCAGAGGGACAAATGCGAAAGAAGGAAGGCCAGCAGAGGGCGGTCCTTGGGCGTGGAGTGAGACTGGAAGAGGTGAGGCACCTGGCAGAGGGGGCGGCGGGCAGGGCTGAGAAGACCAGAGCCCCAGAGAGCAACCCGAACTGACCTGCGGTCCGACGGAGCAAAGAACAGACTGCGGATGGGACAAACGCCGCGTGGCCCAGGGCAGTGGCGGTGGACAAAGAGGGGGTCAGATTCCGATAGAGGGGTGTGGAGTGCGACACGAGAGAGGAGTTGGCGATAAGGCCAAACGTCTGACCTGCGCGACGTTCAACTCCATGACATGGAGGGGTGAAACAGCCGGTGTAGAGACCTAGGGCTGAGAGTGGGCTTTAGGCTGTACTTGAGCACAAGTAGTTCATTTGGGCGCAGGATCCTGGGAGGGAGGTGCGCAGGCAGGTTATCAGCCTGGGCAACTAGACTCAGTCCTTTCGGGGACCTCAGGGGAGCTGGAGAACACGCCTCGGATTTGCACCCCAGCGCGGAGGGCTGGGAGTTTGTTCACTGACTCCCATGCATCTCCGTTAGGAGGCTGTTTCCAGGGCAAGAATTCTCTGGCACTTTGGACAGGCACATTCCTGTGACCAGAGGAAGCCCTGAGTAGAGTGCAGCAGCTTGCAGTAAGAAGCCCTGTGTGAGTGTGGAGGAAAGGTGGGTGGGCGCCCGCATCCATGTGGAGGTATGAGCAGAGAGCTGGGCACACAGATGCAAGTCCACGCAAGGAGGAGAGTGGGAGCCACCAGCACATGTATACCCAGAGGAGATCATCACAGTCAGGGTGAACAGAGAAAAGGTCCAGGGGAGAAAGAAGAATAAGGGAAAGACACAGAGAAGCCACCACCAGGGAAATAGAAAAACCCGGAGCCTGTGGCACCCTGGAAATCCAGTGTAAACCAGTAACCGGAGAAGAAGGCATCGGCTCCGTGGCATGTTGCATGACCTTACAGGAACAATTCTGGGGGATTGGGACAGGAAACCTGACTAGAGGGGGCTCATTCTTTATTCCTGTAATAGCTGCTCTCATTAAAATCACACTAGTAATTCAAACATTGAAATGTGAACGTAAAGAATTGTTGACTAGGAGAGCTGGGTAATAATGAAGGGGTAAAAGGCTCCTCCACTTCCTCCTGCGGCCCAGATTTGTGGTCTCCACTCTTCTGTGTCAAATGCCTTTTCAAATGACACCAGGTGAGCCTCTGTGACCAAGGCCTCAGAGACCACATCTGGAGGTCAGTAAGGGGAATGGGGGCAAATGCTGGCCTCAGGTTCCTGAGCTGCCTGCCCAGTTAGTCACTGCCTTTGTGGCACACGGGACAAACAAGGTCCTCAAGTCTCCTAGGCACAGCAGGGAGGGGCTAGGACCATTTTTCTGTGAAAGAAATGCCCCCAGACCACCATGACCAACCGTACCCCGGCCTACAAAGAGCACTCTGTCCACCCTCCAGGCCTGGAGTCTCTGGAAAGGGTCCCAGGGAAGAGATGCACTTGGAAAGTGTGTGGAGAAGAGTCTATGCGAAAGGAGAGTCTGCATAGGCGACCAAGGGTGAGTGCGGTGAGGTGATGGGGACATGGGCACATGTGTGTTTGGGGGGGAGTATATACTGTGCGTGTAATCTGTGGGTGGGGCAGGGTCCGTGTGGACCGAGTATTGTGGGGCAAGGATGTCTGTGAAGGGGAAGGGTTACCTGTATGTGTGTGAAGGGATACCATGTATGTGCAGCCCTGTATAAGAATGTGTTTGTGCGTGCGAGGTCTCTAAGGGGTCAGCATGTGTGACACTGAACAGAGCAGTGGCTGGGCAGGTAATTTTATTTACTAAGAAATGTCAGTGTGGAGGTGTCCTCCTATGGCTGGGGGAAGAGTTCAATCTTTGCATGCTCCTCTGGGTTGAGGGACTGCTCACGTGTGATGGGTGTGAAGCAGTCTGTGCTTCATCCTAAGAGGGGCGGAGTCTTGGGGATGGCAATGACACCAAGTTAACCAGCAGCCCCAAGAAAGTGACTTGGTATCTGGGGTGCCATGGGGAGCAGATGGGAGGAGCACTGGGGGGCTTTCCTGGCCCAGGGTCCTAAGCTGCAACTAGGCAAAGCCTAAGTAAGGGGATCCTGCAGACAGGTCTTCTGCTCACCCTCAGGGTGTCATCCTAGCTGAAGGAGGCTGCTTGGGCCTGGTGACTCTGCTCATCAGCCTGCACTACCCCAAGAACCATGCTCCCCTGCACTCCCTCTAAGAAGTGAGTGGGCCTCCCAGAGGGGAAAGGAGGGGGTTCGTGGGAGCTGATTAGTAGCAACCCCTTCTCACCTGAGTCTGGGAAGTCAATCAGGGTTCTCCCTTTGAAAGGCAAAGCTGGTTTGCAGGAAATGGTGTTGCATGTGGTAGACTCCGGGTATATATGGGCTGCTGAGTGTTACTCACGGTATTCCTTTACCAAGCTGCTGTCACAAATACCACAGATTGTGTGGTTTCAAAAACAGAAATTTATTTTCTCACAGTTGTAGAGGCTAGGAGTCCATTTCCATTATTCAAGTCACTCAGTCAGTGGTGTTTGCTTATGGCAGCCCAAGCCACTAAGACAGTGAACACTGGTTAACCAAGAGAGTCACATTGACTCTTTGGGCCTCAGAGCATCGGAGACTCTCCATCCCCACTGTGAGACCCCAAGCCACCCTCTCAAGAAGGTTCAGCAGGGATGGTGTCTAGATGGCAGTCCTGCCTGTAGGGGAGGAGAGGTAAGGAGACAAGTGATCCCTGCAGAGAGGCTATTTGAGCACAGTTTTGGGGCAGCTTCATTTGGGACAGGCCAAGCCTGGGTGTCTCCAGCCTCCAGATGTGGAAGGTCAGCGGGGGAGGGATCAGTGTGAGGCCATGTGTAAGCTGTGCAGCAAGTGTCCTGAGGAGCATCCCTCCATGGACTTGTCCCACAGAAGTCCTACTGCACTTGCCGACACGTCTGCCTCTGCATGTCAGGTCCTGGTTTCTGCCCAGCATTTGCCAGGACCCCTTGGCCATTGGCACACTGCACACTTGTTCAAAAGCAAGGGGCTATAACTTGGAGAGAAAGGAGGGAGCAAGAGACAAGACCCACGTGGGGTGTGACCCTCTGGTCACTGTCCCCCACCCCAGTAGGAGAAGCATGGCCATGATTTTGTGAGACTGTAGCTTCCAGTCTCTGGAAAAGCAGATTGATGTCCTGCCAGCCCCAGCAGATGAGCAGGGGTACCTCATCTGTTCTCAACAGAAACCAGACTAAAGCCCACTCCCTTCTAATGCCCCTGAGTCCCAAGCCCCCTTCTCCTTCCCTGGGCCCCCAGTACCCCCCAGGTCTGAGCTCCTCCTTTTCTTCCCAACAGCCCTCCCTGAGGTGAGTCATTGAGAGAAGGGGAAGGGGGGAGGGGTTAAAAATGGAAGGAGAGTATAACGCCACCCTCCCCCCAGGCTACGCTCTGGGCAAGAGGACCCCAGGGTGCTAACTGCTCACACATAAGCAGACAGCAGCACAGCTCAAGCAACCTGAGAAGAAGACAAGCTGAGAAAAAGCCACAGGTGAGGAGGGTCCCATGGGGGCAGGTACACTGTAGACACCTCCCAAGGGCAGCCAGGCCTAATGGGGACTGTCCTGCTGGGAATCTGGGGACCTAACTTCAGGCATTCCTGCCTCTGTAGTGCCGTGCAGGAGCTGAGGACTCAGCCATGAGCATGGTCCTATAGACTGGGTACCACAGTGACTTTGGGAGCAGGATTGGAGCTCAGACACTTCACCTGTATAAGGAAGGGAACGTAGTTTTTTCCAAAGGAGGAAAGGTGAGTTTGGTGGCAGGGGAGCCTGGGGAGAGCAGAGAGGGGACATGGAAACAATAGGAGAGTGACCTGGCATTTACACAGCATGCGACTGTCTTGGAGGGTAAGAAATAGAGGGAGCTGCTTCGTGGAAGCTTTGAGAGGCTCTGGGCACAAGCAGGGGGCATCAGCTCTAGGGGATGTAAGCCCCTCATGACTCTGTCTCTGATCACAAGACCTGGGGCAGCCATCAGCAGCAGGGGCTGTGCCCTGCCACACTGTCAGGATACCGATGGGAATGTGAATTGGAGAGGAGCCCCAGGGGATCTCCAGGTACATTTGAGAACTTGCAGCTGGTATAGACTCCCTGCCTGCTAACTCCTCCACAAGGCCAGTCTGCTTTTTTTTTTTTTAAGATTTTATTTATTTATTTGCAAGAGAGAGAATGAGAGAGAGAGAGGGGCCAGTCTGTTTGATCTCTACCTTCAAGCATTTCAATACAACAGGCTTCCTCTGGTGCCTATCGTGTCCAGGATTGGGAGAGTCCAGTGCCTTTCCTGCAGCCTGCTTCATGCATTCCTTTTCTGGAAAGGTGGCTTCCATTCCCTCACCTCTTCCATCTCTCAATACTGCAGTCAGGATCTGCTGTGATGATTAGCAGCCTTCATGCAGCCAGTCCCAGACAATCCTCCTCCCTGACTTCTGGCAAGGGTCCTGACCTTTCCTGACCACACAGTCCTTGTGGGATACTCTTCCAAATGTCCCTCTGGCTTTCCTCCTCTGCCCAGGGGCTGCTGCGCACACAGGGAAAAGTTCCCTGGTTACCTTCAGAGCTTTGAACAGACACACACACACACACACACACACACACACACACACACACACCCCCAATGGAGAATGCACCCGTGGCTTCAACCACTTGTGGCTTCAATTTGCTGATACCTGCCCCCCAAATATGCACCTATATACCAGACTCATGTTCTAAACTCCAAACACACATATTCAGACTGCCCACTCAACAGCTCTGCTTGGATGTCCCACAGAGAAACAGAACGGACAGCTTTGGGTACACACCCTCTTCCTATAATGAACTGTAACCGTGAGCATACCAGCGTCTCAGTCTGTGAGTGCTTCCAGCAAACCCTTGAACCTTGGGGTGTCCTTGGGCCCCAAACTGCAGTCTCAAGCCACACTGTTCACTTGCACCTTCCCTGCTCCGAACCCACCCTCCCTCACCTGGTCCAGTGAAATTCTCTCCCTGCAGCGTCTCCCTCCCCTTCACTCTCTGTGCTCCAGCCACACCACCTTTTCTCTGTCCCTGTAACATATCAAGCTCGTTCTGATTCAGGGTCTCTCCCACTAACCCCCTTCCACCTTCCAATGTCTGACTCCTCCTCATCTAAGTTCAACTCAAACGTCACTTCCTCACAAAGCCTTTCCTGACCTTACAACCTAAATCACCCCACCTCCCAGGCCCTCTTTCTGTCAAGCCATTGGTCAGGGTCAAGGTCTCATCTAAAGGTTTGACCAAGCTCAGTCATGTGGTTGTGGTCTCTTCATGGGGTTGCTTCACAACATGGTAACCAGCTTGCTCAGGGCGACTAGGGGGCCAAAATGGAAGCTATAGTCTTTTTATTATTATTATTATTATTATTGAGGTATAGTTGACATAAAACACTAGATTAGTTTCAGGCATACAATGTAATGATTTGACATTTGTGTGTGTTGTGAAATGATCACAAGTCTAGTTAACACGTGTCACCATACATAGTTGCACTGTTCTTCTTGTGATGAGAACTTTCAAGATCTACTTTCTCAGATATGCAATACTGTATTATTAACTATCTCTGTCATGCTGTATAGTACATCCCCATGACTCACTTATTTTATAACTGGAAATTTGTACCTTTTGACACCTTTCACTCGCTTCCCCTCCCCCACCCTCCAGCTCTGGTAACCACCAATCTCTGTATCTATGAGCTCAGGAGTTTTCTGTTTTGTTTTGTTTTTGTTTTTAGACTTCAAATGTAAATGAGATCATACAGTATTTTCTTTCTCTGTCTGACTTATTTCACTTAGCATAATGCCCTCAAGGTCCATCCATGTTGTTGCACATGGCAAGGTTTCATCCGTTTCTGTGGCTGAGTAATAGCCCGTGTGTGTGTGTGTGTGTGTGTGTGTGTGTGTGTGTGTGTGTGTGTGTGATCTCCCACACCCTCTTTATCCATTTTCTGTCTGAGGTTGTTTTCATGTCTTGGCTATTGTCAATGATGTTGCAATGAACATGGGGGGGGCATACATATTTTCCAAATTAGTGTTTCTGCTTTCATTGGATGAACACCCAGAAGTAGAATTGCTGGATCATGTGGTATTTCTATTTTTAATTTTTTGAGGAACCTCCATACTTTTTTCCACAGTGGTTGCACCGTTTCACATTCTCACAACAGTGTGCAAGTTCTCCTTTCTCTGCATTCTGGCCAACACTTGTCAGGTGTGAGGTCATATTTCATTTTGCTTTTGATTTGAATTGCCCTGATGATGAGTGATGTTGAGCATCTTTTCATGTGTCTCTTGGCCATCTCTATGTCTTCTTTAGAAAAATCTATTCACATCCTCTGCCCATTTTTTCATCTATTTTTTGTTTGTGTTTGCTATTGATTTGCCTGAGTTTTTCATATATTTTGGATATTAACCCCTTATCAGATACATGATTTGTAAATATTCTGACTCCATAGGTTGCCCTTTCATTATGCTGTTGGTTTCCTTTGCTGTGTAGAAGCTCTTTAGTTTGATGTTGTCCAGCTTATTTATTTTTACTTTTGATCCCTTTGCTTTTGTTGTCAAATTAAAAATCATCACCAAGGGCGCCTGGGAGGCTCAGTTCGTTAAGCGACGGCTGTCGGCTCAGGTCATGATCCTGGAGTCCCAGGATCGAGTCCCGCATCGGGCTCCCTGCTCGGCAGGGAGTCTGCTTCTCCCTCTGACCCTCTTCCCTCTCGTGCTCTCTCTCTCTCATTCTCCCTCTATCAAATAAATAAATAAAATATTTTTTAAAAAAAATAAAGCACTGGTCTAATGGAGATGCTTAAAAAAAAATTTTTTTTAATAAATAAATATCATCACCAAGACGAATGTGAAGGAGTTTTCTGTCTATAGTTTCTTCTTTCTTTATGGTATCAGGTCTTACATTCAAGTCTTTAATCCATATTTAGTTAATTTTTGTGTATGGTGGAAGAAAGTGGTCCAGTTTCATTCTTTGCATGTAGCTGTCCAGTTTTCCCAACACCATTTATTGCAGAGACTGTCCTTTCCCCATTGTATATTTTTGCCTCCTTTGTAGTAAACTGATTGAGCGTATATGCATCGATTTATTTCTGGGCTCTCTATTCTCTTCCACTGATCTATGAGTCTATTTTCATTCCAATATCATACTGTTTTGGTTACTATAGTTCTGCAATATAGTTTGAGATCAGGGAGCATGATGCCTCCAGGTTTTTCTATCTCAAGATTGCTTTGGCTATCTAGGGTCTTTTGTGGTTCCATGCAAATTTTAGGGTTGTTTGCTCTATTTCTGTGGAAGAATATCACTGGAATTTTGATAGGAATTGCATGAATCTGTAGGTTGCCTTGGATCGTATGGACATTTTAACAATATTAATTCTTGGGACACCTGGGTGACTCAGTCAGTTAAAGTGTCTGCCTTCAGCTTGGGTCATGATCTCAGGGTCCTGGGATGGAGCCCCGTATCTGGCTCCCTGCTCAGTGGGGAATCTGCTTCTCCCTCTCTCTCTCTACCCCTCCCCCCACTTGTGCTGTCTCTCTCTAAAATAAAGAAATAAAATCTTTTTAAAAAACAATATTAACTCTTTCAGCCCATGAGCACAAAATATTTCTCCATTTATTTTCATCTTCTTCAATTTATTTCCTTACTGTCTTATAGTTTTTACCTTCAAATCCAAAACAGGTTCCATGAGTATGAACTGTCTTTCCATTTGTTTGTGTCATCCACAATATCTTTCACCACTGTTTTTATAGTTTTCAGAGTACAGATTTTTCACCTCCTTGGTTAAATTTATTCCTAGGTATTTTATTCTTTTTGATAGAATTGTAAACAGGATTGTTTTCATAGTTTCTCTTTCTGATGCTTCATTATTAGTGTATAGAAATGCAACAGATTTTTCATATTGATTTTGTATCCTGCAACTTAACTGAATTCGTTATCAGTTATAACAGTTTTTTAGTGGGTTTTCTATATATAATATGTCATCTGCAGATAGTGACAGTTTTACTTCTTCCTTTCCAATTTAGATGCCTTTTATTTGTTTTTATTGCCTGATTGTTCTAGATAGGACTTCCAATACTGTGCTGAACAAAAGTGGTGAGAGTGGGCATCCTTGTCTTGTTCATGATCTTAGAGGAAAAGCTTTCAGCTTTTCATTATTGAGTACAATGTTAGCTGTGGGCTTGTCATGTATGGCCTTTATTATGTTGATGTACATTCCCTCTATACCCACTTTGTTGAGAGTTTTTTTTTTTTAATCTTAAATGCATGTTGAAATTTGTCAAATGCTTTTTCTGTATTTATTGGGATGATCATATAATTTTTTTTTATTTTTTTGTTTTTAAAGATTTTTATTTATTTATTTATTTATTCATGAGAGGCAGAGGGAGAAGCAGGCTTCCCGCTGAGCAGGGAGCCCAATGTGGGACTCGATCCCAGGACCCCGGGATCATGACCTGAGCTGAAGGCAGACGCTTAACCATCTGAGCCACCCAGGCGCCCTGATCATATAATTTTTATCCTTCATCTTGTTAATATGATATATCAGATTGATTGATTTGTGAATATTCAACCATTTTTGCATCCCTGGAATAAATCCTGCTTTATCATGGTGTATGATCCTTTAAATGTATTACCTAGGGCGCCTGGGTGGCTCAGTTGGTTGGGCGACTGCCTTCAGCTCAGGTCATGATCCTGGAGTCCCGGGATCGAGTCCCACATCAGGCTCCCTGCTCGGCGGGGAGTCTGCTTCTCCCTCTGACCCTCTTCCCTCTCGTGCTCTCTGTCTCTCATTCTCTTTCTCTCAAATAAATAAATAAAATCTTTAAAAAAAATGGTAAAGATGGAAAATTAAAAAAAAAATGTATTACCTAATTCAGTCGGCTAACATTTTATTTGGTATTTTTGCATCTATGTTCATCACAGACTCTGCTTGTCCCTCTCCCTCTGCTCCTCCCCTCATTTTCTTTCTCTCTCTCTCAAATAAATAAAATCTTTTTTTTAAAAAAAAAGTCTGTTTTGTGTGCTATAAGTATAGCTATCCCAGCTTCCTTTTGGGTTCCATTTGCATGGAATACCTCTGTCCATCCCTTCACTTTCAGAGTGTGTGTGTGTGTGTGTGTGTGTGTGTGTGTGTGTGTGTGTGTCCTTATATCTAAAGTGAGTCCTGTAAGCAGCACATAGATGGGTCTTGTCTTTTTATACATTTAGTCATGCTATGTCTTTTGATGGGAGAATTTAGTCTATTTATACATAAAGTAATTATTTGATAGGTGTGGACTTATTTCCATGTTATTAATAGTTTTGTGGCTGTTTTTGTAGTTCCTCTCTGTTCCTTTGTTCTCTAGCTCTCTTCCTTTGTCGTTTGATGAATTTCATTAGTGCTTAGATACATTTCTCTTGATCTTTTGTGTACCTACTATAGGTTTCTGGGTTGTCATTACCATGAGGTTTACATATAATAACTTCTATTTTAACAGTCTATTTTAACTTTATAACAACTTAAGTTTGAATGCATTCTAAACTCTACATTTTTAGGGGCGCCTGTGTGGCTCACTCAGTTAAGCGTCTGACTCTTGGTTTTGGCTCAGGTCATGACCTCATGGGTCGTGAGATCAAGCCCCAAATCAGGCTCTGTGCTCAGCAGGGAATCTGCTTGAAAGATTCTCTCCCTCTGCCCCTCCTTCCACTCTCTCTCTCTCTCTCTCTCTCTCTCTCTCTCAAATAAATACATAAATATTTTTTTCCTTAGATTTTATTTATTTGACAGAGAGAGCACGAAAGAGCACAAGCAGGGGGAGCGGCAGAGGGAGAAGCAGGCTTGCCGCTGAGCAGGGAGCCCAATGCAGGGCTCAATCCCAGGACCCCAGGTATCATGACTTGAGCCGAGGGCAGATGCTTAACTGACTGAGCCACCTAGGCGCCCCATTACATATATCTTTCTTAAAAAATAAAGCTCTACATTTTTACTCTCCCACATACAGATTTTATGTTTTTGATGTCACATTTTACATCTTTTTATTTTCTGTGTCCCTTAACTAATTGTTGTAGTTACAGCTGTTTTTATCACTTCTGTTTTTTAACCTTCATACTAGCTTTATAAGTGATTAATCCACTGTCTTTACTCTATGTTTCCAGTGAGATTTACACTTTCATGTTTTCTTGTTCATACTTAACACAGTTTCTTTTGAGCTTCAAGAACTCCCTTTAACAGTTCTGGTAAGGTCAGTTTAGTGGTGATGAACTCCTTTAGTTTTTGCTTGTCTGGGAAACTCTGTATCTCTCCTTCAATTCTGAATGATAACTGCCAGGTAGAGTATTCTGCATTGGAAGTTTTTTTTTTTTTTTTCTTTCAGCACTTTCTTTTTTTAAGTAATTTTTAAAAAAAATTTTTAAGTAAGCTCTATGCCCAATATGGGGTTTGAACTCACAACCCCAAGATCAAGGGTTGCATGTTTCATGAACTCATCCAGCCAGGTACCCCTTCAATACTTTAAATATATCATGCTGCTCTCTTCAGGCCTGGCAAGTTTCTGCTGAAAAATCTGCTAATAGTCTTGTGGGGGTTCCTTTGTATATAACAAGATGTTTTTCTCCTGATGCTTTTACTATTCTTTCCTGTCATTAACTTTTGACAGTTTAATTATAATGTGTCTTGGTAATGGTGTCTTTGACTTCATCTTATTTGGAATTCTGTTTGCTTCCTGGATCTGAATGTCTGTTTCCTTCCTCAGGTTAGGGAAGTTTTCAGGCATTACTTCAAATAAATTTCCTGTCACTTTCTCTCTCTCTTTCTTCTGGGAGCCCTATAACATGTATGTTAGTGCACTTGATATTGTCCTAGAAGTCCCTCAAGCTATCTTTACTTTCTTTTTTCTTCACTAATTTTTCTTTTTGCTGCACTGATTGGGTGAGTTCCACTGCCCTGTCTTTTTTTTTTTTTTTTTCCCTAAGAGAGGGAGGAGGAGGGACAGAGGGAGGGAGAGAGAGAATCTTAAGCAGACTCCATGCCCAGCACCAAGCCCAGTGTGGGGCTTGATCTCATGACCCTGAAATCATGACCTAAGCCAAAATCAAGAGTTGGACACTTAACTGACTGAGCCACCCAGGTGCCCCACCACTGCCCTGTCTTTAAGTTCACTGACCCTTTCTTCTGCTTCATCTAGTCTGACATCAAACCTCTGTAGTGTATTTTTCAGTTATTATATTCTTGACTTCCATGACTTCTATTTGATTGTTTCTCTCTTTTTTAAGGTTCTCACTGTGTTCATCCTTTCTGCTTGCCATAATATTTTCATAACTCATCTCATAAGTGATGCTCCATCACTTCTGCCATTACACAGAGTATGGGCACCATGAGGGGTCACTGAGGGCAGTTTAGAGGCTTTCACAGGCTCTCTTCTTCCTTCATGCTCTAAGTCCTGCCTCTGAGCTGCCCCTAGCATCTATACACACTGGGCACTTAGAAGCTGAGAATAAATGAACACCCCACATCTATGCACTTCTGCCAACATATGTTCACCTCCCTCCTCTAGACTGTTCCCCCAACTCCCAAATGCAGTTCATCAACTCATCTTCAAGACCCTCATCAGAGACCCCAGGGCCTGTCATTGGAAAGGAGTCCAGAGGCTGGTGCTCTTTGGGCCCTAGCTCAGCCTCCTCACTAGGCCCTAAGTGATTTTATGTTAATTTATGTAAATCGATACTATGGTGGAGGATAATTCATAAAGGTTGGATCTTTAGCTAGAAAAACATTTCTAGGGACACCTGGGTGGCTCAGTCAGTTAAGCGTCCAACTCTTAGTTTCAGCTCAGGTCATGATCTCAGGGTTGTAAGATCAAGCCCCACATCAGGCTCCCAGCTCAGCCTGGAGTCTGCCTCTCCCCCTCCTTCTGCTCCTTCCCCTGATCTCTTTCTCTTTCCCTCTCTCTCTCTCCCTCATAAATAAAAATAAAATCTTAAAAAAAGAAAGAAAGAAAAACATTTCTAAAATGTTCTAAATGCCAAGACAAGGTTGAATATGAGGCTTGTGCATGGGGACATGGGAGAGAGTCCAAGCGAGAGACAGATCCCAGGAGAGGGATATCACAAGCCCTTTCCTCTGCTGGTGAGGAAAGAACCAACACTAGAGGGGGCACCAGCAAGCCACAGACAGCGTCACCTGTGACCAAGCCCAAGAAAGAGCTTGGATCTGGGCTAGGGGAACCTGGAATTTAGCCCAAATGAGGGGTCTCTCAGCGAGACAGATGTGGCTCTGGACTAAACCACTGCAGCCCAAGTTCCCTCTGTCAGTGCAATGTTCTCCCAAGCAGTGAGAATAACTGGACCATGCAAAGCCACCAGGGCTCATGGATGAGCACTGTGCCAGCCACACAGGATGGTGCAAGTCCCAGTGGCCCCAGATCCTGGTCTACGGTTTTGTGAATGAAACAAGGCCTTCTACCCATCAGAGCTTCATCTGCTTGTCAGCAGGCTCTTCTGGGCAGCCAGGAGGAGCAGCAGAAGGGTGGTAGGGCCTACACTAGGTCACTACTCCTCTAGAGCCAGAGCCTTGAAAATATGAGTGTGGAGGCTCCTTTCCACCCTCAAACCTGTGAGGTCCAAAGAAGCCCCTGCTCCACAGAGTTAGGTGAGGCTCCAGGGCCACCTGATACCCCTTTCCCCATCACCCAAGAAACCAGGGCCCCTGGGGCTTGGGGATGCTGGGCCCATGTGCCTGCTCGTATGTGCCTTTCCTCCTCCGGTACCTGGATGATTGAGGAGCTGTCCGCTCCCACCCCCCTCGCATCGTGTCCTCTCCCTAGATACCACGGGCGCTTGCCTACTGTCCCTGAGAGGGCGCGGGTCCCCATCCGTGGTCCTGACTTCCCAGGGTGGACCCTCTGTGGGTCCTCCGCGAAGGAACACAGCGCCGCCACGAGGAGGCGCTGCTCCTCCTTGAAATGCCGTTCCAACTTTCCCTGGATTTCCTGCACACTGTTGAAGAGTTCCAAAAAAATAAACATGTGGAAATGAAGGTGAGCAAAAAGGAAGCTTGGGGCGGGGGCATCATAGCCATGGACAGATTCCCGAAATTCTGGTCTTATTCTAGACCACAAATTCGCAGAAAGGGGCTCACATTTCAGAAAGTATCTGCCTATAGAAATTTGGTTCTGACATCTAACCAGATCCCCCACTTCTGGGTTGGAATTTTGTTGCCACGGCGTGCAGGTTTGGCCATTTGAGCCCATCTAGAGACCAGCCTAATTCCTAAGACTTATAGGGACAGCAGGGAATAGAGGGAAAGGAGGCTTTGGAATCAGCAAAATTTCCCCCAGTAAGAAGTTGAATGTCCCTGAGCAAGTCACCCACTCTCTGTGAGGCTATTTTGTCATAGAGATAATAGTGCCTCCCAGAAGGGTTTTTAGAACCATCAGAGGCAATGTGTACAGTTCTCACCCCATCACCAGGCAGCCTGACCCTCTCCCACCCTACTGGTAAACCGCTGCCACCTGAAACCACTTTTTAGTTGAGAAAACAAATACATAAATAAACCAGGTACCACTCCACATCCACAAGAAGAGAGATAATAAAAAAAGAAAAGAAAAATAACAAGTGCTAATGAGAATGTAAAATGGTGCAGCCATTGAGGAAAACAATTTGGTGGTTCCTCAAAAAGTTAAACACGGAATTGCCATAGGGTCCAGCAATTCCACTCCTAGGCATATACCCCCCCCCCCAAAGAACTGAAAACTGGTACTCAAATACATATACATGTATGTTCACTCTTCTCGATGGACAAAAAATTGAGACAACCCAAATATCCATCAACTGGTGAATGGATAAACAAATTGTGGTAGATCCACACAACAGAAATGGGATGGAGGGAAGGAAGGAAGGAGGAGGAGGGAGGGTGAAGGGGACATTAGTCCTGAGCAAGAGACAGGATCCCGTTCAGCTTTCTCCACCGTGACTTTGGCCAAGCCCTTAGCCTCTCTGGACCTCCGTTTTCTCATCCACAACCTGGGCAACACAGTGGTTGTTGGCTTCATGATTTGAAGGAACAGCACAGTGCCTACCACACTAATAATACCAGTAAGAAACAGTCATCGTTATTGGTATGTCATCCCTGCTACCCTGTGATGTTTGCAGGAAGGACAGGAAGCGGATATGGGTGCAGAGAACCTAGGGGGATGGAGCAGGGCGGTGTATGGGACCAAGGAATAAGGGGTGGTCTCCTTAGTGACCGGGGAGATGGCACTGACCACAGACAGGGCCAGAGGACCCACCTGGGCTGGTCCTGTACCAGCAGGTTGCTGAGGCTGACCACCAGGATCTCTGTCCCGGCAGTATAACCAGTCCCCAGGGACACTCCAAGCTCCGAAGGCCAGACTCGGGCCCGCCCCCAACCCCGGCTCCGCGCCAAGCACCCAGGCTGAATCACCTGGGATCCCAGCAGCCAGTCCCCTGGCCCGCAGCCCGACCTGGAGGGGGACAGAAAGGGAAGGGTTAAGCTACCGGCACGCCGGGTTGGGGTTTGGAAGGGGGAGCTGCCGCCGCCGGCGAGTCGTCGCGATTGGCTCGGCCGCAGGACCCGGGGGCAGCTGCGGGCGGACGGCCGCCCAGACTTCCCGGACGCGCCTGGCGCCTCCGCTGCGCCGCCGGCGGCCTCCGGGGACGCGCTGCCCGGCTGCCTGGGGACAGCTCTGCTCCTGCGCCAGCCCCCCACCCTCCCCCGAAATCTCCCGGCCCCGATGGGGGGGTGGCGGAGACTGTCTTTCTTGGGGCTTGTCAACCGCGGTGACAGCGAGAGATTGTCAGCGTGCTCCAACGCGTGCCCCTAGGAAGGACGCCCCCCAGCCAGCCAACATTCATGCTCCTCCCCGCAGACTCCTGTAGGGCTGAATCTGTTTGTCCTGATGTCTAGCCATGGGGCAATCTGCCAGGTCCCACGAAGCTGGGGGTAGGAGCTGATCCTTTGACCGATCACATCTAGGAAAAAGCTGGGTCTGATGCTTTCATTCCCCCTCCCAGACCCCAGGAACTTCTCATACTATACAAATAGGGGTGGACTTCTTCCCTGGGCACCCTGTGCCTGCCAGCCCCGTCCTGGGGAGCCCTCAGCCACCCCACCATGGCCAGAGACCACTCTCACCCTAACCACCGTTGGCAGCCATTCAAGCTAGAATCCAAATTGGAGCTGGAAGAGGCTCCAGAAAATCCAAAACTATAGGCTCTAAATGTATGTGACAATTGTTGATAGTCTTGGTTGTTATTTTGAAAAGTGTAGGTATGCTGATGCTAGTGAGATAGACACTGTTGAAAAGGACATCAATTCAGAGAATCTCACTGCAAATAGAAGACAAGGTCTAGGGGCACCTGGGTGGCTCAGTTGGTTAAGCGACTGCCTTCAGCTCAGGTCATGATCCCGGGGTCCTGGGATCGAGCCCCGCATCAGGCTCCCTGCTCAGCTGGAAGCCTGCTTCTCCCTCTCCCACTCCCCCTGCTTGTGTTCCCTCTCATGCTGTCTCTCTCTCTGTCAATTAAATAAATAAAATCTTTAAAAAAAAAAAAAAAAAAGAAGACAAGGTCTAGACCAAGCTGAGGAAAAGATTATGGAGGTTTTCAGAGAAAAGTTTTCCCCACTTTCTCTGGACACTGGAGCCACATACCTGCACCCCCAGTAGGACCTTGTGGGCCTCAGCCCTGAGCAAGATTCGGGGGAAGGACATGTCCACTTCCTTGCTTGGGCCTCGCCCCCTGCTCCTCGCCACGGGGACCTGGACCGAGTCTTCACCCTCTGCCTCCCTAACCCCACTCCCACCGTGGCCCTGCCAGCCCCCCAGTCTTGGCTCCTCCCTCCTCACCCCAAGGCTACTCTCCCTCTGCAAAAGGGCAAGAATCTCCTTCCAGCCGCCCTCTCCAAGGGGAGGGAGTCAGTGAGGTGATCACCTGTCCCACTCCCTCATCTATCACCCTGAACTGTGTTTCACGATAAAATTACTCATCCTCAGCTGGTGATAAATGAAATCAGTCTAGAAGCGACCACACAGAGTGGGGGTGGGGGGGCCCCATTCAGGGTTTCTGGGCTTGGGTGAGGGAAACCCAGGGGCATAGTCTCTGTGTTAGCACATACCCTGGCCAAGTTAGTAGATCTGTGTACCCTAATGTGTACTCTTGGTAAAAAAAAAAAAAAAGACATGTGTGTGTGATTCTGTGTTTGTGTGTGCTGAGCCAGCCCGTCTGCCCTGCAGAGTGATGATGGTGGGGTGGGGAGTGGGGGCTGAGCCTTGAAGCAGCTGGGATTCAGAGTCCAGGCAAGGCTGTAGAGAGAAGAGGTTATATCCCCAGAGGAAGGGGCTGGAGGGATCAGAAAACTGTGGTGAGCCACGGAATGGGGTGCTGGGGCAGACAGGAGGAGGGGCTGAGTGTCTATTAGCTTTGGCTGGTGCTGAAAGAAGGAAGCAGGCAGCCCATGAGCGTAGAGGTAGGATGACCAGTGACCATGTAGCTGCAGGTGAGCACAACAAAGCAGCCTCCGGCAGCTTCAGAAGTCAGATGAACCCTTGCCCATACTAACTGGAGCCTCTGGACCTTGAGGTATCCAGAGGCCAGGCAACTCTCAGCACCAGCCCCAGGCAGCAGAATGATAGCCAATGGCTCCTCTGGATCCTTCTGGATCCCCTGCTTTCTTCTGCTTTCAGCCCAGGAATCCATGAGACCTCCTTAGCTGATCACCAAAGGATTAATTAATCAACCAAATAATGAGCTCAGGGGCAGGTCTTGGCCCAGAGCAGCTGTGGATTCCTTTGCTAAAGCACAGAGATCCAGAGGACCAGACCCCAAAGCGACTCCACCACCTGCCACCTGGTCTGTGAAGGACGCGGAAAGAGCACCTACCACACAGGTTGCTCTGAGGGCTCCTGAGATCCCGCTTGTGAAAGGCTGAGTCATTGTGACCCTTATTTGCAAGGCCTCCTGAGGGCTGGCTGGCCCCGGAGTAGAGAGGAGACCCCTCTGGGGCTCACAGTTCAGGTAGGAATAGCAGATTCCTGTGCAAGTCACAGTCAGAGTTCTGGAAGTGCAGGGAAGTGTGCTCAGAAATTCAAGGGACAAGGGACTCATTCGGACCAGAGAGATCCAGGAAGCTTCAAAGAGGAAGCAGCATTTGAAATTGGCATAGAAGGGTGAGTGGAATTGGACAGAGGGGACGGGTGTCAAAGTGCTGTTCTGGAATGTGGGTAGTCCAGCCTGCTTCCTTTTCCGATTCCCACACCCGGAAGAAAGGGCCGTGTGAACCAGTCACTTTAGTCCCTGGGGGGTGCGACACTGTGCCTGGCACAGAGGCATACTTAGAGCTGACTGAACAAACCAGGGAGAAATAATGACTGTGTGTTCACCGTGGCAGACAGTGGAACCATGAAGTTAATGAGTCGAGAAATGACAGGTTGGACATTCTGGACAGTACGGGAGAGGCCAGTGGAGAACCAGCGGGATCTTGTGAGGGCTGCCTACAAGGCCACGCTCAGGGGAGGCCTAAGACTCTAAAGGGGAGCAGGAGTGGCACAAGAAGGAGGGGTCTCATCAGACGGAGAGCTCAAGCCTTGGAAGGAAAATGCCCGGGCAGAGAGTCTGTGGTGTCTGTGCTATTTGGGCACGGAGCTTCCCATACTCACTGCCTTTGAAAATAGTGCCTCCTGGGAACAGATGTCACCTCCCAGGAGTAACACTGGCCTCTAAGCTCCCCCGCGGGTGGCTGGGCGTAGCATCCTCCCCCCATATAAGCCTCTGATGTAGGGTTCCCAGATGTTCTACCTTGATGCTGGCTGTGCTGAAGGTGGGTGGCATTTTTTTTTTAAGATTTATTTATTTGACAGAGAGAGAGAAAGCACAAGCAGGGGGAGTGGGAGAGGGAGAAGCAGGCTTCCCGCGGAGCAGGAAGCCCGATGTGG
This sequence comes from Callorhinus ursinus, assembly GCF_003265705.2. Lineage (NCBI taxonomy): Eukaryota > Metazoa > Chordata > Mammalia > Carnivora > Otariidae > Callorhinus > Callorhinus ursinus. Next base: position 36,935,906 of record NW_027397080.1, on the reverse strand, counting down.
GGCTCGATCCCAGGCCCCTGGGACCATGACCTGAGCCGAAGGCAGATGCTTAATGACTGAGCCACCCAGGCGCCCCAATTTTTTTTTAAGATTTTATTTTATTTTTTTAAAAGATTTATTTATTTATTTGATTTGAAAGAGAAAGAGAGATAGAGAGTGAGAGCAGGAACACAAGCAGGGGGAGTGGGAGAGGGAGAAGCAGGCTCCCGGCCGAGCAGGGCGCCCGATGCGGGGCTCGATCCCAGGACCCCGGGACCATGACCTGAGCCGAAGGCAGACGCCCAACCAACTGAGCCACCCAGCGCCCCCCCCGTGGGTGGCATTTTGAGCTGACACCAGGTTCTCTCTCTGAGAAAGAGGTTTCCCTGCCACTCAAAGACTGTCCGGCTCATTGGAGCTTTGGGTCCAACACGTCCCCCAAACAGAAGAAACAGAGCCCGTGTCAAGACCAAGACTCAGGTGGATGGTGCCCTCACTCCCTTCTATTCTGTGCTCCGGAATATCCCATTCCTGATGCTGTCCGCCCATCTATCTTCAGAGCTCGAAGCCAAGACCCCTGTTTGCCTTCAGGCCAGATGTCTACCTCCTCCAGGTACCATGCCCCAGGCTGCTTTTGGCCAGAGGGCCAGCCCTGCTGAGTTCAGCCCGTCCCAGCTCCCTGTGTCAGAAACGCCCTGTCTGTGGAGTCCCTGGGCAATGACAGGCCAAGACCTGAACCCACCTCTGTTTCGGACAATGTCCACTCCTGCCTGTGTCGTGTGTACACACGCATTAGCGAATGCACGCCCTTGTGTGGCACGTGTGTGTGTTTATGACCAAAGCTGCTGTTCATACAGTCTACAGAGTGTCCACTTTCAGGGAATGAAACAAAGCCGGCATCTTTAAAGCTTCTCTCCACTCTCAGGGACTTCCAAGATTGAGTTTCCTCCCCTAGTGGCCGCACCCTAGGGCACCGGTGATGAAGCCCTCCCAGCTGAGGGATGGACCCCTCATCCACAGCCCATCAGGCTCTCCCCACAGTGGACTTAGCCCCCACTCCCAGCTCTTCCTGCTCCAGGCACAGGTGCACCTTCACAGTTCATGTGCTGTGGCCCATTTCCTCTTTCTCTGTCCCCCTTGGCTCCAGCAAGGCTTCTAGTCACCCAAGGCAGCAGGGGTTGACCGAAAGGTCCTGGAGGTAGAAGTGGCCAGTGGATACCAGGCTGGGAGTGCTTCAGGGGGCTGTGGCTCCCAGGCCCCTGACCACAGAATATCCCCTCTGATGCACCCTCCCTGGGCTGAAGTTCAGGATGACCCGGCCTTTACCAGGCCGTGGAAGGCCAGCAAGTGATGTGGCCAAGGGTCTGTCGTGCTACAGGTTGTATAGGCCATGGAGCTGGGTCACGTAAGCAGTCCAGGCATGCTCGGAAAACATTCACTGAGAGCCTCTTACACGCACCAGGTATGGAAAACACTGTAGGCACACTCATGGGACAGATGCTTGGACAAGACAGAGCAGCCAGACTTACCCTCCTGCCAGAAACAACTCAAACACCAGACAAAATCCAGAAAACATGGCCCTCAAAACACTGGACATCGGGTGCTGAAGGAGGGGGAGTCCCTGAGAGGCCCCAGCTCGCTTCCTGAGAGCATTTCCAGCTGTGGTGCAGGGAGCGGACGCAGCAGTTCCAGGGGCCCCCCAAGGGCAGAGATGGAGCTACGAGTCCTAGAAAGCCCAGGCAGCTAGAGTCTGCAGGAGGGAGCGCGGGAGAGGAAAGAGTCCTAGAGATCTGCAGAGCACGAGGAATGTGCTTGAGGCCGGGAAAACCGCAGAGAGGGTCCCAGCGAGCCCTGCCCGGAGCTCACACAGGGCAGTGGAGAGTGCTTGGTCCAGCGGTCAGCCCGGAAGACCTCACCTCACTGGGGCGGAGTACCAGTTGGATCTGGCCACAGTAAAATGGGACAAAATTAGCCCTAGACCAAACACTGCTCTGGTTCTCCCAGCAAAGCTTAAGAGCAAGACCTGAAGGGACCAAACTTCTCCCAAATGACTTCCTGATGTCCAGAGCAAAGTACAAGAATATTTTTGAAAATAGTCAGCACCCATCAAAGTTCACAATCCTAGTCACCTGATTAAAAATCACCAGGCATGCAAGGAAGCAGGAAAATGCAACCCATGAGAAAGAAAATCAGTCACTTGACGCTGACCCAGAAATGACAGGGATGGCAGGGTGAGAGCACAGGGCATGAAAGGGCCCACTACAGCTGTCTCTGTGTGTTCAGGAGGACAGGCTGAACGTGTTAAGTGGGTTCCTTCGGGGGCTGCTAAGAAGAGGTCAGTTCTGGGAAGGGGTGGACTCTGCTTGGATGCAGACAGAGTAGGATCTCTGCCAGGGGGACCTGGGCTCCGACCCAGACCCTGCAGGCGGCTGCCCAGCTGGGATGAGCCACCTCCCTCCCACCCTGCAGAATTGGGAATGCCTTGCACACAGCAGGTGCTCCATACATATTAATTGTTTTGTTTAATTCTCCTTCCCATTTTACAAATTGAAACTCAGAGAGGTTAAAGGTCTTCCCAAGGCCAGGCAGCCAAGAAGTGGTAGGTTCAGGGCCCTGGGCATTCAGTCTCAGGGACTGTGCAGCACACCTCCAACCACCAGGTCACACCAACCTGGTGGGTTTGAGGTAGGCTTAGGGGTGTAACACCAGTTCCCAGACAGGAGGCACATTAGCTGGGAAGAGGCAAATGTCAGTGCCCACACCCTGAGTCCTTCCACATCCTCCATCCAGGATATCTGGAGTCTGGAGCCCCCCACCCCAATTTTCCAACCTTGCCTCAGCCTCCCCAGGTTGTGGGTAGAGACAGGGAACCACAGTGGACAGGCTGGGAGCCCTGCCTGAGGGTGCTCATTTCTGTAATTACCATAATTGCCTTAATCACTGCTTGGGCTGGAACACTCCTCTGCAGGCTTTGCATTCAGCCCCCACCACGGCACACCTCAGCAGCTCCACCTGGGGATACGGATGCACAGCCCAGGGGCACAGCACACACTCCCAGCCACCCCAACAGGCCCCACCCTGCTGCAGCTTGGGCACCGGGCTCCTCCATCAGCACCCTTGTCTAGACAATTTGCTCTGTGCCTGCCCGCCAGACCGAAAGCCCAGTGCTGGACCCAGGGAAACAAAATGAGCCAGGGAGTGAATGCCATGCCTGCAGGTGTGCACACCTGCAGGACAGGCGCTTGCTCTGAGTTCATACCCAGAGGAGCTGACACACACCCAGATAACAGACCTTTCTTTTCCCCTGACCGGGGGGTGGGCCAAGGTGGAGAGTGGTTTGTGGACCTCTGTGGTGTTGCTCTTAATGACCACTGCCCTTTTTGAGCAAGTACCATGGGCCAGGAGTGTGCGGTTGCTTGACCAACCTCCAGTGGTTTGGCTTCACTTACAGAGAGGGAGGGCCTGAGGCTCAGAGCACGAGAACTAAAACCCCAAAGCTCCCCTAGCTCCAGAATAGGCCTCAGTGCCAGCGGCAGCCCCTAAGCAGACCCTGAAGGTCCAGGGTCCCGCCAGTGAGGGGCTGGGGGAGGGGCGATGAGGGGCCTCACCCAGAGTCTCCAAACAAACAGCAGCTGAGAGTCAGGCCAAGGCAGGCGGTGGGACTGCCGCTGGCTCCTGCCAGGCTCCTGGCAGCATGAGCGATGGCAGGCTGAGCGATAAGAAACTAATAATTTATGTTTCCAGCTCCCGCGGCCCCGGCGCCAAGGGAAGGCTGGGCCACAGCCTCCTCCTCACACTGAGCGGCCGCAATCCTTTATTGCACAAATTATTAACGACCAAAGAATGAATGACTCTGTAATCAGATCAGGGCTGCCAGCACTTTTCATTTCGTTTATTTGTATAAATTCTGAAGCCAGGGTCTAGCCTGAGCTCAGAAAGCCAGTCTCATGCTAGACGGGTGCTCAGGCCCCCACCTAAACAGAGCACACCCCTCTCTCACCCTCACCCAGGACTCCACGGGGTGCTGAAGACAGAGGGTGTCGAGGAGGGGGCCAGGGAGGTGGGTCTGACTGAGCTGGGCCCCGGGGCCAGGGTCGGAACTCTGTCCTTCCGCCTGCCTCAGGGCCATCTCCTACCTGTTCTCAGGGCCAGGGGCTAGCCCAGGGCTTGGTGGTGAGAGAAAGCTCCCCTGTCCCTGCATGAAAACCTCTGATCCCTACCTGTCTTTACCCTTCTTCCCCAGTACCTGCTTTGTCACACGGATGGTCCAGGCCAGCAGCAGCCCCAGGCTCCGTGCCCCACTCTGTCCGCTTCTCCTGCCTGCCTCCCATCCTCTTTCCCCTTCTCAGGCTGACCTCTCCCCTGCCCTCCCTTTTTTTTTTTTTTTTTTTAAAGAGTTATTTATTTATTTTGAGAGAGTGAGAATGAGAGAGAGAGAGAGAGAGAGAGCACATGAGAGGGGGGAGGGTTAGAGGGAGAAGCAGGCCCCTCGCCAAGCAGGGAGCCCGATGTGGGACTCGATCCCGGGACTCCAGCATCATGACCTGAGCCGAAGGCAGTCGTTCAACCGACTGAGCCACCCAGGCGCCCCCCTGCCCTCCCTTTTCCTGTCCTGCTGCTGGGGCTGGGCTGTCCTCCCTTGGGTGCAGGGACTCAGGCCATGAGGTTCCTGTGCCAGCGCTGAGGACTGAGCTGCCTATGGCCCTCTCACAAGCCCACTTTTAATCCCATTGACCTCTCGTTATACTACAGCGCATAAATTCAGATTTGGAGAGCTTATGTTCCATCATAAATTGGGCTGGCAGACTTCCGATCAACAAGATAAAGCTGTCTCCTGTGAGGTGGGTGTTTTATTAGTCTTGGCCTCAGTACCGCAGGCACTGGGATTGGGGGAGGGGGGTGAGTCCTCTGCTCTGGAACCCTCCCGTTCTGTTCAGAGCAGCCTGATGGTGCCCAGGGATCTGAGCGCTTCCTGTCATCATGGGCAGGCACCAGGAACCTAGGCATCCCCTGGACCTGGGCTGTAAATTCCCTTAGACCCCCATCCCCACATCACCAGTCTGAGTGGCCACTACTCAATCCCCAGGCTGGGCACTCGAGGGTCAAGACAGAGGCTCGGTGTGCACCCAAGCATGTGTATGTCTGTGCCCCTCCCTCCCTAGTAGACCTTTGAGAACCTGGCCAGAGCCAGAGTAGAGCTGGGGGATGGGGGGGGGGCAGCTGGACCTGCCTGGAAACCCTGGGGGCCAAATGGCTGGAGGGGGGGTGCCCAGAAAGAGGGAAGTCAAACCCCCGGCTCCAGAGATGTGATGGCGTGGTCCAGCTTCACTTGCAGGTGTAGACACAGGGAGAGTCCCTACAGGCAGACATGGGGAGGTCTTGGCAGCTAGGGCCACTCTGGGCCTGGGCTCCTGCCACTCACCCAGAACTGGGAGTGATGTCTGCTGGCCTTGCCTGCCCCTCCCTAGAGGTCAGGGCTTCAAAATCCCAGTCTCTGTCAACACCACCTCCCTCTGCCACTGCCACTTCCAGCCCAGCTTCTGTACCAGCCTGCCAGAATCACTTCTCAGTGAAGTCACCCAAATCAGCATCCCCAGGGGGGCTCCACCTGGCCCTTCTGAGCACCCTCGTCTGCCCAAGGGCCTCAGCAACACAGTAAGAAACCTGTGGGTCCAGGGTATGTGCTGGTGTTCTGGGGTATAGGGCACCCTGACAGGAAAGGAAGGTAATCCAGGGAGGCTTCTTGGAGGAGGGGTTGCTGCTGTTAAGTCTTGAAGATAAGTAGGTGGCAGCAGGGCCAACATTACCACCATGCACAGAGAGCATAGAACCTGGATCCCTGGTGCTTTTAGAGACCACAAAAACATTTTACTTTTAAGTTCCCTTAAAACCAGAAGGAAAAAAATAATATAATAATAATGAATATTGAATAATATATCTACCATGGATTATATTTGTCTTTATATCAAGAGTTATAAAATATAATTTAAAAATTTTCAATGGAGGAAAGGACTCCCAAATGCAGAAGTTGCTACACAAGTGGTAATGGGGCCATGGAATAGTGATATTAGGGAGTGGCAGTCCTGGGCAAAGGCAACAACGCAGCCATGCTCCGACACTGAAGAAGACAGGGAAACAGGAAGTTGAGCCCAGGGGCAGAGGCAAGGCCTGGAGGCCAAGGGTCCTGGACTGTCCCCGAAGGAGCCCCTGGAGAGCAAGTTGGCCAGATGTGCCCTTCAGGCACTGGATGAGTGGGGGCCGAGTCTGAGAGTATCGCAGAAATAGCGCAGGCGAGAGGGGCCAGATTAGGTATTTGGAGGAAAGGGATCTAGAAGGGAGCACATATGAGGCCGATTGGCTAATGGGGAGGGGTATGGTGCCTGCTCTCTGAGGGACTGTGAGCTAGATGGCGATGACAGCATGGTGCTAGGGAAAGGACTCAGGGGGCTGTGGGGTGGATGCATAGGGCAGGCTATGGACTCCTGAGTGTCTGGACTGAAGCTGGAGATTCAGGTTCATAGTCTGTGAAGGAAACCACAGAAGTACTTAGGAAAGGGAAGAGTGCCTAGTGTAGAACCCACCCACTTACCCAGTCACCCATCATCAGTCCATCCCCCCACCCATCTACCCCCCAACCCAGCCTATGTTTGAGGGGTGACAGGTGAGGCTGATCTGAGGGGATGGTCTCAGGGCACGTGCCCACGAGTGAAGCTCATCTAATACCTAGCAAGGCGTCAACTACAAGCACTAAGAAAAATCCCCGTGTATTGAGGCCAAAACACGGTATCAAGCAGAAGCTGACAGGTTTGCTGAGGGCCATGTTCTTGGATGGAAGATGGGATGACCCAGCAGGAGTTCTGGCTTTGCCCCTCACCAGTCATGAATCACCCTGTCATGTCTCTGAGGCCCCAGGCTCCCTGTGCAGCCTGGGAGTCTTTCAGAGCTGGGCCTGGAGACAGCAGCTGTAGCCACCCACCCTCCTAGCCCTCCACCAACTGACCCCTCACCTCCAGTTTCCCTCTGCCTCCAGGCTTTCTGTGCTGAGGGTCCCCATCTGAATGTCCTCTCTTCTCCTTCAACTTCCACCTGGCAGTCCTGGGCAGAGAGCCCACCTGAGCCCATTCTGCCCCATCATGCTCATCATGCTCAACTCCAAGGCCCCTCCCACATCCAAACCCACGCCCCCCCATGGGAGCCTGACCACTGCCTGTGACTCTGAGGATAGCACATCCTAATGTCTCTATCAGGACTGTGGTCACAGGTCTGCCCAGGCCAAGACAGGTGACCATGCAAAGAGCAAACATGTGACCAGCCGAGTTGGGATTGACCCTCCAGGACCTATACCCCCACAGCGAGGAGCGTGGGTCCCTAAGGACTTCATGTGGGATCTATGCTGACTATGAGCTGACGTGGACAGCAAGACTGTGGTCACAGGGGGAGGGAAGTACATTCACGTATAAGCACACGGTATGGACACACAAGAGCACATAGGAAACCCTACACTCTCAGGTAAGCATCTCCTCGTCGCTCGCACTCAGCCCCTGCTGGCACATTCCTGGGACACAGGGGTGTAATGGGACTGGAGCTGAGTCCGCGTGCTGCACCCTAGCTCTGCTACTCCACTCTGGTCATCTCCCTGACCTGACATCTGAAAGAGGGGGTGACTGGTGCTGCAGAGGCTTGTGCCACGAGGGATGAGGACCACATGGGGCTTTGGCACCCACATCCACCCAGCAGGGCACCAGCTGCGTCCGGGTGTCCTCCCAACCCCGTTTCCGCCTCAAGCCATGTCCAGGCAGTAGGCCGGCAATGTCCACAGGGAGAGAAAGGGGGGAAACCAGCCCTCATGCCCATTCGCTGGGATAGATTCTCTTGTCCCTAGGGGCCCTGGAAGACTCTGTTCCTGCCCTTTACTTGGCCCTACCTTGGAGTGGACCCCCCAGGTCCTGCACCCTGGGCCCATTTATGGAGAAAGCATCTAGGGTGTGCCAGGCCTGCCTCACCGTGCTGACCAGGGCACATGTAGCCACATCATCTTACCCTGACTGCTCTCCTCTGGGCCAAAGGGAACCCACAGATTCTGAGCCCCTATCTCATTTTTCAGATGGAGAAACTAAGGTCCAAAGAAGGGCAGAGAAGCCTGGGTCATTCAGTGGCTGGCCAGGAGGACCCAAATCTCAGGCCCCTGCAGAGTCTGCCGTCCTTACCACCTGTGTCAGCCTACCTCAGCATAACCCAGGCCAAAAAGGGTCCACAGCCCCCGGCAGGCTGCTCTCTGTCCCCAGTGATGTCAGCAAGTGGGTGTCTTCGTTCCTCCTCAAGAGGGGCCAAGCAAGCAGAACCAGCGGTAGCCAGACTCCAACCCATGTTGCCAGACCAACAACTTCCTCTGTACGACATCAGTGTACCCAGTGCACCCTGTGTGTTGAGCTCATTTGTGTCATTGTGTTTGTGTCTGAGAAAGTATATGTGTGTGTCAACCTCTGTGTAACACAGCAGGTGAATGTCATGTAACCAGGGCTCTGGCAGCGTGTGCCCTGTGTGTGCCCCAAGTCTGCACACCCACGGGAGAACGTAAGGTTGGCCCTAGGTCCTATCTCTTTCTCCTTTAAATAGCATATGTTAAGGTCAGTGAACAGACTGGCCTCAGAAACATCTCTACTCCTGAGACAGATGGCATGGCCTGCAGCCAGCTCATGGCTGGCCAAAGGTAAGGCATGTCCTAGCAGGGGCAAGCCCCTCCTGTGTCTGACCTGCAGCTGGAAACAGACACATTCCTCCCGGAAGCTCTGGCCACTCTTGCAGGGAGTCTGAGGGAGCCCCAGCTGATTCACCACTGACCTTTGACCTCACAGGTTAACCCTTCCTAAACCAGACCCTTGCCACAGCCATGCTGTCTTAGATGTGACAGCTATGTCCACCTGGAGCTCACGCTGCAGGCCTGTGTGCCCACGGATGTGTTTGCACAGGTCCCGGTGTCTTTCCTCTTGGCTGTGGTGTAAGTGAGCACATGTACTGTCTGTGCCTGTTTGTGGTCAGGATGTCAGCACCTGTGCACGCCCCCCCGCCTGTGCGTGCAGCTCTCCCAGCTGCCGTGCGTGTGCTTTTGAGAATGCGCCCTGTTGTATGTATCTGTTGCTGGCTTTGGGTGCTTGCCTGAGGACATGGATGTGCCTCCTCACAGATGTGTCAGTGTGCTCAGACCTGTGCGGTCTGTCCCTGCGTGCCTTCCTGTGCCTGGCATGTCCGGGCCTGCTCTCCCACCCTGACAGTCACCCTGGATGAGCTCAGGAAGACTAAGGCTGAGGGAGCAGGCCCAAGGATGCACCTGTGATCTCAGAGACATACTGCTTTCCTCTGCATCCCCCAGCCTCACCTCTGGTTCCCTCTCCCTGGGGTTCCACAGCTGGTGCTCAGTAAATGATTGATGGTGAAGGAATGGATGAAAAGGGGCTCTAAGGGGCACAGTCTGGAGATGAGGGTCGGCAGGCACTCCAGGATGGGAGGAAGGCTTCTGGCAGGAGCGCCAGTGGTGGACTAGGTCGGATAGCTCCAGAAGAGGCGGTCAGGGCTGGTCGAGCCCGGGCTGGGGGCAGCAGGGTCTGCGGGCCGCCCCCGCGAGCTCCCCGGGGACGTCGCGGGTCACCGTCTGCACCGCCTGGGCCGCGCCGCCCCGCGGGTTATTTATGACCCCCTCCCCCTCCCTGGCGGCGGCGGCGGCGGCGGCCGCGGCAGCGGCAGCGGCCGCGGCGGGGGCTCCGGCCTCGGCCCAGCGGCAGAGGGCCCCCAGCGGGGGGACCGCGAGCAGCGATGGCGCGCCGCCGTGGCCGCGAGGGATAAAGGGGCGGGGCCTCTGAGGGCCGGAGGCGGGGCTTTGGCCGCCGCTCCCACCTACTTTCCCCAAGGAGGGTGCCGCCAGGCCTGAACTCCAGGCGAGGGGAGATTCTAGAGCCAAAATTCTGTCCCTTCTGACCTCTGTCTCCAGTCAGAAGCTCAGAGGAGCGCACGGGCTACCAGGTGCCAAACCAGGACACAGGTGGACAGGAGAGAGAAAGTGAGCAGATCCTTGTGGCGGGGGTATAATGCCCAGGAGTAAGGATGCCTGATCCCTGTGGGAAAGTGACTCTGATCCTGTGGGCAGAGAGGTCTATTTCCCATGAAGAGGGGGAAACAGGTAGGGGTGGGCGTAGGGGTGAACTGATCAGCCAAAGCCCTGGAAGGGGGTCTCCTGAAAGTCAGGGAGTGGCCCTTGGAGGAGAAGGAGTTTTGAACCCAGTCATGGTCATTTTAGGAAGCCCCCTTGATCCTCCAGAGAGAGGTGGAACCAGATAGTAACATGGAGGTTAGGCTGGGTGAGCTAGGTTAGTTTAGCCCCCCTCCCTTGCCAGCTGGGTCCCACTTCTGAAAGCCAGAGTTGGGGCCTTCTTTGCCTCTCCTTGACCACTGTGGGCCTGTTCAGGATGACAGGAGTCAGGGGTGGGTCAGGGGTGGTCCTGCAGAAGGGAAGGGAGGCCCCCTCCACAGGCTACACGGTACCTTCTCAGATCTAGAGATAAACTTCACTAGCCTTCCCTCCTGAAACCTCACTTTAAAGGTCAGGGGTTAGGAGGCCTAAGGGTCAGTGAATAGGTGCAGGCAAACATGAGAAGAACTGAGTGGAGGGGACCATCTTTTGAAAGCAGTGTCAGGGCTGTAGCCAGACAGTTGGCCTCACGCTGAGCCCTGATAACCTCTCCACACTGTGCCATGACCACAGATTAGCGTAATGGCTCCTCCATGGGCCTTGGCTCTTGGGCAGGAACAGCCTCCTGCATCCGTTAGACATGGAGGCAGCACACCTGAGAGCAAGACACGGACCACAAAAGGTGAGTGTGCACCTAGGGTCAGGCATGTGCAGGTGTCCAGTCTGCACGTAGGGCAACTGGGCTGAGGGTGGTACACTATATAGGATCACTCACTTTCACACCCACATTCACACCTGGCCCCTTAAATCCCAGCAGGCAGACGTACAAAGAGTAGAGCAGAAGGGAGATACAGAGGTTTGGGTGCATAGGTTCCCAGACACGTTCCTGGTCTCAGCCCAGACCTTGCTCCCCAAGTCAGTCCTGGGGCTGGCCGGTGCCTTAGCTGCGGATGATCTTGGCAGTGTGCATCAGCAAGAGAAAGCAGAGCAGTAGCCAATGGTCAGGCTCATGCCCAGCTGGTGCAGGTGCCCTGGGAGGAGGTGGGTGAGGGTGGTGTGCTCCCTCACTTCCCTCACTCCCTTGCACAGGGTGCTCATGCAAGCACGCCTGTGGTCCAGCTCAACCCCCCAGAGCCTGGTCAGAGAGATGCCCACACGAACGCCCTGCCAAATGCATCTCAGTGGGGGTCTAGGCGCTGGGATGGGATCTGAGGCTACTTTCTAGCTTGTTCAGAATAACACATCAGAGAAAGACAAACCTGTCTCATCCGCTATTAGTAGGTTTCTGTTTCTCTTCCTAATGCTTCTACTGCAAGGCTGGCATGCTGGCCTGCAGGGAGATGGGGGTTGGACACCAAGGGACAAGCCACCCTCATGCCTGGACTGGGCCAAGGCTGAGCTGCTTCCTCAAGGCACCAAAGTGGACATGGATGTAGAGAGGTTCCTCTTCCCCAGACTGGCTCATACTAGGGAACAGAAATGTGCTCAAGTGTGCAATCTTGCGCTCATCGGCCCCTCTTCCTCCCCACATCCTCCATCCCTCAACCAGACTGCGTCTAGCCCACCTTCCTGCCCCACGGCAGGGCTCAGATATTGTTTGTCCCGGAGTCCGAGAGCCTGGACTTAAAACAGCTGTATGACATCAGGAGAGTTACTTCACCTCTCTGGGTCTCACCCTCCCCATCTGTAAGATGACAATAATGAGAAAAACTCATATTGAGACGATCAAGTGAACTAAGGCGTGTAAAGTGCAGAGTAATAAGGCGGCAATAATTGACAGAATCGTCGTCGTTGTTGTGTTCACAGAACACGAAACCTCCCCAACGCATTTGCAGAGGCCACACACCACAAACCCACAGCCTCACACCCTGCAGATGCAGAGGAGACCACCCACGCCCGACACTGACGCCCACCGCCCCCGGCCGCTGTGAAAACGCTCCTACCCAGGACCGCCAGGCCAGCGGGCCGCTCCTAATCACAGATTCCCTCCTGCGCCAGGAGCCCACTCTCGGTCCTGGGCCCGCCCCCTCCCCACGTGTAGTCGGGGACTCCCAGCTGCGCCCAATGACTCCCTCAACAATGGAGCGGTCCGTGCGCGCAGTTTCTCGCTAGCATACGCTCCTTCCCACACCCTCGCGCGCTCGGAAATGGGGCAGGGGTGCAGCCCCGTCCCACCGCCCCCGCCGCCAGCCGTGGGAGCCCAGTCGGCCGTCACGCACCCCCTGCTGGAGCCCGCGCCCGCCCGCCCGCCGAGCCGGGGCCGTTTAAATGGGCCAAGTTGTGGCGGCGGCGGCGGCGGAGGCGGCGGCGGCGGGAGTCTCCCAAGTCCCTGCCGGGCGGGCGCGCGCCAGTGTACGCGGGTGCGCGGCCGGGGCGGCGGGGCGGCGGGGCGGCGAGGCGGGGCTGGGGCCTGGGACCCCCGGGCGGGGCGGGGCGCAGGGCCGGAGACTTCTGGACTCCACTGCCCGGCTGGGCCCTGCTGGCGGACCAGCGAGCGGGGCCGCCCCAGGGGGCGCGGGCGCAGGTGGCCCAGGGCCCTGTGGAGCCCTGGGGCCCCGGGGCTGCGGCGCTCGGCAGGTCGATAAGGGATCGATAGCAGCTCCCGCAGCACCATGTCTCGGGCAGCCAAGGCCCCGGCAGCCGGCCGAGAAGCGGTCCGTGGTGGCCCGGCGGGCGGCGCGGCTGCAGGTGCCGGGGCGCAGTAGCGGGTAGGGCGGGCGCGCGGCCGGGAGCCTCCTGGGCCCCCAGCCCTCGAGACCCAACTCCAGCCCAGGCCCGAACAAGTTGCGCCGGCGGCGGAGAGCCAGGCTACAAGGCCACCGGCCCGTCATGCCAGCGGTCAAGAAGGAGCTCCCAGGCCGCGAAGACCTGGCCCTGGCTCTGGCCACCTTCCATCCGACCCTGGCCGCACTACCACTGCCGCCGCTCCCAGGCTACCTGACACCACTGCCAGCTGCGGCCGCCCTGCCCCCGGCCGCCTCGCTACCCGCCGCGACTGCCGGCTACGAGGCGCTGTTGGCTCCACCACTCCGCTCCCCGCGCGCCTACCTGAGCCTGCACGAGGCCGCCCCGCACCTCCACCTGCCCCGGGACCCTCTGGCCCTCGAGCGCTTCTCAGCCACTGCGGCCGCAGCACCGGATTTCCAGCCGCTGCTGGACAACGGCGAGCCGTGCATCGAGGTGGAGTGCGGCGCCAACCGCGCGCTGCTCTACGTGCGCAAACTCTGCCAAGGCAGCAAGGGTCCGTCCATCCGCCACCGCGGGGAGTGGCTCACACCCAACGAGTTCCAGTTCGTCAGCGGCCGAGAGACGGCCAAGGACTGGAAGCGCAGCATCCGCCACAAAGGTGCGGCCGCGGTGGGGGCGCAGGCCGCTACGGTCCCTCCCCTCTGCTCCCCGAGGACCCCTGGGTCCGGACCCCCTCATTCTGCCACCTGGGAGACTCCATCTCCGCCCAGAGAGGGCGCTGCGACTCTGGGGCTGCCGCAGGGACACTCCCCCCCCCTCCCCGCACCGCCCCCAGCACGGTCGCCTCGGTGGACCCGAGCAGAGCGCTCTCGGCCTCCACCGTCACCCCAGCTTGAGCCGCGGTGCTCTGGGCTCCCGGCTGCACACGAGCTGGCCCCTCCTGCCACTCGGAAGGTCTTTGCGGGATTCCTGGGCCATATGGCCCAGGGGAAGTTTAGGGGAACTCGGGAGACTGCGGAAGGCCGGCTGGGCGGGACACAACTTCCCTCCCGGGTCGGGGAGGCACCAGGTTCTAGCGGGAGTAGAGGGGCACACGGGCGGCCGGGGTGCGAGTGCGAGTTGCTGGAAGGAAAGAAGGTGTAGGGGTGTCGTAGGCAGGTGGGGGCCGCGGGGGCGCGCGTCGGGGCGGGGGCGCGCGCGGAGCTGGAACTGCGGCGGGGCTGGGAGCAGCCTGCTTGGAGCGTTCAGGAGTCTGGCTCCGAGGGCGCGTTGTGAGGGCGCCCGAACAGGCAAGCGGGGGAAGCGCAGTGAGCGACAGGGGCGGGGGTGGAGGAATCTTTGGAAAGTTAGGGACCCAGTCGCGCTGGGCTTTGGGGCTCGCGGCTCCGCTGTGGTCGGCCTCTTCCCGCTGCGGGCTCAGGCACAGCCCCGGTCCCGGCGGCGCCGCTCACCCGCGCGCAGGCTCGACCTTCGTGAACCCTGTTCCCAGTTCCCCCAGACCGGCTTGGAGAGAGGGTAGAGAGCGGGAGGAGGGACGCAGGGGGCGGGGAGGAGGCCGCCCTTGGTCAGGGGAGGGCCCTTGCCGGGATCTTGAGTTTCTGAGCTCTGCAGATCTCCGCGGCGTCCGCGAGGGTGTGGTGGACGGCAGGGCCAGGTAGCGGGTTCGGAAGTTGGATGTTCATACACGTGCCAGGAGGGGGAACCGGCCTTGCAGCTTACTGCGCCCCGAAAGCGCGCCCTTGTGTGCCGGCTCTACCTGTGCCCCGTCCCTGCTCTCTCACCGGTCCTGCCTCGGCTCTCCTCACAGGAAAAAGTCTGAAGACGCTTATGTCCAAGGGGATTCTGCAGGTGCACCCTCCGATCTGCGACTGTCCGGGCTGTCGAATATCCTCCCCGGTGGTGAGATGTGGGAGAAAAGTTGGGGCTTTGGGTCTCTCCCTTCTCCCCTGTGGGGCTGTGCCTGTTTTCTGGGAGCCAGAGGCCTAACCTCAACCCTGCCGGGGTGCAGGAGTGAGCCCCCCGGGGCAAATAGGGGAGACTTTGCTTTGGGTGGGAATCCTGGGGCAGCCCTCTCCTCTTTGGACGCAGGACCTGACCATTGTCTATCTGGGAGCCTCTCCTTGGGAGCCGTGGAGCTGCTGCTTCTCAGGTCTTGGGGACAGCCTGGGCTGTAAAGGTCTCCTCCCTGGACAGTGCCATCCACCTGTGGCCTGGGGACCCTGCCCTGTCACAGGTCTTGGGTGGGGGTGGGGGTGTCACTGTGTCAGCTGGCCTGGCTTGGGAGAGGGGCTGGTCCTAAGGTAACACTTGTTCTGGGATGTGACACTGTTGTCTGGCCTGGATGTACATCCTGGGGTGGTCACAGCTTGGATGTGAGCAACATGTGTCTCTGGTATGCCAAGAGCTACAACCCTGCTGGGCAAGGCCCTCAATGTCCAGGAGAGTCTCAGGATACAACCCAGTTGGGGGCAGAATCTGAGCAGTGTGGGCCTTTGGTGTCAAGAACTGGAGTTGGAGGCTGATGTAGGGCCCCCAACCCAGTGTAGATGTATATTGACCCCCTCTTTGGCCTAGGGGAGCAGCAGAGATTGGGGTGCTGGGCCTGCCTCTGAAGCACTGTCTTCCACATGATATGTCCTCCAGGCAGCAATAGTTGGAGGACTGATCTGAAGAAGAAATTGCATCTTGAGAGGAGCCAATTTTGAGCTGCTAGGGGAGAGCCAATTAGGGCCCTGGCTCCTGGTGGTGGTTGGGATTGTGCTGCTATCCCTGGCATCGTCAACACCCTCACACAGGAAGGGGTGAGAGAGGACCCAAGACACCGCCTTCAGCTTCTTTACTTTGGACTGGAAGTAGGAAGGAGGAAGGGATGTTTTGGTTTCCTCGTGGACCCTGGAGGCGGGTAACCTGCGCAGGCTGGGAAGCCACAGACACACCTGTGAATACAGACACCAGATCAGACACACAAGTTGGACAGGGGAACGGGGATACAGCCATGCCTCTCCTGTGTACCTACCCCACACACCTGTCTGCCATGGGCTCGTCATCAGAGTGTGCGTGCACAGGCAGCCCACCTCTGACCCGCTACTACGGTACCTGCCTGGGGCAAGAAGCTGAGCTCCTGCTCCACTTAACACACCTTTTCAAGCCGCTAGTACAGGAGAAGAGTCTTCTGGGCACCCTCAAGGCTAGCCTGGGGTTTCTGTTCTGGTTGGAGGGGCCCAGCCTATCTTAACCCACCCTTCCAGAGGTCTCTCACAGGAGTGTGGGGTACAGATGGCGTGAGCCCAGTATCAGTTTCCCCAGGACATTGCTTGGATTGGGGAGGGGTGGGGAGGTCTGGCAGGGATGAGGCCACAGCCTTGGATTGCCTACCTGTCTGGGGCTCCCGGGTCCCTGCCCTGCATGAGGGATGCCTCAGACCTGGGCCTGCCTCTCCTGAACCTGGTCCCTCCCAGGCCCATGCCTGTACCCTTCCCTTAGGAAGGAGCTACACAGACCCCCTTGTCTTTCCATCCCCCACTTTTGCGACATAGAGATTGTCTTCCTCCATCCCCCACAGCCAGGCCCGAAGGTACGTACACACCTCACAGTCACAGATACCCCAGGGGCACAATGTGGGTATGCAAGTGTGGTGCAGGGATCATGCAGCCATGCAAGATGGCTTTCCTGTACCCATCCTTGCGTTCTGAGGAGCCAATGGTTGACTAGCAGCAGAGGTTTGTCACAGAGTTTTAAAATCTGTGTGCTGCTGAGCAGGGGTGAGTGGTTGAGGTCTTGCGTGTGCATAGGAGGAAAGTATGCTCCCTGTCCTTGTTCGGGGTCAGGGCTGCCCATCCCGGTCCCTCGTCCTCAGCTCCCCTCCCACAGGAGCACCTCCAAGAGCCACCGTCTGGCCTCATCCCAAGTGGCAGTCTTACTGCTGTCATTTTCCTCTCCTCGTCCTACAGATGAGAAGCAGAGGGAAATGCATTTCCTTTTCTTCTTAAGAGAATAGTTTAATTAAAACAGAAAGACAGGAGAGGAGGTCCTGGTGCTTGGGCCACAGGCTAGAGAAGGGCAGACCTGAGTGGGACTTCCCAGCAGTGCACACTTCAGACAGGCCAGGGGTTGTTGAAAACACTCCCCTTGGAGCCCGCTAGCTGGCACAGAGGGGCACGGGGACCAGACAGGCCATCACACCTGCAGCCTCACCCACTCTCTGCTACTGCTGTTAGAGCACAGGGCCAAGGCCAGGGTCGCAGAAGGGGCCACAAAGCGGGCCATTTCATCTCTCAGGCCTACTCTCAGACTCCATCGCCCCACCCCACTCGGCCCCAGTGCTGTCTGGTGTATCTCACTGAGTATGTTGCAGAGAGGAATATGGAGGGTGTCCCAAGTGGATTCATAAGGACAAGTATGGGGGAGACTGTGGCTCGCAGGGGGGGACCTGGAGAGGGGGGTGCTTGTGGTCCCCAGACCCAGTGAGGGGAGAAGACTAGGGCTCCCTGGCCCTTTTGGGGCCACTGCCCAAATCTGGAGCTGGGGTGGGCTGGGTCTGAAGGGAAGGACCCTTATTCTGGAGGGCAGGACGATGGTGGCTGCATAGCAGTCCTTGAGGTCCAGGATGACACGGGTCCAGGGTGAGGCGAGACCCTCCTCCACACTTTCCTCAAGCTTGTGGGTATGATGGCATTGTCCTTGCAACAGGAAAGAGGGTGTCCGAGGGTCCCCAGGTGACTGGAGAGATGAGAAAGAATTAGATAATCCCAAGGTCCCTGCCACCTCCCTGAAACAGCAACCCTTTATTAAATAAGAATAAGGTTCCTGCCCACCCAAAAATAATCTGTAACTTTTCTTCTTTCACTGGGGCAGCAGGACCTAAGGACACTGTAGGGAGCCGTGGCGTATAGTGACCTTGTGTGGTGTGTGCATGTGCTCTGAGCACGAACAAGCTCAGCGTGGAGTACCCTCCATGTCTGTGCACAAGACATGCTTTCCTGCTCTGATCTCCCAGCACACAGCACACACATGAGCTCCACATACTCACAACATGGGTGTAGGGAGGGGAGAAGGAGGTGTTGTGGAAGAAAGAGAACCTCTGTTTCTGACCCGGAGGGTAGGCCCACTCGGGGCCCATGGGACAAAGGGTCTAGGTTGGTAAGGGCTCCCCAGCAAGTGATCTGTGAACCCCCGGCCTGCAGTTTGCAAGGGGGTTAGCAGGATCAGGCCCCAGACTCAGGCTCCAAACCACCCGGAACTGGACCCTGCATGGCACTAGCAGAAGGGAAGACAGGACTTGGCGTTGGTTGGGGGTTCACGCAGGAGCTATGTGGGATGGTCCCTCAGACACAAGCACAGAGGTAACTGAACGTTGAACACGGGGCAGAAGACATGCTGTGTTGTGCACACATGGCCCCTCGGGGCTCCCTGGGGCCGGGAAAGCTGGGGTCTGCCTCTAGGTGGGCATCCCCACACTCAGGCTGGAGTGCGGGGTCTGGACAAGGCAGTGTCACCAGGAGCCTGGCCAGGGCCTACAGCCCTTCACTCCACCCCCCTCCAGGGTGGCAGACCCAGGCCTCATATTTCTGCTCTTGTCTTCACCTCCAGCCACTGGGACCCATGTGGACCCTCGGGCCTGTCCTGCGGGCTAGAAGCCCTGTAGCGGGGCCAGTGATGGTGCCTATTTGATCTTAGCAGCTGCTCTGAGGGCTTCCGTCACCTGCACGCTGCCGGAGGGTTGGGCCTGGAGTGCACACCTCCCAGGAGCCTGAGGGTCCTGGCTCGGCCTAACCTTCCTCTCTTCCCTCCCTGCCCAGAACCGGGGGCGGCTGGCTGACAAGAGGACAGTTGCCCTCCCCACTGCACGGGTCCTAAAGAAGGAGCTGACCCCCAGCTTCTCGCCCAGTGATGGTGACAGTGATGGGAGTGGCCCAGCCTGTGGGCGGCGACCAGGCTTGAAACAGGAGGACACCCCACATGTCCGTATCATGAAGAGAAGGTACTTTTCCTGGGGACCACGGTCGGGGGGGCACACGGGCTCTGGTCGGGACATCAAGACTGGTGTCTCCAGGTAGCTGAAGGCCAGGCCAGGGTGAGGGCCGTTTGCCCTGGGAACAGGGCCCAGGTTTAGCTTGTCATGTCTTGGTATCTGCCGAAGCTGAAACAGCCTGAACCGCTGACGCCACAAGACCGTAATGAGAACCTACCCTGCCCCCACTTGGAGGGAGGGGGTCGACGAGTTTCCATGTGGGGAAGGAAGGGGGCTCTAGGAAGGGCCAGGGGCTCTGGGAGGAGGGCAGTCAGGGAGACCCAGGAAGGGAGGGCCTGATACCACAACAGCCAGGCAGAGAGAAAGGAGCTGAGCAGCCCCCTCCCCGGGAGCAGCCCCTGAAACTCTCATGCTCATTCTCCTGGGCAGGCGGCAGCTTTCCTGGCTACCCACTGTCCCTTCCAGGCCTGGGGCCACTCTTCCTGGCTTCCCACCATCTCATTTCCTGGCAGAGACACCTTCCACTGTCCACTCACCTCCTCATGCCTCCATCTGTCTGTCGTCTGTCCATTCATGTGTCTGTCCATCCAGCACATGTTACTCACCCCAGAGTTTCTAGGCCTTTTCTCTTCCCACCTAGTCTTTCAACGTGTTCCAACTTCTCCTACCCTAAAATAACCCTCCCAAGCCCCAACACCCCCCTTCCCAGCCCTCATACCCACGCTTGCTAAGGTGACACACCCACACAGTCTTCCAACCACCATCCCTCAGCCTGAGGGTCTTTCCGGGAACACTGCTGTGCGTGAGGGGACAGGCGCGGGGCAGAGCTCTTTCCTCACCTGACCTCTCGTTTTGGCATCCCTCCTACCTACAATGTGCAGTGGTCGCTTTCAGGAGGCAGACTGGTAGCAGCTGGGACCCAGGAAGCTGCACCCACCTGGGCTGACACTGGGCCATTGGTGCCGGTAGTGGCCACGGGGCTTGCTCCCTGACCTGTTCCAGCCTGGCTGGAGCAGCTCTAGCAACTAGGAGTTTGGTTCAGTTGCACGGCTGTTGGGCAGAAGAGGCTGTAGCTCCCCCACCCTAGCACAACGTGGCAGCTCTTCTGCGTTCACTGCAATAAGAAGGAGGGGTGTGGCAGGCTCAATTCTGTCCTTCCCGATTCCTTTGTCTGCTGAGACCAGGACTTGGCTCCTGCCCCACGGTTCTATCCTGGTGGCAGCCACTGGCTGGGTGAGCTGGTACCAGATAGCACTGGAGACAAATCTGAGCCAACCCAGTTCCCTTGGGGCCAGCGCTCTGGGGCAGATGAGGGCTATGCCATACACACACCCTGCTGTTCAGGTACCAGATCTTGGAGGCCACTTTGACCCTCCGCTTCTTTCCTTGCAGAGTCCACACCCACTGGGACGTGAACATCTCCTTCCGAGAGACGTCCTGCAGGTAGGGTCCGGGCTTGTCCCCACACACCGTGCGTGGGCAGGATGGAGCCCTGCTGCTCCATTTCCCCCGGGTCTGCTTCTAAATCTTTCCAGCCCTCCCTCCTTCCCTCCCCTCCCTATTCTGTGGTCTGTCAGTCGGTCAGTTTGTGCCCAGGTCCTGACAGCAGCACAGGTGTGGGTTCTGGGCAGCCTAACCCTCCCACATGGGACTGGCCATTTGAGTCGATCTGCCCAAAGATGAGGCCACGACCTCTCCCTCCCACCCTCCCGAAGACCCACCTGCCGATGAGAATGGTGATGTGTGCGTGGGGTCTCAGGGTGCAGAGGTGTTCACTAGGGAACGAGGATGTCTGCAAGAACAAGGGCAGGGGGTGTGGGGGTGTGGGGGGCTGGCAGGTCTGGTCCAACTGAATGCTAAAGGACTCTGGGTGCTGAGCCTGTAGGACACGGTGCTCCAGGCGGTGAGGAGCCACCCGAAGTTCTTGAGCAGAGGGGTGACAGAGTGTGTGTTTTGATGGGGTCCTTCTGGAGGCCAGAAGGTTTGGAGGTTTGAGGTTGGAGGTTTGCTCCAGTCTGCAGTGGTTCAGGCTGTGGAAGCATGATGGAAGGCAGGGCGGTGGCGGACCCAAGACATAGCAAGGAGATAAAAATGAGGGGACCTGATGAGGAAGTTGGGAGGGCCCTGGGGAGACCCAAGTTCTAGATTCCAGATGAGCAAAGGATGGTCAGTCTGTGAATGGAGCCCAGGCTGTGGCTTCTGGTCAGTGGGCTCAAGTCTTACCACAGGGCTTCCAGCACAGCCCCGCTTCCTCAGCCAAAGCTGAGGGGCCAGCCCCCCAAGGTGGGAGCTTGTCTTCCCCACTCCCAGCCTGGCTCTGTGCCATATGTATTATTATTTACATCTCTGAAAATATCTGGGTCCTAGAGCCGAATTACAGTGAAAACATCTTTAAACTTATTTCTACCTCATTTTGAAGTTGCCTGCTCAACTGATCATTTTTATGAACTGTTATGAACATTGATGACATTTTATGAGCCTTTTGCTTGGGAAGCTACAGGATGAATTTGTCAGTGAAGCTTATAGCGAACCCAAGGGAGGTTCCTCCACTCCTGGAATGACTCCTCCTGCCTCCGGTAGCCCTTTCCTCGCCCACCCCTGGCCTTGTAAAGTGAGAGAAGGTCCCAGGTGTCCAGACGGAGGGAGACCCCAGTAAGGGGCCAAGTCCAAGTGCATGTGGGCTCCTTCGGTCCTGCACCGGCCCTAGGGGTGTCTGGGATGACTTTCTGGATTTTACCAGAGAGGAGACTGCCGTCTGGGGGCAGGGGTGTAGCATAGCCAAGAGGACTTACAGCCTATCTGCCCCCCACCTGCTGATGCGGCGCCTCGGCATCAGGCCCAGGAGGCTGCAGCAGGCAGACAGCCTGGCTTGTCTCTTTCTGGATCCTTTGGGCCCTGTCCCTCCTGCATTTCTAGTCTCCTGTCTGTTCTTTAGCCATTTATCTCTCTGTTATTCCCACCCCTTCTGTCGCTGTGTCCATCCATTCAGTAGTACCTGTCTGTTCATCTGTCAGCATCTCTCACTTTCTGTTTGTCCCTCTTCCTCCATCCATTGGCCTTCACCTGTCTGTCCCTCCATCTGTCCATGAGTTCCATCCATTGGCCCACTTGCCTGCTTGGAGCTCCTGCTTCAGCACCCATGCACCCCAGGCAGCTGGCTGGAGATGTGGTCCCTGCCCTCCTGGGGCCCCTGAGCTGGCCAGGATATGGGCAAACACTGGACAGTATGAGAGTCGGCTGAGGGAGCTCGGAGGAGCCCAGGGTGCTCCTCAGGGAGAGTTGGGGTCGGAGGGGCCAGACCCTTCTCCCTCAACCTCCTAGCACACACCCTCCTCCCTGCAGCCCCTTCTGTCACTCATGCTCTCCTCCTCACCTCCTGATACACAGCCCCACCCCATGGTGCTACAGAGAGCCTCCCAAGAACCCTCGTGGGCTTGGTCCCTCATGCACAGCACGGTGCAGACCCTGTTTTCAGGGCTGTGGGAACCTCATACTTGGGATGCCAAATGCAGAGTTTATGCATTTTCAGCCTGGTGTTTCTTTGTAGTTTTTTATGTAAAACCTGGCATAATTTGTTCAGTGAGTGACCAGAACATGTTTTCCAGAGCCAGGCCAGGCTGTCTTGGGGCCTGTGGGGTGAACCCCCCAGGCAGAGAGCAGAGCAAGGGTGTGGTGGGCAGTGGTGACCTGATTCCCACCAGGCCTCAGCTCCGTGGTGCCACAGCACAACCTGAGTGCCTGAATGACTGACCGCTGAGTGAAAGAGCTGATGGCCATGGTGGTGGTGGTGAGCCGGGGGGTATAGTCCCAGGTCCCTGTGTGGGTGCTGGTCTAAGGGTTCATGGGGAACAAACTGATGAGGCCTTTCCTCACCTACTCAGTTTCCGGGGTGATCCACTTCCTGTAGGAGTCCTGGGGACACCAGAATTGGATCCCCTCAGGGGAGAACTCAGAGGCAGCCTCTAGCCACCCCCCCATCCCCTCCCTAGTGCTGAGGACAGCACTTCTCTCCTCAACACCCTCGCATTGATGAGGATGATAGAGGGATGAGAATGGCTGCCAATTAATCCCATAAAGTACTTACTCCCACCCCACCTCCCCTCCTCTTTGCATGGGGGGGCACCTTCTCTCCTCCTGGGAGAGGGGGTGGGGGTGGGGAGAGAACCCGCATCTGGGTCTCCCAGAAGGCTCTAGATCCCAGCCCTGGAGTCTTTGGGGCTGAAACTGATCTGCTTAGGGGCCAGCCTGGATTAGCCTGCTCCAGCCGCCCAGGCCAGGGGGGCTGGGGGCTATTTAATGAGGTTTAGGGTCGGTTCCCAGGTCACTCCGTGGAGGCCCCCTTGCAGCGGCCCAGCTGGGAGGCTGCTCTATTACAGGTGGGCCAGGGAGCAAGGGTATTGGGGAGGGTGGGGTGCCCAGGGCCCTCCCTGCTCCTCTCTTCTGTCTTGACTTCCTGCTGCTCCAGGCGGCATCTGTAAGGTGGCAGGTGACTCTTCTCTATGCTAAGAACACCAGGAGCAGCTGGGGGGCCGTTCACACACGGTCACACTGACATTTTCTCACTCCACCCTTTCTCTGGCACTCTGGTGTAGGGTTGAGCTGCATTAGCAGAAAGAGAAATAAGGGAACAAAAGAGTTAAAGACATGTTTTTTCCAGGCCCACACATGCCTGGCGGCTGAGGTTCTTAGTTGGGGGCCTGGGGAGAGCAGAGTGTCATGAGCACACGGTGGCGGGGGGGGGGGAACCAGACCCCCATTCATGTTGTGTGTCTGCGTGCCTGTGTGCGTGTGTAGATGCGTGTTCTTCCCAGTCCTTTTGAGAGCGTATGTGTGTGCCTGTGTGTGCACACATCTCAAGCTACAGGACTTCGGTCTGAACCTTGGTGTCGTTATTTGAAGAAATTGAGAGTCTGTGCGTGGTTGCAAGCTTTAGCTGAAAGAGTGCATGCGATTTTCTTAATGAAGCAGCTAACATAGGAGTAAGCGCTAGATGCATGTGCGACAGTGTGAGTCCTCTCTGGTCACTGTTCCTCATGAGCAGACACCCCCTTGTCAGGCGATTGCTCTGGTCACTATGGGGAGAGCATGGCAAGACTGAGCTGGGTTCCCGTGCCCTGCACACACCCTCCCTGGGAGCTGCGGTGGGGCCTGAGTGTAAGGCCCCATGCCAGGCAGAAGCCTGGCAGGTCCTAGTGGTCCTGGGTGAGACCTAGGTAGGTCACACCCACTAGATGTTTCCCCTGGGCCCTGCTATGGGGATGCCTGCATATGTGCTGTCACAGACCACACACAGAGGTGGGCAGGAGGCATGGCACACTTGCTGTCTGGCACTATGCATGCCCACACTCGAGCTTAGTCGGGTACTTGCTGTGCCCAGGGCTGGGCACGCAGCCTTTGGGGGTCTCACCTTCATTGTCTTGCTTGCTGCAGCCAGGACAGTGACCTGCCCACCCTCATATCCAGTGTCCATCGAAGCCGCCACCTCGTTATGCCAGAGCATCAGAGCCGCTGTGAATTCCAGAGAGGTGGTGTGGAGATAGGCCTGGGAGCCTCAGGTGAGGAGCTGGGGGGAGAGAACACGGCTGCCAGGGCCACTGCAGCTCAGCCTGAGGACAGCCTGCCCTGCCACCACCACCGCCCCCCCCCCCCCCCCCCCCCCCCCCCCCCCCCCCCCCCCCCCCCCCCGCCCCCCCCCCCCCCCCCCCC
>NW_027397080.1:36908752-36911279 GCF_003265705.2 Callorhinus ursinus | reverse complement strand
CCCCCCCCCCCCCCCCCCCCCCCCCCCCCCCGCCGCCGGCGTCTCTGCTCAGCAGCTCTGGATGCCGCCACCTCCAGCAGCCTTGGCTGGCAGCCAGGGAGGCCAGCGGAGGCGGGAGGTGGCAAGGCTGGCTGTCCCCTGGGGCTCCATGTGATGGTAATTGTGTTAATCCCGGCCAGCCAGGGAGACGGGAGGCAGAGGCAGCGGCTCCACCATGGCTGCTTCTGGGGTGGGCTTGGAGCGGTCAAGGCCACTGCCACCCCCTTCCCATAGGAGCAGAAGCAAGGAGGACAGTCAGGGACGGGCAGGCCTCACGCAGGCTCAGAAATGCACATCCTGAATGGCTCACTTGAGGGCAGGGACACGTTCTGCATGCATGAGAGTGCCCATCAACCCCATGGAGCACAGGCTCCTGGAGGAAAGGGGTCCATTGCCTAAGAGATGGGGGCCTGGAGCCTGGACCTCTGTGGGGATGGGGCAGGAGAGTGCTGGCCCAGTAGCTCCTGAGGTCATCTCAGAGCAACAGCTCCTGGAGGTAGCAGGAGCTCAGGAGGAGGGGGCCGCTGGGGGACCCAGGCCCTCCCCCCGAGGAACAGGCCAGAGGGGACTTGGCCATGAGGCTTTGCTGCAGAGAATGGGGCATGACTGAGCTTTGACTGAAAGAAGAGAGGTCAAACGACCTGGCAGGGGCCCCTTGCAGTCCAATGGACCCAGGGCAGGGAGGTTTCCAGCAGTGGCTACAGCTCTCAGAAAAGCTGGCCGGGAGATGGTCATCTCCACTAGTGCCCCCAGGCGTGCCTGTGCCTGGGAAGGCCTTTGTGGGGTGGGTGTGAGGGGGCTGCTTCTGGAGCCTTGTTGGAGGCTGCTGAGCAGGCAGCTGATAAAATCTAATTGCTCCATCGATCGGGCGGAGCCACAGGAGACCCACAGTGATTGAGATATTCTGAGCCAGCAGGCCCTCCCCCTGCTGCCCGCACACACGGAGACCTCACAGTACACAGGCACGAGTGTGCATGTGTGAAAGCAGGCATGTGCGCCCCGCTCCCTACTAGGGTTGTGTGCTTCGGGCCTTGGCACGGCCCAGGCACCCAGCTCACACTCTGCTTCTGGGTGTCACCATGCCACACACCTGTGTGCTCACTCTCACTTTATGCTGAGGTGCAGGGCGGGCGTGCAGGCACGCCAGGGGTCACAGGTACTCTGCATGAACTGTCACGTGTGTGCACTATGTCCAGGTTTTGTGAGAGTTTGCTCTCTCCTTGGGGCTGTTGTCCCCCATTGGCTTCCACTTGCTCCTGTCGGCCCTTGGGTGGGGACATTTGCCTGCCATCACCTTCTCTGGCTTCCCCAGGAGCCACGGGTCAGTCCTATTCCCACAGGAATGGATCCTGGACAGGAAGGGCCATGGAGGACTGTGAGGGACCCAACCTGGGTCCATGCTGGTGTCTTAGGGCCGTGTGTACGTGTCTATGAGTGAACATGGCCCTTATCAGGGACTAGTGAACGCCCAGATCGCCATGGCGACACCTTACTGCCGCCAGTGGGCTGGGTCTCACTGTGGGCCCTCCTTCTACCTCCAGAAGCACCCCCCCCCCCGTAAGAAGGGGAGGGGGGAGTTTCCACTGTGGAAAATGGGAATGGGACTCAGGGAAGTGAGAGTGCTGGGTTATTTGCTAAACCTAGAAGGGGTGTGTGCAGGATGGGGCATGGGCAGCAGGTGTGGACCCAGCCCAAATCCACCTCCAGGGCTGGCACAGCTGGATGTCGTGGCTCTCCTACCAGCTGGGCCCTGATGCCCCAAAGGTGTTGGGAACCAGCTTTGGCTTCCTCAAGGAGCCCTCATGCTGGTTGTGCCCCTCTCTGTCCTGCCAGGTCACTGAGGTAGGGACCCTTCAGCCAAGCAGTAAGGACCTCGTCCCTCCTGGGGCAAGGCCTAGGGTTGGGCTGCCGAGGTGGCAGCGAGGTGGCTGAGATCAATAACTTATTAGCACCATTCTGTCAGCTGTAAAGTGGAGATTGATCGGCCTCTTGCTGCTGCTGCACTTCCCCGGCCTGATAAAAATGACAGATTAAGGGAATAAGAGAAAGGAATTAGGCTCTGGGAATTAGGCTTCTGGGAAGCCTGCCTTGCTGAGGTGTCATGGCAGGCCTAGTTCACAGAGGGGGTAGCCCTCACCCCACCCACCCAGGCAGCCTCCTCAGGGTGTAGAGGGGGCCAGAACATGGGCTCTGGCCTGGAGGCCAGCACTGTGGTGTGCCCAGGAGAACAGGACATCTGCTGAGCTGTTCATCAGACATCCCATCCCAGGCCTTGAGCTCAGGAAGGAAGGATCAGGGGCTGGGGTGGAGAGGGGCTGATTTGGGGAGACAGATGAGTATAATTTGGATGTAGGACCTGAGAGAGGTCTTCAGAGAGGGGTGGGGCTGTGCCTCCCTCACACACACACATGCGCATGCGCGCGCGCACACACACACACACACACACACACACACACACACACACACACACACACACACACACACACAC
>NW_027397080.1:36882463-36908742 GCF_003265705.2 Callorhinus ursinus | reverse complement strand
CACACACACACACACACACACACACACACACACACACACACACACACTATGGCCAGGCTGTGTACAGCAGACGAAACTGTTCAGGGGAGCCCTCAAGAGCTCAGAGCCCAGCGGGCAAGTGGGCAGTTGTGTGACAGGCAAGGCCGGGGTGCTGGCTCAGGCCTTCTAAGGGCAGTGAGGAGTGTGGCCTAGGTGGAGGTCCCCAGGAGTGGATGTGGCAGGTGTGCCTGACCTTGAGGGCTTCAAGGTGTCCTTGGGGGCCTGCTGCCTAGCGATTTCCCTGAGTGGATAGAGCCTAGGGTCCTCACCCCTGGGAGGGAAGGTAACTTCCAGGCTAAACCAAAGCCTTCAGTTTCTCTTCAGCAGAATGATCAGGAGGGCCCGTTAATTTCACAGCAGACCAGTCTGGCTGGATAGGGGCAGCAGGGTGCCTGTGGAGTCCTGAGTTGCCACCTGAGACAGCTACCACAAATCTCCCATGACCTACACACATACCCCAAAGTCCAGGATCAGAACTGTCCCTTGACCTATCCAAACCCTGGCAAGATATCCTCTGGCTGAAGGCCTGGGACCCTAGACTGGAAAAGGCTTTGACTTGGTCAGGACCCAAGGGCACCTGAGCAATGATGGATTAGGTTCTGGGCTGAGCTGGGCCTGGCTAGGATGGAAGCCTGGGCTGGGTCCCTCTCTGCCCCTGGCCCTCCTAGCCTCCATCCCCTCCAAGCCCGGAGATGCATGATGAGGCTCACTTTACCCTCCCCCAACAGGTGACCTGTTGGGCAAGAGGCTAGGCCGCTCCCCCCACATCAGCAGTGACTGCCCATTGGAGAAAAAGGCACGAAGCAAGTCACCCCAAGGTGGGAGCTCAACTTGGAGGTGGAGGGACAAGCCACAGAGGAGGGAGGGGGATCACTCCGACCCCATGCAGGGCAGAACCAGCCCAGCAGCAGGTTCTAAGAGGGGAGAGGTCCTGCCTCTCCTGTGGCAGCATCTGAAGGAGAATCCCCTCACTTTATGCTCACCCCAACACAGAGACTCTGTTGCTGCCAGAACTAGGGCCCAGCATGGCCCCTGAGGATCACTACCGCCGGCTTGTGTCTGCCCTGAGTGAGGCCAGCACCTTTGAGGACCCCCAGCGTCTCTACCACCTGGGCCTCCCCAGCCACGGTATGTGCCCCCACCCTATGGCACCATCCCTTACCAAGTGTCTACCCGTGTGTGCTGGGCTCTTGCTGTCCCTGGAGACCTCTGCCCACCCTGGAAAGAGGCTCTGGATCTTTGGCCAAGACTGGGTTTGGATGCGGATCTGTAGCCCCTTGTAGGGGGCACTGAGGGGTGACTCGCCTTCCCCCTCTGCCCAGGCACCCACTTGTTTGGGTAGATCCGGGGGATCCCCCACAGGCATATCCCGACAGTCCACCCCCGCCATCTCCCACAGACTCTCCAGCAGGGCCACCCCTCACTTGTGACCTGCAATCACTGTCATTTCACAGATGAGGAAACAGTCTGGGGTGAGCCCCAGTGAGAGTGGAAGGTGGGGACTGAGCCAGGCCCACCCACCCCTCTCCAGTACACGCAGCGTCTCATTGTCCGCTGATCTGTAGTCCTGTACGCTGCCATCAGGGTGGTGTGTGGGACTGTGCCGACACCTCACCTGGAGTCAGCTCTACGTTGGAGGGCGAAGAGGAGGGGAGCAGTCGGGCCAGAACATCCAGAAGGGAGGGTGGGTAGCAGTTAGGATGTGGCCGCCAGGACCTACCTCAGGGGTGCTCAGAAGCCCCCGCTGGAGGCACAGTCCCTGCCCCACCCAGCTCCCCACCCTGTGCTCTGTCCATCTGTCCTTCCTGCCTCTCATGGACACACCTCACCGACCCACCATCTGGCACCCTGACCAGCTGCACCCTAGCCTGGCAGACCCCAGCATGCGGTGCTGCCCCTAGCTTGGCTTTTCAGGCTGGAGGTGCGTGAGGAGTGCTGGGAAAGGGGGCAGGATTTCTTCTCCTTACACAAGGCACTGTCCCCCAGGGCAGTCAGGCACCGAGAGCCTGAATAATTCACCAAATGTTAATAATTTAAAAATCTTCCTTTTTAATTGCTTTCCCTGCCCTGCCTGGGGCCTGCTCCGCTGGCCTGCGCCAGGGAGGGGGCGCCGGCCACCGGGGAGCAGCGCCGGGAGCCGGGCTGTCAATCATGGCCCTGCGCCGCCGCCCCCGCCACGGAGCCGACTGTAAATAACCGAGGCCGCCGGGCGGGCGCGGGGGCGAGGGGCCCCGCTGGGATCGATGCAGGCGGCCGCGCCGGCTGGGCTCTGCGGGCTGGCACCCGGCCCGGGCAGGGCCCACCTCCGCTTTTCGGGTAATTAATTTATAAACAGGAGGCGGTGGCGGCGGAGCCTACACAAATGGGGGGCTGCGGGGGTGGGGGACCCAGAGGCCCAGCCCCAGGCAGGATGGGGACTCGGATGGGGAGCAGAGTACTAGGCGCCTTGAGCGTGCACTGCGTGTTCCCTAGAAGGGGGTCACCTGGGCATTGTCAGTACAGGGTTGGAAACCCATTCCCACTCCTCCAGGAGCAGGCCTGCGCCCTCACTCTTGGGCCTTTGCATAACCCCATCTGCAGCCCTGCTCTCCACAACCTCTGAACTTCTTTCAACATCAACATTCGCACCACAGAATCCCCTGCCTTCAGAGCCTTTCCCTCCCTCCCCACTGCGTTTGAGTTACTGAAATCCCCATACCCTTTCAAATGCTTACCGGCCCCTCTCCCAATACAGGTGGGTGCCTCCCAACCCCCATTCCTAACACCATATAAAGCTAGCTGCGCTGTAATGATTTGAGTCTCCCCTGTCCTGTGGCCTTCTGTTCATATTTCTGTCCCCATGACCAACCAGCAAGGTCACTGTAAGGATGTGCTCTCATTGGCTTCTGGTCTCCTTGGTGTCCTTCACTCAGCAGGGTTGGGGTAGTGAGAGACCTGGCGTAGCCTGGCCTCTGGTCACTACTGACCAACACCCCCCCAACTCCCAGATCTCCTGAGGGTTCGGCAGGAGGTGGCGGCAGCAGCTGTGAGGAGCCCCAGTGGCCTGGAAGTCCACCTGCCTTCATCCACGGCAGGTCAGCGTCGAAAGCAGGGCCTGGCTCAGCACCGAGAGGGCACCATGCCAGCTGGCACCCCATCCTTCTCAGAGAGGTACTGGGGTGCCCACATCAGAGAGGCCCCCATCTTGTCTATGCTCATTTCTTGGATACAAAGCTGGGGTGGGCCTATCAGAAACCTAGTACCTGGTTTCTGCAGGTCCCGTCCACAGCCTGCATCTCCTTACCTTGCCACCTGCCTTCAGTGTGCACACTCTTTGCCCCCTTCGCAGCCACACGCTGCCGTGTCGGTACAGAGTGTGCCAGGCATTGTGCTGGCCCTAGGTTCATGGTCTGCAGAAAGGTCCTGACACCCGCTGAGCTGGTCAGAGGCCCAGAACACTCCTGGAGTAGAATGTGTGGGGGTGACCATCCCTCTGGGCAGGGTGTTAAGGGTGACTGCCGTTTCTGTTGAGCGACTGTGGGACTCGCTGAATCCAGGTGCCCCAGAGAGAGCTGAGGGCTTTGCTCCCCCAACAGGTAGGTGAGGGGCTGGAGGCAGATTGGGGGAGTCTGTGGCGAGGGGGGGTGTGGAGGGGGGCAGAAGGCAGAAGAGGGGAGCAGTGCGAGGTCTGGAAACCCTGACACACACACACACCCCCCACCCCCCACCAGCACCCTGCCCCCGCTTCGCCCGCGCCCCACTGGTCCACCGGCAGAGGCGAGGGGGGTGTGGAGGGGGGCAGAAGGCAGAAGAGGGGAGCAGTGCGAGGTCTGGAAACCCTGACACACACACACACACCCCACCCCCCACCAGCACCCTGCCCCCGCTACGCCCGCGCCCCACTGGTCCACCGGCAGAGGCCAAGGGGTGAGCGACCTAGGCGGGCTGTAAGGGGCCGGGCGCCAGGGTACGTCCCTCCCCCCAACAACGCCGCGCCTCCCGCCCTCCTCCCCCGAGCGCTGTTTGCAGCTGCCTCCCCCGCCTCCAGGATTGCAGCTAATTGCGCCCCCCATCCCCCAGCCGCACAGGGTCCACCGCAGGCGGGGAGGCGGGGGCCGGGCGCGCCCCGTGCGGTAATTACCGCTGCAGTCGCCGCCGCCCGCCGGGTCAGCGCCTCCGCGCCGCCGCCGAGATTAATTGGCGCCGCCAGCCGGGGGCGGGGGCGGCGCACGACCCGGAGTCGTAACGAGCAGCCGCATCGACCGCCCGCGGGGCCGGCAATTAGTAGAGGCGGCGGCCGGAGGGAAGGGGGTGAGGGTGGGGGCGCGGGGTAGTTACGGGAAAGGAGGGGGCGCGCGGGGACGAGGCCGGGGCCTGCGGCGCGGACTGCTAACGGCCCTGTCGTTCACAGGGAGCTGTCGCAGCCGCCCCCCTTGCTGTCACCCCAGAATGCCCCGCACATCGCCCTGGGCCCTCACCTCAGGCCCCCCTTTTTGGGGGTGCCCTCGGCTCTTTGCCAGACCCCAGGTGAGGAGTGGGCGGGGGGTGCGAGCTCTTTGTGTCCTAAGGGGCTGTGAGTGAGCACGCCGCGAGGCCGTCGGTGTGGGCGCAAATGGGTTTGCCGGTGACGGACCCCGTGTCCCCGAGTGTGCCCCGACTACCCATCCCGGCCCCGTCGAAGCCAAGGACACACCAGGTGGGCTTGGGTGGCCCTAGACCACTCGGCCACCTGGCCTCGTGGTCTGTCCCCTTCCCACCAGGTTACGGGTTCCTGCCCCCTGCCCAGGCGGAGATGCTGGCCAGGCAGCAGGAGCTCCTGCGGAAGCAGAACCTGGCCCGGTAAGTGCGATGGCGACCGGTGAGGACCAGGTGGCACTGCCGAGCTACATGACCCACCCTGCCGTCTGCTTTTCCCGGTCCAGGCTGGAGATGTCTGCAGAGCTGCTGCGTCAGAAGGAGCTGGAGAGCGCGCACCGGCCTCAGCTGCTGGCGCCCGAAGCCGCCCTGCGCCCGTCGGAGGGCGCCGAAGAGTTGCAGCGGCGCGGGGCCATGCTGGTGCTGAGACACAGCTCCGCGCCGCTGCTGGCCCTGCCCCCCCAGGGACCCCCAGGCCCCGGCCCCGGCCCCCCCACCCCTCCCCGGGAGCCTGTCCGCCGGGCCCTTCGGAAGGGGGGCCCCAGCCCTGCCTCAGCCCACTCCAGTGAGTCCAAGGAGACCACAGGGGCTGGGTTCTGGGCACAAGATGGCTCTGAGGATGAGCCCCCCAAGGATTCAGAAGGCGAGGACCCTGAGATGGTGGCTGCTGGGGGCCAGGGCCCCAACTTGGGCCAAGCCCCAACTGGAGGGGCCAGCCCTGAGGGGAAGGGGCTTCTCTCAGGGTCCATGCTGCCCCCTCCACTGCCCCTGGGCTTACCCTACGCCGTCAGCCCCTACTTCCACACAGGTGGGCATCCCCCCTCCATGCTTTAGAGCCCTCCATGGGGTGGAGGGAAACCCAGTCCCCACCACCACCCTGGGTCTTAGGGAGGGGGTCCATGGGGAGAAAAAAAAATCCCTTTTAGTCATCAATCCACCTCCTCTGAACAATTTGGGCCAGTTCAATAGACATGGGTGGGAGAATAGGAAAGCGCTGGCCATAGTCCTAGTAACCCCACCCCCCCTAACCCAGGCACCATGGGGGGACTCTTCATGGATGGGGAGGAGGCCACAGCCCCTGAGGACCTCAGCAAGTGGACAGTGGACGATGTCTGCAGCTTTGTGGGGGGCCTGTCCGGCTGTGGAGAATATGCACCGGTGAGGGGGCGGGGTGGTCACACACCTTCCTGAGATGGTTCTGAGTTCATTCCCCAGTGCCTCTTCCCACCCCAAATCTCCCCTCCTCACTAACAGTGTGTGGGGAGGGAGAAGGATGCTGTTGCATGCCCACCCCCACCCCGTCCCCGGGGCCCTTGGCCATGTCAGCGCTTCTGCCTCCAACATAGGCATATGCTCGACACAAAGATCTTCCTTTCATTTCCAAGTTTTTCCAGCGAACTATACCAACAGCTTCTCTTAACCCTGCTCTCTCTGGAAAGCCATGAGGCAGCCCCAGGCACTCAGCCCTTGGTGGGCTGGAGGGACCCAGCAGGGTGGGCAGGCACTGGTCCCAGTACTCAGGCCCTGACATCCGCCCCGCCCCCCCCCAGGTATTCAGAGAACAGGGGATCGATGGGGAGACCTTGCCCCTGCTGACCGAGGAGCACCTCCTGACCACCATGGGGCTGAAGCTAGGGCCTGCTCTCAAGATCCGGGCCCAGGTGAGTGCCAGCTGGGGGCAGGAGTCTCCGGACAACGGTAGGTCAGCACTGAGGCTCTTTGTGGCTGTAAGCCGACAGTGCAGCCAGTCCCCCACCCAGGCCCATCTCTCCACAGGTGGCCAAGCGCCTAGGCCGAGTCTTCTACATGGCCAGCTTCCCTGTGGCTTTGCCGCTGCAGCCACCAACGCTGCGGCCCCCAGAGCGGGAGCTCACCTCTGGGGAGCAGCCCCTGTCCCCAACAACGGCCCCCTCCCCCTATGGGGGGGGGCACCCCCATGCTGGCCGAGCCTCGCCCAAGCAAGAGAATGGAACTGTGGCTCTGCTCCCAGGCCCTGCAGAACCCCCCCAGCCTCTGTGCTGAACTGGTGGGTGAGCCACCCTGACCCCTAAGTCCTTCAGTGCCAGCAGCTGATGGTGCTGACCCACCCCACAGCTTACTTGCGTTTTGGATTTGGATGCAAAAACGCAAAGAATTTTTAAAAGGAAAGTGACGTAAGAGGAAAAGCGTTTTCAGAACTTTCTGGGGGTGGCAGCACAGACAGGTGCACACAGCCTGGGGACCCAAACCTGAACCCAGGCACGGGGACCCTGCATCCTGGGAACCTGCAGACAAGCCACAGAATGACAGAGGAGGCACGTCATGCCACACTGGCCACGGCCGTGCCTGCTAGCACTGTCTGGGACTGGGACTGCTCCTTGAGAGGCTTTCCACATCCTGCCGTTGGGGGAAAGAGGTCGGGGCAGAGTCCCACTCCAGACCAGCTTCTCTCACAGGCTTGATGTATCTAACCCAACACTGTGGGGCGCAGCAGTAGACAGCCCCCACGGTGCTGGTTTCCATCCCCACAGCCACCACTCCAGGGATCTGCACAGGGCTCGGTACTTTCTGGTCTCTCGTGTTGTAAAAATAAAGCCCCATCCACCATCTACTGCCCTTCCCCCACAGGCTCAGGGCCGGCCAAGAAGCTACAAGCCCGACTGCCTGGTGAGGTGGGAGCACTGCACAGCAGTCCCCACGGGTCCCCAGGCTGGCAGCCCTCAGTCCTCCTCAGAGAGCTGCAGATCCTGCAACTCATCCTCTGGTCCCTGGGCCAGCTGCCACAGCTCCTGAAGGTCCAGGCCCGCCTCTGTGTCTGGGCCTCCATCTGCAGGGAGAGACCAAGGCAACATAAATTCTGCTTTATCAGGAAGAAGCCAGCCTTGAATTCCTATCGCTAATTAATCACAGCCCTAATTAATTTATTGGTGCCGCTATTACTGGACCAGCAGGAACACAGCAGCTGGCCTGGCATCCCCAAGGAGGGGTGTGGGCCCAGCTTAGAGCCACAGCCTCCCACCCGATGGCCCTGCCTGCCTACGCCCATGGCAGCCTTGGGCTCCTGGACAGATAGGCTCAAAGGGCCACAGCACTACCGCTCCCCCCCAGGAACCACTTACCTTTTGAACTGCCGACCTCTTCCTGGCTGCTACAGCTGCCCTCCTCCTCCTCTGCCTCCTCCACCCTCTGCCAAGCTCTTGGGGACCCAGGCATCCCTGGGGACCAAGGAGAAGAGTCCATGGGAGTGGGCCCGCCAGCAAACGCACACTGGGGGAAGCTAGTGCAGGAAGGTGGGCCAGGTTCACAACCCCACACCCCCCACCTTTCCCTCAGGCCCCCTTGGGGTAGGTGGAGAGGGCTCCCAAGTGCCCAGCAAAGAGTGGGGGGTGAGGGAACACGGTCTGGGGACACGTGTTCCAATTCCAGGAGGCCCTCACCTCAGAGCAAGCAGAGTGTGGGAGAAGGGCCCCAGCAAACGAGCGGTAAGGTGGGAGCCGGCACCCCCTTCTGGTTCCATGAGCTGTCTAAGGAAGCCCTCCAGGTCCACCTTCCCCTTCCCCGCAGGGAGCTCAGGCCCCTACCTCTC
Source organism: Callorhinus ursinus (assembly GCF_003265705.2). Lineage (NCBI taxonomy): Eukaryota > Metazoa > Chordata > Mammalia > Carnivora > Otariidae > Callorhinus > Callorhinus ursinus. The sequence goes on along the minus strand of NW_027397080.1, from coordinate 36,900,524 downwards.
TCTGAGAAGTCCATGCTACTGTCTTCTTCACTGTCCCAGTGAAAGAGATCCTTAAATTCCACCCTGTCTTCATTCTTGTCTCCTACCTTCCGCCGCTTTATCTGTGGCAAGTTCAAATCTTCCAGCTGGAAGGACCCGGAATCAGAGTAGGAGGTGAGGGTGGTCAGGTGGCTCTGAGAGCCCCCCCCAAGCCTGGTCCCCAACCTGCCCTGTCTCGGCCCTGGGCCCCGCCCTCCACCTCAAGGCTTAGCCCACAGCCGCAGCTAGGTCACACCATGCATCACGCAGCAAGGACCCTGACCGCAGTTACTGTCTCCCTCTCCCTCGCATTCCCAAAGACAGGCTCTACCCAAACCCAGTGTCCCTTTATCCAAACCCATTCGCTCCTCCGTTCCCCTCCAAGTGTCGCCTCCCAACCAGTTTTCCATGCAAAGACTCTGCTTGGCCACTTTTTCTGGCCAACTCTTGGTCAGCATCACTGGATAGGACTCCTTGACAGCCGCCCTGCCAGGCAGGTGAGGAGGCCCCAGCCACACACTGGCCACCAAGTGCCGTCAAGGCTACAGTCACGCCCACTGGCTGGAGGCCCAGCTGCAGCCCCTCACCTCTCTGTCTCCAAACCTTCAACCATCAATCCCAGAACAACAGCAGACCCATGATGATATCAGCGCAAGGACCCAGATACAGACACGCCACTCAGCATGTCCCCTGAAGTCACACCATCCCACACCCGCTGGCCAGGCCCAGACTCAGAGGCATAGCCCCTCCTGTGCCTCCCTGCCTATCCTCCTGGTGTCCAAGGTCAGTCTAGCCACTCGCTCCCCCAAAATCCCCAGCCAGTCTGGCCTCCAGGGACTCCTCCTGAGGGTCATGAGAGAAGCCCCCTGATTACCCAGTTCTGCATGATGTCTGCCCCTTCAGAGCGGCCACAGGACAGGCTGCAGCTGCGAACAGGCCCCAGCCATCCTGCTGACATTGTCCCTGGGACAGTCCCCTCCCACAAGCTCCCTTCCCCACTCTGATCTTAGAAGTCACAGCCAGGGAGCTAGATCCTTGTCTCAGAACAAACCAGGTGGTCACGCCTGCCCATATCCCCCCCGCCAACCCGCCCCCCAGCAAACGTCCCCTGCAGACATACCCGCTCTTTGCCACTGATCTCCAGCTGGATCTCTCGCTCCCTCAGCTTCCGCCACTGGCTGTAGTACTTGGTGAGAGGGGTCCCTTCCTCTCGGGTGTGCTTCTCCCAGGCATCCTGTGGGGAGAGGTTCAGAATCATGTCCCATCCTGAGCAAACCTCCAAAGCCCAGTCCTGCACTGACTAGGACCCTCAGGCAGTGCCACCCACCCTCGCGAGCTCCCAACTGACCACCGCGTGCTGATCGGCCACACCGAAGGAGGCCCCCTGGCGGCGGCTGCAGATGTACCCTGCGTTCTCCTGCACCTTCTCCAGCAGCTGGTGCAGCTGCCGGCAGTAGGTGGCCACCTTGCACTCCCGGAGGAACGACTTCAGCTGCAGAAGGAAGGGGGGGCTCAGTCAGCGTCCAGACACAGGCCTGCTCTGCACCCCACAACCTGTCTGGGTCACACATGACCACAGGGAGGCGGTGGGGGAGCAGGGAACATGGGTTCATGTGTCTCACGGCCCAAGTGCACATGTCTGGCCTTGGGGAGCCCTAGTGCACACAGCTGGGGAGTGGGGCCCAAGCGCACACAGCGGACTGTGGGGAAGGGGGCGCTGCATGACCGCTGTTGCCAGGGCCTATGGGGGCTGGAGAGCAGATGGCCCATCCCATAGGCCAGGCAGAGGCACGGAGGCCACAGTGGGGCAGCATGGATCTACCCTCCAGGTCAAATCCCACTCTCCGCCTGTCTCTGTAAATAAAGTTGTATTGGTACATGTCCACACTCAGTCACGTATGTCTTTCTGTGGGTTTTTTGTACATCGGCTCGAAGACCTGAGCAGCTGTGAGAAACCACATGACTGTAAAGTCTAGAGTACTTACCCTTTGACTCTACCAGAACAGTTTGCTAAGCCCTGTTCCAGACTATGATCCCTGGGACCTGGAGTCCAGAAATAAAGCCCTGCATACACAGCCACACCTGTCCCTGGATGGGCCTCTGAGCCAGTGCAGTTCTGGTCTGAGCAGCCCCACCCCTACTCACCAAGCAGGCCTACAACTGTGCTAGGCTGCTTCTGCCCACCAGGGCCAGACAGGGACAGGCAGTGCCACCTGGCCCTTCCCATGAGAGGCACCTGCCTCCTTGAGATGGGAAACATCTGGGCTGAAAGCAAACGGACCTCTGACAGAGGTTAAGGTTCTGCTACTGGTCCTGTGTGGCTGTGACAAGGGTGCCTCCCTCTAGTCACTATATAAATGGGGAGCTGAGCCCATTAAGACAGCTTCGTCTGCCATATGGCAGGCCGTCGAGGGATCTGCGAAGGGAAGGGGGACCTAGACAGTGGGTACACACCTGCAGGATGGCGGGCAGCGCCAGTTCAGGGAACGCAATGCTGTGGGCCTGGCTGTGCAGGTATTCCAGGATGAGGTCATAGAGCTGCTCCACCAGGCCATCCTGAGGCAGCAGGGAAGAAAGGAGAATGTCAGGGATGGGAAGATGGGAGCTCAGCGCTTTTCCAGAGCAGTCCAATGTGTCCTTTCACTTTCCAGGGTGGAAATCGGAGGATGTGACTCCACAGCCTCCCCAAAAGCCACACTCACACTCAGCGTAGCTGAGGCCAAGGAACACTGCTCCCCCCCACCCCAAAAGACCCATGAAGGTCCGCACAAACTCTGGAGGGCAGCGAGCCCCCTCCCATCCACACTCATCTGACTCCTGTCACCCTACACACTGACCTCAGTGCCCTATGACATCCGGCTGTGACCCCCACCCAAGGCATTTCCCCAAACCCCTCCACAGGAGGCCTGAGGCCAGCCTCACCCGGTACGCCTTCTCCTGCAGGTTGACTTTGGACAGCTTCAGGATCACGGTGAAGTTGATGGGCTTGGAGCTCATGCGCCCCGGCCTCTTGTTGAAGTCGACCTGCTGGAAAATCTGTCCCAAGACCACATCAGCCCGGCCTGCTGTGCCTCATGCCTCACTGGACCACACACTCTACCCATACTCTGGGTCCCTAGAGACCCATTTTGGAACCAGGGACAAGCAGCCACATGCAGGGCCAGTCCCGTGGCCCAGAGACCCCCTGCCTTGCAGAACTCTGGCCTCCAAGGGAGTCACCTTACCCCAGACTGGATCTGGCCGATGGGAGTAGAACCAAGAGCACACACATGCTACCGCCTCTCTCCGAAAACCAAAGAAAGGCCCTTCCTTTACACAGCCACTGTCACTGCAACGTTCTCACCCATGACTGCACCCCCGAGGCCTGGTGCCAACCCCAGGCCTGCATCCCTGGGAGGATCTCAGACAAGGGCCTGGGAAGCAACCACTCCCCCATCCTCCACAGAGACCACAGGCTATGCACATCGGCCTCCGCCTCTTGGAGAAGCCCACCCCTAGGTCCGAAGGCTGAAGGCTGCGGGGTGCCCTGGGGCAGCAGAGTGGGAGCCAAGCCCCTCCTCACCACCCCTGCACAGAGGTGATCCAGGATGTTGTTCTGAAGGAGACGGGTGGCCGACACCGAAGATATCAGAGCTGGGGATGATGGTTCCCAGCTGAGCTCAACACAACTCCAGATGAATATCACCCATGACTAAGGTAATAACAAACTGTTTCCCTAAGGGAACACTGCCCTTTCTCAAACCCGGCTCAGCCTGGGGCGCCAGGGGGCGGGGGGAGTCGCTGCTCTCAAAACCCCTTCCCACCCACCCAGGAAGGGCAGGGCAGAAACTGCCTCCTGACTTGTTTTTTCTGGGAAGGAGAGACCTGCACCCCTGGGCATGAAGGGACATGCCAAGCAGAGCTGAAGCAGGGGTCAGTCAGTATGAGAGCTGTGCTAAATTAAAAGAAATCAGAATAGGAACCCTCCAGGGGCTCCCTCCTCTCTCCTACTTGGTCAGAGATACAGAGCACAGCCCTATGACACACAGCACACACCACACTGAGACACTCATCCAGCCCCTCCAGTGGTGGGTGGTACTAAGCCCTCTCTGATAGGAAGATGTGAAGTCCTAAGTATATGGTGGGCTGGGGCCTAACCCCTACTGGGTTTCTGGGCTTTAGTCGAACCACCTTTCCCTACCTAAGCTACACGCATGTGCAGGCATGCACGTGTGCACATACACACAAATGCACACAGGAGTGTGCAGGAAAAGAAATGCAGCTTTGGAATCAGACCTAGACTTCTGGCCCAGCTCTCCTGGTCATTGTAATAGACCAGACAGACCCAAGTGTGTCCTAAAACCAGCTCCCTCAGGCCAGCCCTGCAGGGCAGCTGCCCGTGTCCTCACTGCCACTCTAGCCCACGAACACACACCACCAGCTTGGGCGGGTGGCAAGGCACTGCACAGAGCGATGCCCTCCCAGAACCTGCTCTACAAATGAGAAAACCAGCACTCGGGAAGTACATTATCTCAGAACACACGGTCCGCATACGGCAAGAAGGGCCTCCGAGGACAGCACGGAGGCACTGGACCACCCCACCCGGTGGCGGGTACCCTCTCACCTCCAGCATGAAGGGCAGCACTGGGATGAAGGTGCCAGTACTCTCCGAGAGCAGCGTCAGAGCACGCACGCAGTGCATGCGCAGGGGGTAGAAGCGGGCAGTGGGGACCAGCCTGGGAGCGTGAGAAGGCAAGGGTGAGCAGAGGCCCGAGCCTCAGAGACCCCACAAACCACCCGCCTGGCCTGGCTGCCCATGACCCATTCCCACCCGTGGGGTTCTAACCTCATTTCTGTCAGGGTCAGTTTGGCCACACCTGCCCCTTCTGATTCCTCCAGACAGAACACGGCAGAACAAAGGCCCCGACTGAAATCCTGGTCTTAAGGACCTGTCTCCTCACTCAATTGTCAGGGTAAGGAAACACCCCAAATGACTTTTGACTTAATTTCATTTTAATGCAGGAGGGTGGCAAAGGGAGATGGCTCACTCAAGACTTCCTTTCTTCCCTGCTCCGAGCTTTCAAGGCTCCCCCTTCAGGAGCTCAGGGGCGACCCCTCCTGGCCAACAATGGCAGCCGCCCGCCACATGCAGCTCCTCCAACCCAACAGACCAAAGCTCAGGAGTCACAACTGACCTGTGGCCTATCATGCAGCCCTGCTCTGTCCAAGAATCAATTCCTTCCAACTGCACATAGCCCCTTCTACCCAGCATCACCCAGAACACACGAGTCTGGGACGGTGGGCCACAGACTGCACCACCCCCAGTCCCTCCTCAGGCGCTGCCAAGTAACAGACCCCAGGGTCCAGGGATCGTCCAGACCCTCCTGAAGAAGCAGGATGGCCTCCCTGGCCCCTGAGGATGCCTCCCTTGTAGCCCTGACCCTGACCTCCCTCGGCCCTCGGGGCGACCCTGCCCACCCAACTCACTTGATGCAGCCGATTACCACCTGGGAGAGGGGGTAGATCAAGGGCTGGAGGGCTTCACTGGGGCAGACCGTGCTGAGCGCGCGGCACCACAGGTACAGGCAATGCACGAACTGCCAGTTGTACACCGACTGGTATGTCTCCTGGGCAGAGCGAAGTCCATCTCCAGGTCAGCGCAGGGCTCCTGGAATGGCCCAGCTCTTCCTCACCCACCATGTGCACAGGATCCCAGCCAGCAGCGGCACTGTGCCCACCTACCCAACCTCCCCCCTCCACCGGCCACCTATTCCCAAAGCCCCCACCAGCAAGGACCCTGATCTCACCAAGATGCTAGGCTGTCTCTCCCAAGAGAATGAGGCTTCCAGGAGGCCCCAGGCCCTCAGCCACGTCAGGCTGGGGCCACCCCCACCCCACCCCACAAGCACAACCACACACCTTCTTGCATGTGGTCATGGCATTGCGCAGGTGGATGGCGAGCTGGCGGATGTAGAGGAAGGCGTGCTGGTAGGTGATGCCAGTGTCCAGGGCAAGCAGTTCGGTCAGGGTCCGCTGCATGAAGCTGATGAAGGGCAGGGTGCTAGGAGAGGTGAACTTGCAGTTCCTCACGTACGTGATGTACATTTGCTGCCAGAAAGACCCCAGTCAGAGCCACCTGAGCTCCCAGGGCCCTGGGTACCCACCACCCAGCTCCAAGCCGCCACCAGACACCTGGGCCTCTCCTTTATAGCTGCTGCCTCGGCGGGAACCAGTCTGGCCATGTCTGCTGCAGACCCCTCTCCCCACACGGCACCTGCTCCTTGGGCCCCTGCTACCGCTCTGCCTCCACATGTATACACCCACCAATCCCATACAAAGTTTGCAGTGCCAAGAGGAGGGGTCCTGTAGGTACGGTGGGGTGCCAAGGAAGCTGCAGCATGAATAACTGCAGGAAAAGGCAAGAACACCACGGAGGGACTGGGAAAGAGGGAGGCAGAAAAGCCCCAGCTATGTGCCAGGCCTTTGCAGGTGTTTCTAGAGGGACTCCGTGTGGGAAAGGCCACCCCAAGCTTGCAGCCGGACCCCATCCCTCTCCACACTTGATGCCCTCATCCACTGAGGGAAAGAGCTGTGCAGAGTAGTCCATGTGGAGCCCCAGGGGGCCAAGAGCTCCCATCCCTGTCACGGTCCCCAACTTCTCAGGGAGGGAACTGTGATGACAGCGTGGGTCAGCCCAGAGCCACAGTGCCAACAAAGGGCACCAACCACAAGGGCAGCTCTCCAGCCCTCAGGCCAAGACTTTCAGCCCAGACCCTGATGGACAGACTCGGGAGCACTAGAGGCAGGAGCCCTGGGCCTGAGGACTACCTTGAGGACAGGACTCAGGAAGACGTCCTTCTTGTGCCGGCAGACCTTGACAAGGACCAGGAAGGCCAGTACACGCAATGTCTCTTCCCCTGTGCTCCACAGGACCACCATCCTCTGCGGAAGGCAAGATGTCATTGCCTGCCCCAGCCTCCCCAAGCCCCAAGCCCACCCAGAGGCCCCTGCAGTCACTGCTGGGAGACAGCCTTTCCCAAAGCACCTCAGGAGAGAAGCACTCAGAACTCAATTAGGGAGTAACAAAACATAAAACTAACCCTGTGAAGGCAGTACCACAAAAACACACGATGCCCATATCCAGAAACGCACATTAGAAAACAACAAAAGTACGTCTTCATTTCTCGTCAGAAACCTCAGGAAGCTGCCACCTCACGTGACTGGTCTTGCAGCCCCAAGAGCAGAGAGCTGACGGAGACAGAACCCAAGCAAGGGCAGGGTGGGGACGGGCGCAGATGCCACCTGCACTCTGGCTAGGAGTGGGGCATGTCTGAGGGGTAGTGGCACGCACCCCCCATCCCACCGATAGAGCGAGGGGCCGCGCACCTTGAGCAGCGCGCGGCACTGCTTGGGGAAGGTCAGGTAGTACGACACGGAGCTGCTGACATGCTGGAGCACAGCTGCTGTTACCGTTGCCTCCGCTACGCAGGCCACCAGCTGGGGAAGCAGGAGTGCGCTGTGAGGGGCCACGCACATGTGGGCAACAAGGAAGGACCGGACCACGAGATGTGGCCAGGCCCCATGGAACACGGCAGGCCCTCTCCCCGCCGGAACTGCACCTGTATAACTGAGCTCAGGTAAACCTTGATGTCCAGCCGGAGCTTCCCCCACAGCGGGCTGCTGGACGGCTGCAGCACCCTGCAGAGAGACCAAACCCACACCCGTCTGAGTGAACCCCCACACTGCACGCTTTCCGCCAAAACCCACCACCCTTCAAGGTGACTGCTCTCTCAGTGCAGCGGCCCCCTTCATGCAAGAGTCCATGCCTGACCAATGCCAGCACCACCCTCACCTGTCTGTCAGTTTCCCTGCCCCCTTCAGACAGAGCCACCTCCACAAGGCTGCCCCCTCCCCATCACGAGTCCAGCCCTGGCAACTTCCACCAGACCCAGATAACTCCTGTGTCCAGGTCCGCCATTGCCCCATACCTCCCTTTCAGGTAATGACGGCAGGACCCTTCCCTAGAGTCTTCTTTCTTCCTCTGCAAGGTGTCTGGGGGTAGTCTGACCCTTCAGGCTCTTACTACCTCCTGGTCATGTGGCTGCATGACCCTCCCAGGCAAACGTCCCTCCCCTTCTACCAAAGGTCTGCCGCTCTTCTCTCCCCTCTGAAGACTCTTCACAGCCTCCTCCACTCAATGTACCTCTAATGTGGAGCTTAAGGTTCTCAAACTAGCTTTGAAGAGGCACCTACCTATGGGCACACACACCTCCCAGAGCAAACAGCAAAGGAGTGGACAAGATATTCATTTAAAGAGAGAAAAAGAGAACAAAAAAGAGAGAATCCTGACCTAGAAAACTAGTGGTGCAAAGCCAAGCACACACTCTGGGCCCCCTAAAAAATTCTGGGTAGAGGGTGTACCTTCTCATAAAGAAAAGAGAAAGAAAGAAGGACAAAGCCACCCGACTGGCCCTGAGTGCCCAGCCTCTCCCGGGAACCCTGCAAAGGGCCTGGCTCTATCTTCAACATCCCTCTATCCTGGCTGAGTCTAGAGAGGACCCCTAGATCACAAGGCCTCTGGCTTCCCCAGCGCAGGGGCCCGACTACGCCTCCCTACCTCCCCTCTTCCCTTTCACCTGCTACTGTCCTTTGGGACTTTTCCAAACAGCAACTTCTGGAGACAGCCAAAGAGATCTCGAATGCAGAAGGTAACCAGGGCGTTGAACACTGCAATAGAGGGACCACAGATTCCATTCACAGGACAGAAGATGGAGGAGAGAGCCTGTATCCCATGTCCTCTCACCCCAGCTCACCAGCACTGTCCGTGACCTGGAATTTGCTGGCTTCGGCACCTTCTTGGTCTCCTTGGGTGGTGACCACAGCAGCTCGGAATGCCTGCACAACTTCGTGGAACAGCTTCGGAGTAAGGTGATGCTAAAGGGGTTAAGAGGACCCAAAATGTTGGGGGAGAAATCAGCTGTGTCAGACAGAGCATGAGGCAACCAGAGCTCCAGAAACCTGCTCTATGAGAGAATGGCGCCCCTTGCCCACATTCTGAGATGTGGAAGCAGTGTTATGGAGCCACATTCAGGGAACAAAAAAGGGAGTCCAGAATGTTCCTGGAAGGGCAGGGAGCCTGGCTCAGGGCCATAAGGGAGAGGCTGAGGGTCCCAGATCTGGATGGTGACCTGTGACAGGTGGTATCTAGAATTCTCCCCCTGTCCTTTCTTTTTCCTGCAGAAACCAATGCAAAACCCTGGGAAGAAGGGCTCTGGCTCCACTGACGGGCAGAGGCACAGAGACTATGTCTTGCCCACAGTGGATTTCAGGCAGCAGGGAGCCTGAGACAGAAATTGAGGGGAAGAGAGCAGGAGAGCCCCTAGACTCTCTGACTGAAGGACAGAATGCAATCCTGGAGCCTCTCAGCATAAAGAAAGAATTAAGTGAGATTCTCTGGTGCCAAAGAGGACTCCAGTGCCAGTGCTCAGAGAAGGGCTCCTCCCAACTGCACAGACCCAAGTAACTGAAATGAGGCCAGCGCAGACTCGGAAAGCAGGGTGGGGGCGGTGGGGGTGTCCAATTGCCCACCCTATGCCACTCCTCACCTTTGCTGCCTGCTTCCATCTCTCAACCATCACAAGGGTCACAGGAGCAGAATCTCTTCTCTTCCCCTTCAGTCCTCTGGGGACCCCATCCCCATCTGCATCTTCCCCCTCCACACTTGCTTCCTGCACCAGACAGAGGGCCAGGCTGCAGCAGGATGTAGAGGCCATAAGTGTGGCCCTGCCCCCACCAATTCTGCCTAGGCCCTCACTTCCAGCGTATCTGGCAGAGAGTGGAGCTGCTCCTCTTCATCCTCAGTGCTGTCTGAATCACTAAAGTTCAGCAGGCTCTGGTCATTCTCCTGTAGGAACTTGTAGAACTCGGGATCTTTGTCCTTCAGCCGAGAGAGCTGGTCCTTATGCTCAGATGCTCGACCTTTATGCCGGCTGAGAAGGTGGGGGCATCAAGTACAATGGATAGGCACAGCCCACAGGGGTCGGGGAAATGGGATGAGGCTTCCTGTCCTCCACACTGTAAGCTTGCCAGCCTCCACAGAGAAGCTACAGGGCTCCGCAACAGCTACCAACAACCAAGGCAGGGGGATCTCCAGTGTTGAGTTTTCAGCAGATCCCCCCTCCCCTAAACTCCAGACTCACGTATCCAACAGCCTCTCTACACCTGCATTTCAAACCCAACACATACAACACTGAACTTGTGCTTCTCCCAAACTTGCTCTGCTGGCACACTGCTCCATCTCAGGTGTCGGTAACCCTACCTTTCCAGGTACTCAAGTGAAAGACAGCCTCTCTACCTCTTATGCCCAGCATGCAAAGTGCCATGAGGTCTCATCAGCAAAACCCCTTCAAAGCCCCTCATGCCTCCTCTTAAACCAGCACCATCCCCCGGTTCTCCCAATTACCACCAGTGGTCTCTCCCTATCTCCGTGCCCACCAACTCCAAGCTACTCTCAACACAGCAACCCAAGTGACCCTTTGCGTTAATGCCACGTGACACCCTTTCACGGCTCAAAACCCTGAGATAACTTCCCACTGTACTGGTATGTCTTATAAACGGCCTGCCAGGTCTGACTCCACCGTCACCTCTCCAGGTTCACCTCCTACTACTCTCCCCCTCGCTCCTCCTTAGACACTCACCTGTGTAAGACCCGCCCCCACTTGCGGAGCTCTGCTGTGCCTGACCTGAAACACCACAGTATTCGTCCCCCGTCTGCACGACTTCCTCCCTCAGGCCTCTGTTCGGTTACCACCTCCGCAAAGGTCCTCCTCCACCAGGCAGCAACAGGAACCCCCAGTGTGCTCCCTACTTATCCGACCCTTTGTGTTTGTCTTTACCGTTTGCCACACCTCTCTCTCCTAGCCGACCGCCCGTCTGATTCAGCCTCTGCATGAGCTCTTCCAGACCAGAAAAGGGCCCTTTCACGACGCACCAACGTATGCCCACCACCTAGAACAAGGTTTGCCGGGGGCGCCTGACGCTTGCGGGTCGGCTCGGGTCGCGATCTCGGGCAGAGGGCTCCGCACTCAGCGGGGAGGCTACTGGAGATTCTTGCTCCCCTGCCCCTGCCCCCCCGGCCCCCCGCGCGCGGTTTCTCCCCCTCTCTCCTAAAGAATCTTTTAAAAAATATGAGTAAATAAAAAAAGGCTCGTCATAGAGCAAGGCCTCAGCAAACACCGGAAGAAAGAATGAATAAGCCGAAGGGCCTGGGGGAAGGGTCGGGGTCCCTGGGGTTCAGTCCCGAGGCCCCAGGAGTGGTCACCATCCGGCTGATGGGCTGGGGCCAGGGCAGTGGAAAGGGTCTGGCTCTCCAGACGTCCCAAGGGAGACGCGCCTCTCACCTGGACGACGGGCTCCCCCCCAGCCCAGCCAGTCTCCGGTCGGCTCCAGACCCCGCGCGCGTCTCGGCTGCCGCGGCCCCTTCGGACTCCGACTCCGACTCCGAATCAAAGCCCGAAGCCCAGAACTCGTCCACCGTCAGTTCTGCCAGGCGCCTGCGGGTTACGACGTCGCAGTCAGGGCTCCCCGCCGCCCGGCATGCCCCTGCCCTGCTGCACCAGGAACACGGAGATGCACAAGGCGAGCCCCTTGGGTAGAAGCACCCACCGGAAGGCCGAATTGGTCCCCAGACCCTCAACTCACCGCTTGCCAGCCCGCGCCGCCGCCATTATTGCCAGACAGCAGCGTGCGCCCCACTTCCGGCCCCAGAAGGCCGTCCGTTAGCCGCACTTCCTCCGGGCCGGCCCCGCCCTCGGGCCCGCCCCGCCGCGCCGCGCCCCACTGGTGGCTTTAAGTTTCTCTAACGGTGGCTCTGGTGGCATCCAGGCGGGAGGGCGCATTCACATCCTCTGCGCTCCGGGCTCCCAGGGTGGCAGGCCGGATGCAGGCTAACGGCGCAGGCCTGGTTCAGTCACGGTTCCCGCACACATCGCCGAGTGTCGGGCTGTAGATCTCGAAAATCGGGCAGGACTGCATAGGGTGGAACCCTGACCTGCTGCTCACAAATCTGTGTCCTTCCCGGTACGAGGCAGTAATAGCGGCACCTATCTGAGGGAAGGCGAGGCACGGGACCTGGGGCATCCTCTCCCGGCCCTAACAACAGCCTCCCCGGAGCTCCATAAGCACGTGCTGGTGGGGATGTCAATGCACGACAAAATGCATCCAGGTGAAAACATTTGACACACAGGACTTCTATGCAAAGAGCTCTTACAAATCAATAATAAAGAGCCAACAGTCTAGCAGGAAAAGCAGTCTAGTAGAATAGGCAATGCCATAGCGGGGGCAATTCGCCAAAAAAAATGATACTCTGATGGCCAGGACGGTGTCGACTGGATCAAATGAGGATCAGAACGATGAGAGTCACTTCTACTTCACTGGACAGTCCACAGCAAGGGGTGGGGGGCAGTGGACAGATCCCAGAGCTGTTATTGAAGCCCATTTGGCCAAATCTTCCCGAAAGTACTGCACCTGATACTTCGGTCCACCAAGTCCTCTGCTGGGAATATTCCTAAATCCACAATATGGGGCCGGGCAGGAACGGCCGCTTTTCCTTTGCCCCGGCTGTGGGAAGGGCAGGTACAAAGGCCCAGTGGCTGGAAGAAAGGAGGCGGGAAAACCAGATTATGCCCTCCCATCTGCCCCCCCCCCCCCCCCCCCCCCCCCCCCCCCCCCCCCGGCAGCTAGCGCCCAGTTCAAGGCCTGGTACGTGTAGGGATTCATGGAGCGAACCCAGCAAAAGCCAGCCGGCCAAAGGGGTCTGTCTGGGGTCACAAAGGGGGCAAGGCAGGATGTGGTACCGGGCCGCCTCAGGCCCCAGGGGCAGCAGGGCCTTCGCAGCTGCGGGCCCAGGGTGCTTACGGGGGCGGGGCTTCTCAAACGAATTGGCGGGGATGGATGGCCCGGGAGGTTTCTCCGAGGTAGGCGGCGGGGGGGGGGGGGGGGGAGCTTCCTGGAGGAGAAAGCGGGCGGGGCGCCCGGACACTGACTGGGAATATTGGAGGGTTGTGTTCAGCCCCCGAAGACGCGGGGAGCGCGGGAGGCGGGGCGGGCGGCGCCGAGAAACAGCGACTGCGGGCGGGCGGCGGGAGCGAGGGACGCTGAGCCGGCCGCCACCGCCTAGCAGTCCTCCAGCAGTCAGTACGTCCGTTCGCCTGTGCGTTCTCCGCGGGTCGCGGCGGGTCCGGCAGCCGAGCCCATGCAGCCGCGCAGCGAGCGCCCGGCAGGCAGGACGCAAAGCCCGGAGCACGGCAGCCCGGGGCCCGGGCCGGAGGCGCCGCCGCCGCCGCCGCCGCCGCAGCCACCGGCGTAAGTGGGCCGAAGGGCTGGGGACCGTAAGCCGGACCGGGGGCTGAGTGGGTCCGGGAAGGAGACAAGGAGGGGCGTGAGCCGACCCTGGCTGGCTGTCCGGAGGAGGCGGCCTCGGCGCCCGGCAGGCTCGGCCCGCCGGTGGAGGGTACAACTCCCCCTCTGTTTATCGCGCACACAGCGACGTGGGACAGGGCGTCCAGAGGTGGCTGCTTCCTGGAGGCTCTGTCCTCTCCCGCCGCCCTTGAATTCCGGCTGCGCCGCTCAGACTTAGGCGACTTGTCTGCAGGATGGGGGGCAAGGGGGGGGTGGAGCCGCTCCCGAGGGTCAAGTGAGGTTAGACCTGCTGGTGGGCATAGGGGTCTTCTTCAGAGCTGTCATGAGGTATTAGCCACTTGCACTTCATGCACATCCTGTGTGCCCAGCCCGTGCTGAGGACACTGGACTCTGATGGGGAATGGGAAGGGTGGCCAGTGACAGAGGAGCTCCTGGTCCCAACGAGGGCAAAGGGAACCTGGTTCTTATGAGAGTTACAGGCAGAGAAATCCTATTCTCTGGGGACCCCGGGGGCAGAGGGGAGTATGGTGCCAGGAGGGGTCCTGGCAAAGGAAGCTGTGTAGCTTCAACTCTGGCATCAGGTGTGTGACCTGGACCTCATGCTAGGAGCAAGTGTGAGGCAGTTTTGCCGCACTTCAAGGAGGCTCCCTGTATGTGAGAGAGAAGAGTTGGGGGGAGGGGGCGTTGGTCCTTGATGGAAGCCAGGTATGGCCTGTCAGGGAGAAGGGTGGCCTCCTAGGTACCCTGGCCCTGCCTGCGGTTTCAGGGGTGGGTGAGCAGCTCCCTGCAGAGTGCACCTGACCTGGCACTGCCCATCTGCAGCCCGGAGGCAGAGCGCGCACGTCCTCGGCAGGCCCGGCCCACGGCCCCAATGGAGGGTGCAATGCAGCTGCTGAGCCGTGAGGGCCACACTGTGTCCCACAACTCCAAACGGCACTACCACGACGCCTTCGTGGCCATGAGCCGCATGCGGCAGCGTGGCCTCCTGTGTGACATCGTCCTGCACGTGGCGGCCAAGGAGATCCGAGCACACAAGGTGGTGCTGGCCTCCTGCAGCCCCTACTTCCACGCCATGTTCACAAGCAAGTACCGCCACATCCAGTCTGGGCACTCGGGGGGCTCCGCAGATCTCCCGGGGCAGGGACCGGCCTGACCTGCTGTCTCCACAGATGAGATGAGTGAGAGCCGCCAGACGCACGTGACACTGCATGACATTGACCCTCAGGCCCTGGACCAGCTGGTGCAGTTTGCGTACACGGCTGAGATCGTGGTGGGCGAAGGCAACGTGCAGGTGAGGCTGCCTCATCTCACATCGCACGCCTCTACTGGGCCCCTGGGCCTCAGCTCCCGGGGTTTCCTTGTGCCTCTCCCTCAGCTCCTCGTGTCCCGTTTCCCTGTCCCTGCTCCCCTGGCTCTCTCTGTCTCATCTCACCCCACAGACTCTGCTCCCAGCTGCCAGCCTCCTGCAGCTGAATGGCGTCCGTGACGCCTGCTGCAAGTTCCTGCTGAGTCAGCTCGACCCCTCCAACTGTCTGGGCATCCGGGGCTTTGCCGACACGCACTCTTGCAGTGACCTGCTCAAGGCAGCACACAGGTATGTGCTGCAGCACTTTGTGGACGTGGCCAAGACCGAGGAGTTCATGCTGTTGCCACTAAAGCAGGTAACATGCCAGCGGGGCATGGCCTTGACCCTGACCCAGTCCCAGCCCTTGGACTCCTGGTTCCCTTCATCTTGGCTCTTAAGACCTGGCCCTTTGGCCCCCAACCCTTATTTCCAGCCTCTGACCCACACTCCTGCCTCACTACCCATCCCCTGCCCTCCCCCCCCCACCCCCTTCTTCTGACCCACCCAAACCTTCAACTTTTGACTTCTGATCCCATCCTGTCCTGACCACATCCCTGCCTACAATCTCCAGGCCCTGGTTCTATACTCTTAGGATTGTTCTGGGCCTAGGCCCCTAGGAACCAAATCTGTGGTTCCTGACCCTGCTTGACCCCTTCTCATAGGAACACTGGGCTCCCCATTGGACTCTTCCTCCTGGGCACCTTCAGGGCTCCATGGGCCCCCAAGATCCTCCCTAGATCTCAGGTCTGAGGGTCCCCACCCCCAGGTGCTGGAACTGGTCTCTAGCGACAGCCTGAACGTGCCTTCAGAGGAGGATGTCTACCGTGCCGTCCTGAGCTGGGTCAAACATGACGTGGATGCTCGGAGGCAGCACGTCCCAAGGGTGAGGCCGGTGCCTAGGGGGCCCACTGTGCTTAGGAGGGGATACACAGTGGCTGAGGGCCTGGGTGCACTTGGGCTCTGCCGTGTCCAGAAACCCCCTCACAGGAGTGATGCAGACACATGTTTCAAGAAGGGTCCAGCGTGTCTGAGGGGGATCTCTTCACTGGGGCCTGCCACCTGACTGTGGCACCCCTCCACCCCAGCTGATGAAGTGTGTTCGCCTGCCCCTGCTGAGCCGGGACTTCCTGCTGGGCCACGTGGATGCTGAGAGCCTGGTGAGGCATCATCCTGACTGCAAGGACCTGCTTATTGAGGCCCTCAAATTCCACCTGCTGCCTGAGCAGAGGGGTGTTCTGGGCACCAGCCGTACACGGCCTCGGCGCTGTGAGGGCGCTGGCCCTGTGCTCTTCGCTGTGGGTATGTTCACCTGTCATGTCTCCTCATGTCTGGGCCCCTCCCCCACATACCCACCTTCTCCCCTCCCATCCCTGACCTGTGCTTTCTATCTGTGAGCCCAGCACAAGCCTATCTCACACTATGCTGGTCACATCCCGTGCCCACCCCACACCTGCTCCTCTGTCCACCTGTGGAGGACCCCACGTGGTATGACCCACTCAGCAATCCCCATCCCCACCCACCTTGGAGCCTCCATACTCTTGACCTTGAGCTGCGCTAGAGACCCCCAGCCATTGCCTCCCTGGGTCCCTTGTCCTGCCCCGTCACCTCCCCTTTCCTAGGTGGTGGGAGCCTGTTTGCCATCCACGGGGACTGTGAAGCATATGACACACGCACTGACCGCTGGCACGTGGTGGCCTCCATGTCCACGCGCCGGGCCCGGGTGGGCGTGGCCGCAGTTGGGAACCGGCTGTATGCTGTGGGTGGGTAAGTGTGGAGGCTGGTTTTGGGTCAGGGGCTTAGCATGTGCCCACTGGGCCAGTCCTGACCGGCAGCGGACCCCTCCCCTAGTTACGATGGGACTTCAGACCTGGCCACCGTAGAGTCGTACGACCCTGTGACCAACACCTGGCAGCCTGAGGTGTCCATGGGCACGAGGCGCAGCTGCCTGGGTGTGGCTGCCCTGCACGGGCTCCTGTATGCAGCTGGTGGCTACGATGGGGCCTCCTGCCTCAACAGGTAGTGGCCGGGGTCAGGGCCGGGTGGCCTCTCGGGGTTGGTTCGCCTGCAGGTGTGGCTGCATCAGGACTGCAGAGATCATGCCTGAAGGGAGCAAAGAGGGATCCAACCTGACTCAAGTCACCAGGGCACCTTGGGCCTCTTCATCTGCACCAGCCCAGCCGCCCTTCTTTCCCTCTCAAGTTCTTCCCACCAGCCAGGGGCTGGGCACCACATGGACACTTGCCCAGGATCATGCAGGCCACCAGCTAGGGTCCCATGTCCCCACCCAAAGGGCCTGCTACTTGCTCCAGTGGGATTCTGGCGTCAGTCTCTGTGACTGCCCAGGATGGGATTTTAATCATTCCATGGGGGAGGGCAAGTCGTGGGACCAGGGCAGCCTTTCTGCCACTGCTCAAGGTCAGCGGCAGGCCTGGTGTCCACAGTGCTGAGCGTTATGACCCTCTGACGGGAACATGGACATCCATCGCCGCCATGAGCACCCGGAGGCGATACGTGCGTGTGGCCATGCTCGGTGGGTAATAGGGCCTGCTCTAAGTAGTGTCCACCCCACCCCCACCCCTACCTGCCCCCACCCTGGAGACCCCACACATAGCAGGCACACCACGGGCGTGTTGACTGTCTGCAGATGGGAACCTGTTTGCTGTGGGTGGTTACGACAGTTCATCACACCTGGCCACTGTGGAGAAGTATGAGCCCCAGGTATGGAACACACCCCAGTCACACGAACTTCCCCTCTAAGGGCTACTTGAGGTCTTTGCTCTGGTCACCCACATCACCCAGATGATCAGCCTTCTAGGTCCCACCCCATCCCACAGATACCCTATCCTGGAGTAGGGTTCTTGCACTGTGGAGAAGGAGGGAGAATGGTGATGGGTCTGCCCCCAGCTGGTCCCCTCAACCGCAGGTAAACGCATGGACCCCCGTGGCCTCCATGTTGAGCCGACGAAGCTCAGCAGGGGTGGCGGTGCTGGAGGGGGCCCTCTACGTGGCCGGCGGCAATGATGGCACCAGCTGCCTCAACTCTGTGGAGAGATACAGCCCTAAGGCCGGTGCCTGGGAAAGTGTGGCACCCATGAACATCCGAAGGTGCGCCGGCCCCTCCCCCACAGGCCTGGAGTGTCCCCATGTCACCATCACCCACCAGAGACACAGATCTGTCTTAAGGCCTCCAGCCGGCGTGGTGTGTCCACGTCTCCCATCAGTATACACACCAACCAGCCTCGGGGCCCCGCCCCGCCCCAGGGCCCCGCCCCCAGAGGCTCCTCCCGTGGTCCCGCCCCC
>NW_027397080.1:36862270-36882453 GCF_003265705.2 Callorhinus ursinus | reverse complement strand
GGTCCCGCCCCCGGAGGCTCCTCCCGTGGCCCCGCCCCCGGAGGCTCTTGGAGTCCCGCCCCCACGGCTCACCGCCCCCCTCCCCACCCCCCACCCCACCCCACCCCACCCCCAGGAGTACGCATGACTTGGTGGCCATGGACGGCTGGCTGTATGCCGTGGGGGGCAACGATGGCAGCTCCAGCCTCAACTCCATCGAGAAGTACAACCCGAGGACCAACAAGTGGGTGGCCGCGTCCTGCATGTTCACGCGGCGCAGCAGCGTGGGCGTGGCAGTGCTCGAGCTGCTCAACTTCCCGCCCCCCTCTTCGCCCACGCTGTCCGTGTCGTCCACCAGCCTCTGACCCGCGGCGCGGACTGCACCAGAGGCCCGGCCCCGCGGCCTCCTACATGCCTTAAGCCCCACAGGGCGGCCCCAGCGCCTCACGTGTCAGGGGCGGGGTGCTCGGCCCCCACCAGGAAAGTCCTCCCTGTCTGTCCTTGTCTCTGCGTCGAGACCGTCCGTTTCTGTGTTCATTTCTCAGTGTCTGTTTATGTGTGTGCCATTTATTTACTTACTGGTTTGTTTGTTTATTATTTATTGATCGGTGAGCAGCGCAGCACTAACTAGTTTACACGTTTCCCCTTGAAGTGTCCTGTGTCTCTGGGACCAAGCTGCCTTCCCAGGTGTCCTCCTGCTCCACTGGGGGCACCAAGGAGCGATGGGGGTGGACACTTGCATTGCGCATGGGTCAGAGGCGAACTCAGACTCTGTAGACCTGGAGGGACTGAGGGGGCAGGTACAGAGCAGCAGGCCAGGGTTAGTGGGGTGAGGGTTTTCTGAGCAGGTGCAGACCCTTCCAGCCTGGGCTTTGCACACCACCCCTACCTTGCCCAGCCAGGCACGCTCCCAAGAAGGACATGAAGCAAGCTTCCTTCTCCTGGGCATGGTGTCTCTTCTCGATCCTGCACTGAGCTGAGCACAAGCGTGCCACAGACCCCAGATAGCAATATGAGCCAACTTGAACAATAAACATGTTTCTTGGGCTCTGTGGGCTTGAGGCTGAGTGTACATCTCCACCCTTTGGGGTCTTATCTGGGGTGACCAGGAGGGCCTGGGGACAGGTGTGCAGCTGGGCTGAGGCTCTGCTTTGGCATCTGGGGGCTTTGAGGCAGCAGCATCACGTCCAGGTGGGTCAGGGATGTGATGTCGTGGATGAGCACCCAACCAGGAGTGTGGTTCGCTGTCAGCCTGGTCCTGAGAGGCCCTCGTGGTCCCATCTCATCCCAGGCTCTGGAGAGAGGGGAGTGCACAGTACTACCCCTACCTCACCATGATGGTCCTGGGTGCACCCAGGAGGTTCGTGGCTTCCTTCTTGGACCTTGGCCTGGGGTGAGGTTTGGGTTGAAGCAGGAGAGGTTGGGGGAGGGTCCTGGCTTCCCCTTCCCCAAAGTTATAAACTCCTGTTTTAGCAGCTGAGAGCGAGCACACACCCCCTTGCAGTCAGTGGTGACTGAGACCGTGGCATTTAGGTGGAAACAGGATGTATGCTCTCCATGGGGAGTGGTGGTATTGGGAGGAGGGAGCCCTAGGCTCACAGAGCTCCAGCCACAGGCAACCCCAGGCAACCCCAGGCAACCCCAGCCCGAGTGCGGCCGGCCAAGTACTCACAAACCAGGTCTTTGAGGCTCCTCCCATACAGATTGGAGGCTGAGATGGGTTTTCTTGGCTGGCCCAGGGGAGAAGACTCCTCCCCACCCCCCACCCCCACCCCACAGCGACTCCAGCCTGGCCTGAATGTGTGGGGGACCCAGGTCGGAGAACTGAAACGCTTCGGCCCAGGTGAGGGCCGGGTCCCTCCCGGAAAGGCTCCACCCTCGTCCGGCCCTCAGGCATAGGGCAAGACTTCCCAGAGCTCCGCCTGGGAGGCGGGACAGGAGGCTCAGTACAGAGGGACCCAGACCGGTCGACCTGTTCAACTTGGGCCCGCCGCCACCGCCGCCCATGGGGAACAGCCACTGCGTCCCTCAGGCCCCTAGGAGGCTCCGGGCGTCCTTCTCCAGAAAGCCTTCGCTGAAGGGAAATAGGTGAGGGGGTGGGGAGCCCAGCCTTGGTCCCTAGGTCACAGGGGTGTCCCTCAGTCTGCCTCAGGGACCAGGCTGTGAGCCCCCCTTCCCTTGTCCCCAGAGAGGATGGCGCAAGGAAGCTGGCTGGCCTGTTTGGCTCCGAGGCCGGTCCTGACCTGGACGCCACTGCTGACAAGATCTTCTACTACATCCCTGGGACGGTGAGCAGGCGGGTGGGCGTGCCCCAGCTCACAGGGGTGCGGTGGCGGTGGTCTCTGTGTGACTGTGTGTGCCTGCCCTATCTTCACTCAACTCAGGGTCTTCCCCTGTCAGCCTGGGTGGGAGTCAGACCCAGCACGAAGTGAGGAAGTAGACACTGCCCCGCCCTGGGGAGCTCATCTGGCCGAAAGTCTGAGCAGAGAGTGAAACTGCCAGCCACTGAGTCAGTGGGGGAGCGCCCGGCAGGGGCGGGCCGCAGGCGGGGCCTCCCGCAGTCTCTGCTACACCAGAGGGGGCACCATGGCCAGGCTATCCACTCAGAGCCATACCTGGGGTGTGTGCCCACCCCCGCCCTGGACTTGGGTGCGGGACAGCACGCCCAGGCACATTCGAGGTGGACCAAGCACATACAGCTGTGCTGCTGTGGCTGCCATCACTCTGAGAGAGTAAGGGCTTCAGGTGAACAGTGAGCCAGCCCAGGCCTCAGTTTCTCCCAGGGGGTGTCTTGGCATCCACCACTGCCTCATTCCACAGCAGCCTGCTGTGGTTTCCCCCCTACCAAGGCCACACAGCAAGGACATGGCTCCCACATGCTAGGCTACCTCTGAGCCAAATACCACCCCCTCTCACCCTGCCCAGCTCCTGAGGGGCTAAGGGTTAGCTGAGAGGGGAGACACACCCAGCCCTTTTCCCTAACCTGGATGGCATTGGGTATGGTGGGAGGCTCTGCTATCTGCAAAAGCCCCAGAATGTGAGGGAAATGATACCCCAATATCTTACCCCAGGCCAGAGAAGGAGGAACATTTGTCACTCTGGGTCAGGGATCCCACCCTGCACTCTTCTCACGCTGTTCCTTTGAGGCCTAGCAACTGGTGGGGGCTGCCAGAGCCCACCTTTCCAACCAGTTCCCATCAGGCTGGGAAGCCCAGGCCTGTCCCCTTTCCTGCCCTCTGAGGTCCCAGGGCTCCCTGCAGGCAAGTGCTGGTTTGAGAAACCATGCTGCCCCAGAGAGGTGGACAGGGCACTTCTGTCCAGGGTCTGGCTGGGCTGGGATAGAGTCCCTCCATGTGACTGCATCTCAGACCTCAACTCTGTCCAAACCCAGGACACATCATGTGACCCTGGTGGAATTGCATGAGATGTGGTGGCCCCGGTGGTCCTCACCTGCCAAGACATAGTAGCAGGAGAGGGGAGCAGGCCTGTTGAACCTGGGAGGGGAGGGGGCGCCAGGGGAGGAGCCACTTCTTAGGCCCTGCCCTGTGGTGGGTTCTGCACCTACAAATGAGCCAGCCCTGCCAAGGCTCTGAGCTGACTCCTCCCTAGGCCCTAAGGCTGAGCCTGGGCCACAGGGACAGCTACATGGCCCTTCCTGTTCATGGCCTATTTTTCATGGGTCCCATCCCTGAGTTGTTCCCCACACTGGGTGTGGGTACAGGAGGCCCCACCCAGAGGCAGGGAAGCCTCACATTCCTGGGCTTGCCCAAGGGGCAGCTTAGCTTGGCCAGGGCTCAGCAGCCCTCAAGGCAGCCCCTGCCAGCACCCAAATGGAGCATGGCCCCTCCCCCAACTCACCCCTGAGCCCCTAGACCTCAGCCCTTCTAGCCAGGGTGTCAGGTCAGTACCCATCCCTATCTGACATCCAATCTGATGATCAAGCCCCCAGTTAGAGAGGGTTCTCTGTGTGGCAAAATTGGCTAAGTGTTTGTGGGCCCCAACACTCCCTCCCCTCAGCAGACAGGCATCGAAGCCCCAGCACATCTCAGGCCTGGCCTAATTCTGGGGATGCAGCAGTGGGCAAAACAGACAAAGACCCTGTTCTCTTGGTGCCCCATCTCCATGACAGAGCCAGGTGATAAGTGTGTAAAAGATACAATAAGCCAGAAGTGGCTAGTGTGGAGAAAAATGAAGGAAGAAAGGTGTGCAGAGGGGTCAGGTAAGGCTACAGTGTTAGGTTATCCAGACAGGACCTCACGGAGAAGGTGACATCCGAGCCACGTCCTGATGGTGAGAAGAGAATGGGACTGAGTGGTGTGGGCAGAGGGAATAAGTATAAAGGCCCCAAGGCAGCCTGTGCCTGATATGGGCAAAGAGGACCCTTCGGGCCATTGCCAAGGCCTTGGCCTTCTCTGTGGGTGAGGTTAAGGGGCCTGACGCAGTCGGCACAGGCTCTCAAGGGCTGATGTGATGCATCTCTTTCCAGCTCCCCATTAACTGATGTGCTGGTAGCTTGAAATGGGCCATAGTGGGACTATTAACATGGAAACACCCCCCCACCACCACCCTGTGAAACCAGGTATTAAACACATAGCCAGCACTAGAGGCATGAGAGAGCTTTGAGCATCATCTGCCTCAGACACCCAAAAACCCCTCTGACCAACAAGTCTTGGGAGGCTGAATAATCAAAACACAGGCGCACGGGTTAGGAAATATCAAAAATACGGGTCGAATGTCCATTGAGTTCAGCCTTCGCCACCTCTACACTAGACCATGTCATGTTATGACATGTGTATTCTGCCACCATTTCCATATTAAGAGGCTGTGAGTGCGTATTGGGGTTCTGTACCTATGAGTGATGGTGTGTGTATGTTCCTAACCTTTGTATTATGTAACTGTGGGTGTGTGTATGGGTGGGGCAGCTGGCCCCAGGTCAGCGCCCCCCCCCCCCAAGCTCTGCTCCCCACAGGACATCCGGGGCCTGGAGAGCCAGCGAGAAAACCTAGAGCAGCCGTTCCTGAGTGTGTTCAAGAAGGGGCGGCGGAGGGTGCCCGTGAGGAATCTGGGCAAGGTTGTACACTATGCCAAGGTCCAGCTACGATTCCAGCATAGCCAGGTGGGGCCAGGCTGGGCCGCGTTGGCGGGGGTGCTTGGGTACCAGCCTGGGGCCTGGCCCCCAGCCCCTCAGATCAGCCGCCCTGCTCTCCCCCAGGACATCAGCAACTGCTATCTGGAGCTGTTCCCCTCCTACCTCTACTTCCAGGCCCATGGTTCCAAAGGACTCACCTTCCAGGTGAAGGGAAAGGGGCAAAGGGAGGAGTCTAGGGGCAGAGGGAGAGAGCAGCCTCTTGGGAGGTAGGTACCCATGTCTCACTAGGGGTCCCCCTTCCCCCGTGTGCTCTGGCAGGGGCTGTTACCACTGATGGAGCTGAGTGTCTGCCCGCTTGAGGGGTCCAGAGAGCATGCCTTCCAGATCACAGGTGTGTGGGGGGCATGAGTGGACCTGGCCCCCAGGAGGGGCCTCAGCTGGGGCTGCTCAGTGGCCTTGGCCTCGGGCTGAGCTTCAGAACCCTGGAGGGACCCCGAGTGCACTGAGGGATCCTGGCTTTTCCTCCAGTGGGCAGATGAGCACTTGCCAAGCTGGGGTGCAGGACAGCGGCCAGGAGACCTCCAGAGCTGTGAATGCAGCCCTGTTAGTGGCCGATGGTCCCAGATGGTGCCACAGGGTCCTCCTGTTCCAGGCCCTGGGGTGCCCATGGAACCCTTGAGTGGGACCTTTCCTGTGGGCTGCAGGCCCAGCCCACTCCACCCCTCTACCCCCAGGCCCGCTGCCTGCTCCCCTTCATGTGCTCTGCCCCAGCCAGGCTGAGCTGGGCCTCTGGCTGTACCACCTGGAAAAGCAGATAGCCCTCGTGGGAGGGCTGCAGCACTGCCACTCAGCGCCCCCGCAGGTCAGTCCTGGGAACCCCCACACCCCCTCCCTGTCCCCTCTGTGCCAACACCCTCCGCTGCCCCTGACCCCCCTTCGCCAGGGCCCCCCTGAGGACGAGCTGCCCTGGACTCTGCAGCGCAGGCTGACCCGGCTACGGAAGGCATCAGGGCATCAAATGGTGGGCAGCGCCGTCTGTGCCTCGAGGGTCAAGCTGCAGCATCTGCCCTCACAGGTGCATGGGGGCGGGGGGGAGGCGGTACCCAGGGGTGAGAGGAGATGGGGCCATGGGAGTGAGGACATGGGGGCACAGGGTGGGTGGGAGGAGATGGAGGGGTGAGGACGTGGGGGAGGGGTTGAGGATGTGGAGGCACACGGTAAGTGGGAAGAGATGAGGGAAGGCGCCGAGATGGGGGAGGGGTGAGGAGGTGGTGGCCCAAGGGGTGAGGAGATGAGGGAGGGGTTCAGGAGGCAAGTGGGGGCCAGGCCCTCACACACACTGGTGGAGCCCCCACTCTGCCTTTTGACCCCCTCACAGGAGCAATGGGACCGGCTCCTGGTCCTGTACCCAACATCCCTGGCTATCTTCTCCGAAGAAGCAGAGGGGCTTTGCTTTAAGGTGGGTCCCTCCCCACTGTGGACCCGCCCGGGAAACGCCCTGTGTGTGGGGGTGGGAGAGGGCAGTGGCTCAGGAGGAACCTGTATTTCGGGGCCTGTTGAGACAGTGTGCTGGCCCCACCCACCCGGCCTGCTGCCCTGGTCAGTCTGGTCTCAGCTGTGATGTGGCCAAGGAGGGGTCCCTGCATAAAT
Organism: Callorhinus ursinus; assembly: GCF_003265705.2. Lineage (NCBI taxonomy): Eukaryota > Metazoa > Chordata > Mammalia > Carnivora > Otariidae > Callorhinus > Callorhinus ursinus. The sequence continues at coordinate 36,875,735 of NW_027397080.1, read as the reverse complement.
ATCCCTTATCATCCTAGAGGGTCCTCCACCATCAGCAGGACCATCACCTGGGGCAGGTGGCATGGGGGCAGAACCACTCCTGGGAGACACTGTTGTGCTGGGCCTGTACCTCTGAGTGGACATTTTCCTGGTGCCTGAGGGGCGTGTGTGTGTGTGTGTGTGTGTGTGTGTGTGTGTGTGTGTGTGTGTGTGTGTGTGTAGGAGGGTCCTCTGGGGCTGGAGTGTGTCTGTTGTGTGCATCACAGTAACTTTCTACTCTGGGGGTGATCATGGCCCTCAGTCACGGAGAAAAATGCAGGAGTGTTCCCCATAATTCCTTCCCAACCTACCCCCAGTCTTAGTAGGTGACCCAGTGGACTGGTCCCCAGAGGTATCCATCTGTGCCTGCCATTGGCTGATGAAGGCCCCACCCAGAGCCCAGGGGTAAAGAGATCCCTCAGGACCGACAGGGAGCGCCGGCCCCCCTCATGGATGTCAGCCTCAGCCCTGTCTTGCCCCCTGTCTTGCCCTCTGCCTGCCATCTGAAGGCCCAGCCCAGCTCTGGAGGGTGAGACAGAAGTATGGGCCCAGGCAGAGGCACAGGGTTTTGCCCCCAGACTCAGGCCCCATCTTCCATCACTGCGCCCACAGGGGGAGCTCCCACTCAGCGCTATCTGCATCAACCTGGAGGAGAAGGAGAAGCAGATCCGTTCTTTCCTGATCGAAGGTGGGCAGAGGCCTGGCTTGGGAGGGAGGGCATGAGCCTGGTGGGTGCCCCAGCTCTTCAGTGGGGCCTTGCAGGGACCTTTCTGCTTGCCAGGCCCCCCTCACGGTGTCTGTGTGCTAGGCCGCCTCATCAACACTATCCGCGTGCTGTGTGCCACCTATGAGGACTACAGCCACTGGCTACTGTGTCTGCAGACTATCTTGCCCAGGGACGGAGCCGCCCCTCCGGCTGGCCCTGAGAGTCTCGCAGGGCCGCGCGTGTCCGCACAGGTGAGGGGCCAACAGGGGGAGATACTGCCCCCACATCTCACGTTCTGGGCAGAAGGGTAGGTCTAGGGCAGGGGTGGTTACGGGGAGGGGCCCTGCTCTCTGTCTCACCTCCTCGCTCCCGGCCCCCTGCTGTCCAGGGCATGGGCGGTCGCCGAGGGTCACTCTCCTCAGATGGACAAACCAGCCGGGACTCGGGGTGCCCAGCACCCCCCTCCACCCACACCAGCCCCTCTGCCCCTGAGTCCTCGGTGCCATCCACCACCCGCTGCCCTGCCCAGGCTGTATCTGTGAGTATCAGGGGCTGGCGATGGGGCAAACAGAAGACAAGGGCAGGAGGTCATGAGGGCAGCCTGCCTGGGTCCCCATGGCACCCCATCCCAGGCAGGACCTGGAGGGAACTGGGCGCAGCCTCAGAGGACCGAGTGGGTGAGGGCCCTTGGGAACCTTCTGAAAGGTCTTTGGTCCCCACAGGAGCAGGCCAACCCTGGCTGCACCAGCGTCAGCAGGCAGAGGGCAGAACTGAGATGGAGCAGCATCAGCCGGTCACCCAGGAGTAAGGCCCGGGGTGAGGGGCCCAGCCTGGCCACCTCGTTGTACTTGGACCTGACCAAGGTGGGCCCAGCACACTGACCCAGTTCTCCCTCCCACCCTCCACCTCCCTGGCCTCCATCTCTCAGGCCAAGGTGGTCCTGGAGCCACCTAGAGGCCTTCTTGCACAGAGAAGGGAGGACTCGGGCCACCTCTAGCTCCAGGAAACCTGTCTCTTCTGCCTCTTGCCTGCAGCTGAGCAGACAGACACTAGAGGACGACCCTGAGGCCCCAGACCACCCTCCGAAGACCCCACACTCCCCACTCTATGCTGATCCCTACACACCACCTGCTATCTCCTACCACAAGATCACAGACGTCCAGGGCCTGGATGAGGTCAGTTCCCTGTGGGTGACAGAAAGGGCTAGATGTGTCCACAGCCTGAGGTCTGCTCAGGTCATGAGGAGTGGCCAGGGGGTTCTGGGGACAGGCATCCCTCCGCTCCCTGGAGGTTCTGGTCCAGGGCCTCAGGTCCCCACCCCTTTCCTGGCAGTTCCTCAGCGCAATGCAGAGCTCACTTGGACCTGAATCCTCGAGCCCATTCCCCTCGGTCCCTGTGTCTGTGCCTGCCGCTGACCCCAGCTCTGGACTCTCCAGTCCCCACTTGCTCTCCAAGAAGGGAGCCCTGCAGCCCAGAGCCTCTCAGCGGCACCGAGGCTCCATCAAGGGCCGGGGGCCACCACCCCCAGACTCCCCTCCGCATGTGAGTAGCCGCCCCCACCCCTGCCGGGTAAGGGGTTCTGTGGAGGGGTGGAAATAGTGTGGGGGCTCTGGGGCCCTGGGGGAGCAGGAGAGAAGGAAACAGGAAGACAGGGCGAGCTGAGACCAAAGACAGGAAGCAGCGCTGGGAGGGGGTGGGGGCGGGTAGAGGCCAGAAGGGAAGATCCACAGCCAGGAGGAAAAGGTAGGGCTATAGGGTCTGGCAGCTTCGGGGGCTGGTCTCCAAGCCTCCTCCCCCAGGGCCCAGGGCTCAGACTTGTGGTTGGGGTCCCCAGGTCTCCCCAGCGAGGAAAGTCTCAACCGACCCCCTGCCACCCCCCTCAGGTGAGTGAGGGCCCTTGCCTCTTTCTGAGGGAGCTCTGGGTATTGCTTCCTGAAGGCACAGGCGTCTTTGTCTTTGCCCTCCTCACCAGGTGGCCATCCCCCCAAGAGCTCTGGTAACATCTGGGACAAATCTTCATCTCCCTCCCACAAGCGGTGGCCCCGAGGAGGACCTGAGGCTGGGGGGGGGGCTCATCCAGTGGATCTGATGGCCTCTGGGTGACCGGTTCTCAGGACCCCCTGCCAGCACGGACCCTGGAGTGGAGGGTTGCAGCAGAGCCTTGGTCTTTCTATGTAGGGCCACAGGCCGACCGACATCCGATACCTGAACCCCATCCAGTGCTGAGTCAGTGTCTGATCCCAGCAGGGTGAAGGGTTCTCCAGGACTCTGAGTTTCCCTGGGCTCTGGAGGGGCCGGGAGGAGAGCATCATACTGAAGATGGCCTGACGACATGGCTGCACCACAGATCAGAGCAGGCCTCGTAGGAGGACCAAATTTCACCCTTTCCTCCAGGGAAGGACTGAGGGAGGCCACTCGACGCAGGCTTTACCTGGCGGTGGGAGAACGGCGCAGGTGGGAAGAAGGTCAGGTTAGTGAGGGTCAGAGAGCACGAGGGCAGGGAGGTCAGCGAAGTCTGAGAGACGTCACGAGCAGAGAGAGAAGGGTATTCTGGGTGAATGTCAGTAGGCTGCGGCTGGTCAGGAGAAACTACGAGACTAAACAGGAAAGAAAGAGAAGACTTTATTTGTGCTGTGTGTCCATGCATTTTCCACTCAGCAGTCAGGAGTCCCCCATCCTGGGGACCCTGTGCCCATGCCCACCTGGCACCCAGCCTGGTGGCCTCCACTGCTCTGCCACCCACCTTCCTGCCCCATCTCTGGCTCCTCAAAGCCTTGGGACAATCCCAAATGTCCAATCCCTTTATGTGACACCACCATGTTCCACCTCTGCACCTCGTCCAGGGTTCCCCAGAGGAGGGGCTCCGGCTTCTGCCCTACGGACCCCCACCCTGCAGGGGCTGCTGGAGCCCCCCTCCTACACGCCCCTACAGGCACCTGCTCACTGTCTTAGGCAGGAGCCAAGGCCCTTGGGGCTTAAGGGTCGCAGAGGCCTCAGAGGCTTTCACTACCCCAGCCCACTTGTCAACAAGGCAGAGAGTTCCCGGGACACCCCCTCCGGCCTGGAGGCCATCTAGTCCCCTACTCTTGCCCCCTGTGCCCAGATTTCCTGCTGCCCTGACACCTTCTAGGTTCCAGACCCTTATCCTGCCTCTCTCCCGTAACTAGATAACCCAATAAAATATAGGACGCCCAGTTAAATTTGATTTCAGATAAGCCACACAGAATTCGGTATAAGTACATCTCAAATACTGCATGTCTGAAATTCAAGTTTCACTGGCACCCTGTGTTTTTCTTAGCTGATCTGGCCGCCTTACTAGCCAGCTCCTTGCTCAGCACCTACCTAGCCACCTTCCAGAACCCCCTCCTCCCAGGTGGGAAGCACAGTCTTGGCCTTAGTCAGTGGTCGGACCTCTGGGTGGAATCCAGGGACACTGGCTCCTCCCTAGACTCCACAGAACATGGGGGTCAAAGGGCAAGACCTGAGGGCAGCACCTCGTCCTCAGCACCTGTGGCCGTTTCTTTGTCCTGTGTCTTCCTGGACCAACCCGGGTTCTAAGAGCTGGGTTTGCGGCTGGGGCTGCGGCTGCGGCTGGGGCTGCGGCTGCGGCTGGGGCGTCCCTGCCCCATCTGCTGGCGGAAGTAGTGGATGGCAGACAAGGTACCAATGTTGGCCAACAAGACTGCAAGAGAAACACAAAGCCTCCTGAGTGCCGGCTCCATTCCGGCCTGGTCACCACCTTCTACCCACATGGCCTGGCCCTCAAAGGGCAAGAGGAGGCCAGCAGGGCGCGGAGTGGGTCAGCAATGAGAGGAGCAAGGTCACGGGAGAAATCTGTGCTTCCCCATGCACCCCTCATCCCTGCTGGCCCAGCAGGTGAGACTGGACACCACTGGTCCTCCTGGGTACCAGCCCGCTCCTCCCCCAGGGCCCCCAAACCTGTTTTCCAGGCATCTGGGGTGTGCAGGTCTAATGTTCTCACAGCCCAGGTGGCAAAGGCCACAAACACCAGGCACATGTCATTCTGGCTGAAGGTAAATGAGGTGAGAGGATCTCGGGGCTCCCCTAGGAGAGAGAAGCATGCTCTGTGCTCTGGCAGCTCCACTCAGACTCATCTGTCCCAGATATGCTGTGAGTCACATCTTCCCGATGACACCTCTGTCCCAAGACCCAGGGTACTGTGTGGCATAGTTGAGTCAAGCTGACTTGAGCGGGTTGCCTCTGGGGTACCATTTCCTGGTTTCTAAAATATCTTCCAAGGAGAATGTGAGATGAAGTCTGTTGCGTGCCTGACCTGGCAGGCAGCAAGGCCTGAGTGGGAGCTGTCCCAGTGTCTACCATGCTAGAGGCGGCGGGGGGGGGGGGGGGGGGGGGCGGCAAGTCACTGCTGTCATCTGGGCCTGGATACAGAATGATGGTCAGTGCAGACAAATCCCCAAGTGGCTGTGGTGTCTAGCCTAGTCTGCCCCACCTGGATTATATCCCGCGACGGCCAGGAGCTAGTCCATCCTTCCCAGGTCATCCCTAAGCACCCCCCCCCACTGGCTCATGGCTTGGGGTCCTAGCCTGCCCCGCCCCAGCAGCCCTCCTGGCTGAACTCCCTGGACAGTATGTTCCCAGGACCTGGACAGCCATGGGGCCCACGCGACACGCACCTGCTTGCCTGACTGCCAGACTGCACTGCTCCGCTGTGTCTGGGGTAGGCTCTGGTGGGGTGCCAGGCCCCATGTCCCAGGGGACCAAGCCGGGGGGCTCCGTGGCCTGTAGCTGGAGAAGGGCAGCCAGCTCCAGCACGCCCCCCGACGAGTCCTCCCCGAGGAAGTGTTCATAGGCCTCGGGGATGGAGATGGGCACAGGGTCTCCAGGTGGAAGGGTTGGCACTGGCTCAGCCTGTGGGGGTTGGGCCACAGAGTGGCCCCCCCAGTGCCCAGACCTCTGGGCTTGACGGTCCTGGAAGAAGAATTCACACATGTCTGGCCACTGTACTTCGGCCAGGGCCTGGTCAGCTTCTGCCACCTCCTCAGCATCTTCATCTTCCTCCTCAATAGTGTCACAAAAAAAGAACTCATAGGCCTCTGGGAGGGTCACTGCAAAGCTGCTCCTGGACCTGGGCCCCACTGAAGCAGAGGGGGAAGGGGGAGGCAGGTGTTTGAGGATCCGAGGCCGGGGAGACCGGGGCCCAACTGCCATGGCGTCCCAGCCTCCAGGCTCCCCTCGGCCCCCCACTGCTGTCCTGGGGGATGAGGGCCGGGCTGTGGCTGGTGAAGGTGGGCCTGAGGTCTCTCCTGAACCTGGCTCCTCAGGGCTGGGCACAGCCATGGAAAATCGCACTTTCTTCTTCCTGGGTGCTTGGACAGGGCCTAGTGGGGGCTCCCCTGAGTGATGGCCAGCGGCACCTGCTGAAGGCTCCTCCCTGGGCTTCTCTCGGTGTCCTCCTGGAGACACAATAGGGCTCAAACATGGCTTGGCCGTTGGGGCAACCTCCACCTTCACCATGTCAGGCCCTGCCTGGGGAATGGGAGCAGGTGTAGACACACCCACGTCAGATTGGGCCTTGGAAACAAGGTGAGGCAGAACAAGTGTAGATAAATCCACCTCCTGCTTAACCACTGGGCCTAGCATAGGCAGGTCTGTGTCCAGTTTAGACTTGGAGGCAGGTGTAGACAGAGCCGCATCTGACTTAGCCATTGAGATATCTGGATGAGTCTCCTGGGCAGGTGTGGACACAGTGTGTAGCTCAGCTCCAGGGGTCATGCTGAGTAGGTTTGTACCTTCCTTGGTCGCAGGGACAGGTGTAGACAGATCCGGATCTATTCCTTGCCTGGTTACCTGCGCAGGGGCTGCTGCAGACTCTGGACACAGTGCATCCTGCCCGGTTCCTGCTGTCTGCTCTGCTGTCCCAGCTGAGAGACCCTTCCCCCTGGACCCAGCCAGGCCAAGGCCCTCCTTGGGCCTGACCTCAGCAAGCAGCAGGGAACCCTGCTGGGTGGGAGCAGAGCCTGGGGCACTCAAGCACCCACCCCCCTTGGCTCCAGCAGCACGCCTCTTCTTTCGTCTAGGGCTGCGTGGCGGGGCTCCAGGGCTTCCAGGGGGGCTCTGCGGAGCTATGCTGCAGCCAGGAGACTCAGAGCTCTGCGGAGGCTCACCAGGCAGACTAGGGGCAGGGCCCTGGGGGGCTGGCCCCTGCAGAAGCCTCTGCATCTTGTCTCTGGAAGACACTGGCCCTAGAAGGGACAAGCTCTGGCCCAGGGGGGCAGCGTCAGATCTAAGGGACAGCAAAGCTTCTGACCGTGCAGACGTGCTAGGCGTCTGCTGATCGGCCCCCAGGGCCAAGACAGGCTCACGCCAAGACCTGCTGACCAGCGACCGGGTAGCTGCCTTGTCCTCCCCCTTGAAGCCAAGCCAGCCCCTCCCCCTGGAAGCTGGCTGCCCCCCAAGAAGGGGTGGAGGCCCAGGAGGACTGCTGCCACTGCTGTCCCCTTGGTCAATGTCACTGGACAAGAGCTCATCCCCCGAGGCCAGGCTGGCCTGCAGGAGGCCACACTCCTCCGTTGCAGCCGAAAACTCAGCCCAGTCCTGGTCACTCAGCTGGATGCTGTACTGGAAGTTTTCCATTTCAGGTCAGCAGAGGACTTGAGCAGCAGAGCTTGAGGCCAGGCGGGGTCTTCGTGGACCCAGGTCCCGGGCACCAGCCGGCATACAATCGCTGGGGTGCCCCCCACCTCCTTGGCTCGGGGGCCAGCACTCCATGTGCTTCCTGAAAGAAAGCAAAACGGGGAAACCTGAAGGAAGCTGAGTGGCTGTCAGAACCGACCCTTCCTCCAAGTTAGAAAACCTGTAACTCCCACTTATCCTATTTCCAAACTGACCCCAAATAATAAACTTGTAATGATACATTGTTAGATTCCTAGAATCAAATATGGCTTAGATTAATGACGTACACTAAAAAATAGGGGTTCCTCCTGTTTAAAATTTTGTCCCCAGAAGCGGTTTTCTTCACATCTTTGAGCCTTTTCTGTTCCACTGGGTCAGCTCCGCCTTCTCCAACCTTCCTCCAGAATTGCAGGCACCAGGGTAAACTTTATACAGCAAAGCCCATTTCAAGGGTCACTCACTGGGAGTCAGCTCACCTGGGCGATGGTCAGCCCTGGTCTATCCCAGCACGCCTCAGGTGGCAGCAGGTCATGGAGGGGCCACAGTGTCCAGCAGGTGACCAACCTTTGCTGATGACCTTCCACCAGCCTTGGCTGGGACAGGCTTCTGGGCTTCCACTGAGATCATCAAGGTCACACTAGTGCTGGCTAGAGCCCTCTCAGGGGTCAGCAGGGAGTGCCTGGCTCTGCCCCCTGCCTAGGCAGGAAGTCACAGAACAGAAATGAGCCTCCTAACTCCCGGTGGACCACTAGGGCCATCCTCAAGGTCTCTGCCCCTCACCCAGGCCTGCCCGGCTGGCAGAGCTCCCTGCTTCTGCCTCTTCTCAGTGAACAGAGGTGACCCTAACTGCTTGAGAGCCCCTAGTGTCTTGGCCTCCTATGGGAAGAGCTCTTTGGCCTTTGGTCAGCTACCACTACACCCAGGGAGGTGGGAGGTCACTCTGGCCAGGCCAGTGCTGAGATGAAGATGCCTTGAGACCAGAGCACTGTGCCTTCCGGACCCCTGAAATTTGCCCTCCTCACTGGCCCTTGGGGAAGTCCCTCTGTCTGACTTTGGGACTCCTTAGGGTGGGAATGAGGGACTAACAGTGTCGTACCTGGGACCCTGTGGCCAGCCAGGGCAATGGAGCTGGGCGTCCGAGCTGCCTGTCCCAGAGCAGCATGGTGCTGGGCTCACCACGCAGGCCCCACCCCCACTGCCAAAAATACCCCGTCCCTGTGGTCACATGTCTCCTGCCAGCAGTCAGGGTCCAGGACACAAATAGATGGCATTTGGGGAGCCTCCAGCTCTGTGAGGGACGCCATCCTGATCAGGTCAGATGCTGGCCAGAGAATGCTGACCTGCGATCAGTCCTGCACGGGCCTCCTTTTCCCAGGCTGAAGGCCACTGTGCACTTCATCTCCTGGCCCAGGCTGATCTTCCCTCTTAAAGTGGCCCCACCCGCTGCAAAACCTCAGGCCCTGTGCTAGCAACTCCACCTTCCACCCCCCATCAACCGATGCCCTTCCGGGTCTTAGGGCTTTACCTTGTTACCTGTGTGGAATATAAAGCGTTGCAGAGTGTTAAGTGGGAAATCACCATTCCAGAACGTTCCTAGAGGTCCTTTGGAGGTGGGCTGCTGCTGACCAGGGGTGGAATAGGGGAGCAAGGCTTGTACCTCTCTCCTCTGGCCTCAGAATGCTCACTGGCCCCTTCCCCGGCAGCACGGCTGAACCTGCCAGTGGGGCTCAAGGGACAAGTGGGGTCACTGAGGGCTCTTGGTGGCAGGAACCCCAAGGAGTATGGGCCTTGGGCCTCTAGAGAGGGTTGGGAGGGTTCAGGGGTGGAAAATGGGTTACACCCCACCAGCACCTCTCCTGACCTAGGCTCCTGTAGACGGGCCCAAGAGGCAGGTGGCAGCACAAAGTCTGATCCTCCAAGAAAGGGAGCCTGGCGCTGCCACCCCCAGCTGAACCAGTCACCAAGAGTAGGCAGGCAGGGTTGACAGGGCCTCAGAAACGGGCCTCCAGAATAACACCTCCCATTCCAGGCCCTCATGAGCACTTTTCCTAAAACTTGTCCATCCTGAGAGGGGGCACAAAGAGGACTTTTTCACAGTTGAGCTTGGTGGGGCACAGAGAGGGTGAATGACTTGCACACGACCACACAGCTGGCAAATGGCAGAGCTGGGTCCCAAAGCCCCTACTCTTAGCCCTTCTCCAGGCTGACATTGCCCATCCCCATGCAGGTCCCTGTGACACCCACGCCTGTGGCTTCCAGGCTAGGGGACATGAAGAGGGAGTCGGGGAGCCAGACAGCAAACATCTAAACAAACAGGTCAGTGAGATCATTTCTGACAGCAACATAACGTAAGAAGGGAATATTGTGGTGAGAAGGGGTGCCCTGGATGGGCCGGAGACTCTTCTCTGAGAACAGGGCCTTGGAGGGCCTGAGAGGGTGGGAGACAACAAGGGCCAAGGCTGTGAGCGTGATGATGGTGGAAGCAGCTTCACAAAGGATGAGAGAGGCTGGGACGCTTTGATTCCCGGTAAACGAGCCAGCATAGCACACATGCGGGAAGCATGTAGCTGCTGCCGGACCCCACCCGCAAAGGACCCCGCCTGCGGGCGTCTGCCCCCTGGCCACCGTGCACAAGCCAGCCTGGCCTGTAGTGAGCTTTATACAAGTGGAACTGGACCCTAAGAAACTTTCTGTTCTAGTCCCCTTATTGTGGTCTCCCGTGAGTCTCCGGTACTGCCCACACCAAACGTTCACTTCTGTGTCTCTGACACCAGCTGGGTGTCCTACAGTTTCACTCAAGTCTGACACCCTTTACCTGGAGACACAGGTGAGTGCTCAGTCCCACAGGACTGCCCCCCTTCAGATGCCAGTCACAAGCAGCAGGTCCTCAGGGTACTGGCAACTTCTGTCCAACTTGGCTACAAACCAGAGTTTCCCATGACCCCTCCATCTTGGATTCGATTAATTTACCAGAGTGGCTCTCAGAGGTCAGGGAAACGCTTACTTACGTTTACCAGTTTATTGTAAGAGGGTGTGATAAAGGGTACAGATGAACAGCCAGATAAGGGAGATGGATAGGGTGAGGTATGTGGGAAGGGCATGGAGCTTCCATACCCTGTCCAGGGTGACACTCTCCCTGCACCTCCATGTGTTCACCAACCTGGAAGCTCTCTGAACCCCATACTACTGGGATTTTATGGAGGCTTCCTCACATAAGCATGATGGACCATTAACTCCACTTCCAGCCCCTCTCTCCTCTCTGGAAGATGGGGGGCTGGGGTTGAAAATTGCAAGCTTCTAATCATGGCTGGTCTTCCTGATGACCATCCCCAACCAAAAGCCTCCCCGGAGTTGCCTCATTAGAACAAAAGATGGTCCTGGCACTCTTATCACTTAGGAATTTACAAGGGTTTCAATAGCTCTGTGCCAGGAACAGGGCAGAAACCAATATGTGTATTTTCTACGATCTCATAGTCGGCCTCCTTTGAGCCTCAGCATGCTTTGGAGTCGGACACCTCAGGGGCTGTGCTGGTCAGCGTCACCACCAAGAGTGGTCCCACGTGTGAACGTACACATCCCTGCACCATTTTTCTGTGGATGGAAATCTGGGTTGTTCCACTTTGCAGCCATTATAAATAATGATGCTGTGAACATGCCAGAACATTTCTTTTGGAAAACCCGTGTCCTTGGTTTTGGAGAGGTCAGTGGGTGTGCTTGCTCAGCAGTTTTCCTGAGCGGCCGTGCACTCGCTCTGACAGCAGGACACACTCGGGTCGTCTGCACATCCTCATCGACGGTCATTGTCACCTCGAGTTCTGGAGGCTCCACAGTGGTGTCACACTGCGGTTTTAATTCACGTTTCCTTTGGAGTTGGCCACTGGCATTTCTTTTTCTGTGAAGGTGTGTGTCTTCTTGATGCTTCTGATGCTTTTATGTGCCTTTTCCTTATTGATTTATAGGGCTTGTGCATTCTGGATAAGAATTATTTATTGATGTCTGTGCGATTAATATCTTCTCCCTCAGTTTTGTCTTGTCACTCTCTTCACAGTGCCTTTTGATAAACAAATTTTATTTTATTTTTATTATTAAAGATTTTATTTATTCATTTGACAGAGCAAGAGAGCACAAGCAGGAGGAGCAGCAGAGGGAGAGGGAGAAGCAGACTCCCTGCTGAGCAAGGAGCCCGACATGGGGCTCGATCCCAGGACCCTGGGCTCATGACCCGAGCTGAAGGCAGACGCTTAACCATCTGAGCCACCCAAGTGCCCCGATAAACAGAAATTTAAAAAATTTTAATATAGTCCAGGTTATCAACAACTTCCTTTACATTATCATCTTTTCTGTTCTTTTTAAAAAAGATTTATTTCATTTATTTTTAAAGATTGATTTATTTACTTGAGTGAGAGAGCACGTGCGAGTCGGGAGAGGCAGAGGGAGAGAATCTCAAGCAGACTATGTGCTGAGCGCGGAGCCTGATGCGGGGCTCCATCTCACCACCCTGAGATCATGACCTGAACCGAAATCAAGAGTCAGAGGCTCAACCAACTACACCATCCCGGCGCCCCTCACCTTTTCTGTTCTTTTAAAGAACTCTTTGCCTGCCCCAAAGTCAGAAAGATTTTGTAAAGATACCCTTGCACATTTGTTTAAAGCTTTGTGGTTTTACCTTTCCTATTGGATCTGCAACCCACCGGTGTGGATTTTCGTGGATGGTGGGTGATGGGGGTCCCGTCACACTTTTTGTTTCCATGTGGACACCTAGTTGGCCCAGTGCCACGTCAAGGCTCGGGGGCACGCGTGGTGGGTCTGTCTACTGAGACACAGCAGCACAGTCCCACGTGGGGCTGGAGCCCTGCAAGGTGAGAAGTTCGGAGGGTTTGGGGCAAGAGCTTTTCAACAGTTGCCCAGGCTGCGCTGGGAGAAGAGAATACAGAGCTTGCAGGGAGGCAGGGAGGCCAGCTCTGAGGCTGTGAGGAGGGAGCAGGTAGACCAGGGTGATGGAGGGAAGGGTCTTCCCTGAGGAGGACTGAGCTCCACCCTGAGGCCCTCACTTCCTCCTCTCCCACCCAGTCACGGAGGACCTCCTTGTAGGGGGCAGTGGAGGGAAGTCCGCTGTAAGATGAGGGAACCAGGCCGAGCTCTACAGCATCAGGACATGCTCCACAGAGATGTTACATCATGGGGGAGACCTGGGCCAGGGACCAGATGGACAGATGGGCAGTCAGACACACATCCCACGGAGTGGGGAACAGGGGCACGAGCAGGAAGAGGTGCGCAAGGAGAGAAGGCGGCCTGCTGTACCGCTGGGGGCCACCTGAGGGCATCAGGACTCCACTGGAAGCGGACAGAGCGCAGCCCTTCCTGCCCTGGGAGGATGGATCATCAGGGGATGCTGGGCCCCCTTTCCTGAAGCCATGTAGTCCCCTTTGAGGCCTTGGCCTGGTGACAGTAAGCCCTCAAAAATAAGAAAGTAAGAGCCAACTTTTAATGAGTACCTATTATATGCCAAGCAGTATGTTTTACACAGACTATGGGATTTTAACTTAAAAAAAATAATTTTATTGAGGTATAATTTACATACAATAAACTGCACATATTTGAGTGTGAAATTTGCTAAGTTTTGACATTCGTGATGCCCAGGAAGCCATCACCACAATCCAGAGAGTGAACACGCCCATCACCCCTAAAGGTTCCTGTGCCCTGCGTGATGCCTCCTTCCCTACCCTCAAGCTAACCATCAGTCTGCATTGGTTCACTACAGTTAGGTGACATTGTCTAGAACTTCACGTAAATAGGGTTATAAAGTAAGTACTCATCTGTACGGTGCAAAAGAGTACAGTATGTCTGGGTTCTGTGACTCGGCATAATTTGAGATTCATCCATTATATTGTATATACCAATAGTTCTTTTTTAAAATAAGGATTTTATTTATTTATTTGAGAGAGAGAGAGCACAAGTGCAGAGAGGGGGAGAGAGAATCCTACACAGGCTCCACGCCCAGCACAGAGCCTGAGGCAGGGCTTGATCTCACCGAGACCATGACCTGAGCTGAAACCAGGAGGCAGAGGCTCAACCGACTGAGACACC